>NC_072441.2:15454545-15757575 GCF_028878055.3 Symphalangus syndactylus
GAACACACATGGTGCTGTATGAGCACTCACTCACTAGTCTAGAAAACATTGCTGTGACCAGTTACCAGAAAAATAAATTCAGATTGCTCTTCACCTTCCACAGATGACCCTTCTGAAAGCCATTTGAATTCATTATAAATTATAGTTATATTAGTGTGACTTTAATTCACTTGTAATCTGAACTTTATGTGCAATGCATTTTTTCCCGTGTTTAATCATTTTTGAATGCTAAATCATTTGCAAACAAATGGCTTGTCCTTGAGAAAGAATTTAAGGCTGAAAGTACATTAAGTGCCATCTGGGTATCTGTGTCAATGGTTTTGTCACTACAAATGTGTGTGTGTGTGCATATCACCTACTTTATCACATTTATTTGATAAAATTGATATGCAATCTCTAAATCATTGTGTCTCCAACTTGTGTTATGCCACAAATACAAATTTTTGTCCTAAAGTTGATGGTACCCTTTGTAAAACTAGAAGTTCTCATTTGTGCAAAGGAAGGAAAAATAAAACAAGAAACAAATTCAATAAAAAAATTAAAGGTCAGATTTCTTTTATAGCTGCTGAATTCCTTTCTTTCCTTTCCATCATCCTCACATTCCCAAATCTCAACAAAGTTAAGAAATTAAAACACACATCATGAGATCATATGTTCACCTTGTTCAGGAACTGAAGGATTACATATACAAGACTATACCTTAATAAGTAGAGGGAGAAATATGAAGATATGAATAGAATATGAAAATTTATTATAATGCAGTTGTATTCTAAAGTGTTTCCTAGGCAGGCTAAGAGTATGTTGCCAGGAAATTTTAAGAGACCCACTCCATTATATAGAAGAGGATGTGTGTAGATCTCTTAATTCTGAAATGTTTAGAACTGAGTACAACAGGTCTTTGAATAACGACGTTTCATTCAATGTCATTTCATTATGATGTTGATGAGAAAAAACAAATTGATTCCAATTGGGGTTCACTGTCTGTGTAGAGCTTATGTATTCTCCCCATGTCTGCATTGATATTCTCTGGATGCTCCAGTTTCCTCTCACTTCCCAAGGCTGTGCATGTGAGGTTGATTGACGTGTCTATGTGGTCCCAGTCTGAGTAACTGTGGGTATGTGTGAGTGCACCTGCAATGCGACGGCACCCTGTCCAGGGCTGGTTCCCACATTGCGTCCTGAGCTGACAGGATAGGCTGCGGTCAACTGCAACCCTAAACTGAAATAAGTAGGTAAATAATGATTTTACTAGCTTTTATTAATCTTAAACGTATGAATAGCTGAAATTTATTTCAGCATTTAATATTAGAAGTGTTTTGATCTTTATTTACAAGTTTGTTGACGTTTTAGTTACCAAAAGCCATAGAAGCTGAACTCTTTTGATGTCAACCTATGGTAAAATGGGTTTCGCTGACTGTATTTTTGTACCAATTAACCATCCCCAATTTATCCCTCCGTATGCGTGTATCAAAACATCACGTGACCATAAATATATATACCTATGACCAGTTTTCAAGCACCTGTCAATGATGTTAAGTGAAGACTTATTGTAGTCCTTTTTTGGCATAACGAAAATGTGTGTGTTTTGTTCAAGATTGGAAAAGTTCTTTGTGTAAAGAACTAGACAGTAAATATTATAGGCTTTGCTGGCCATATGTAGTCTCTGTCTCTCCTTCATCTACTCATTCTTCTTCTCCCCTTCCTTCTCCTTCTTTAAACACTTCCAAAATGCCAAAACAATTTTTAGCTCTCAGCCATATGAAGCAAGCCATTGATTAAATTTGGCTTGTAGGCCCATAAGGTGTGAATTCCTTTACATCATCAGAATGCCGCATATATATGAAATGTTATCTATGAGAAATTAATGGGGCTCCCAGCAGAGAGAAATTAGCCTAAGTTAAGTTTGGGCTTTGGAATTCAGGGGAATGCCATGCACAAAAATGCTCTGCTTTTAAAACTAGTTACTAACAGTCCATTTCTGATATCAGAAATACATGAAAACTACCAATTGAACGGACATTATTCACTACTTTAGTGCTGCTACTCCTGTGTGGTGGAAAAAGAATCCAGAAAGTTTTCCTTTCCATTTGAACATTCATGCAATAAAAATTTCCAAATCTTTTTTTGAACAAATTTTTATCTTATAGCTCTCTTGTGTACTTTATAAGTACGTTTTGCTGCTTATTCTCAGTAACTGTATTGAAACAATCTGTTTTCCTTTATCAATCAAAATAAAATAAGAAATTTAGCTTAATACTAATATTAAGCTGAAGTGCAAGATATATGAAAAAGAGAGAAAAGAAGCAGGATAAACTGACCTTTTGATAACTGCAGAGGACAGCAGATCAAAGACTGGACTTTAACGTCTGACATTTTCAGAATCTATCACAGTAAGTCCACTGGGTCCAGAAATAGGTTTTAATCCTAGATTGAAATGACAATGCTGTCATGACATTGAGTTTGATGGAAAAAGTGAAGTTAAAGTTTTTCTCAATATTTTTTTAAAATCAATGATTGATTTAACTATAAAATGGACTGATTCTGAAGAACTCATTCTGACGTTGGAGGTGAAAATGCTTTTACTCTAATCATTAAAATCAATTTCTCTAGATATCTGACTTTATTCTGCTTTATAACATAAAGAATGAAACTATATTTATTAATGAAGTGTAATCTAGCAAAGTGGCATAAGCATAATTATGAGTCACTTACTAAAGTTGTGTGTTTTTTTCCATTGCATGAAAACCCTGCCTTGTTTTAATTTTTATTGACTCTTTAAAAGCAATTTTAGGTTTGTAGAAAGAAGTGAATAAGCATTCACACGTCATCCTCAGCCTGTACCCCAATTTCCCCGATTTTTAACATCTTGCAATAGTGTGGTACATTTGTTATAGTTGATGAGTCAATATTGGTACATTACTATTGACTAAAGTATGTAGTTTGTATTAGAGTTTACTCCTTGTCTTATGAATTCTATAGGTTTTGTCAAATGTGTAATGACAAATAATCCTCATTACAGTGTCATACAGAATAATGGATTCACTCTCCTAAAATTCTTCCTTGCTCCATCCGTTCATCGTTTCCTCTACTAATTTATGTAGAAGATAAATTAGTAGATTGAGTTGATGGTTATAGCAGTTTAAAGCACAGATAGAAAACTAGATTGACCTGCCTACCCAGACTGTGCTTCTCACTCTCACTGTGCCCTTTCTTAACCTTTGGAAATGCTTTTATTCATATATAAAATAGGCTATAACTTCATATAGTTGTATTACAAAAAGTTAATGCACAGAAAAAGACTTGTGCTAGGTATATGGTTTCTTCTCAGTTAAATGGAAGCCATTGCGTGTGTTTGTCAATAGAATTCGTCATACTTTATCTCACATATCTTTACGTCATTGTTGGCACATGACATGTTTAGACTGCACAAATCTCCTCCAAATCCCTAATAGCCACTGATCTCTTTACTGTCTCCATAGTTTTGCTTTCTCCAGAAGGTCATGTAGTTGAATCATACGGTATGTAGACTTTTCAGACTGGCTTCTTTCACTTGGCAATATGCATTTAAAGGTTCCTGTGTGTCTTCTGTAGCTTGACAGAATACTATTCCATTGCCTGGATATACCACAGTTTATTTTTCCATTCACTTCCTGAAGGACATTTCGATTTTAGTGATCATGAATAAGGCTCCTGTAACATTCATGGGAAGAAGGCTTTTGTGTGCATGTAAGTTTTCAAATCCTTTAAGTAAATACCGGGAATGTAATTGCTGGGTTGTGTGGTAGGAGTATGTTTAGTTTTATAAGAAACTGCCAAACTGACTGCCAAAGTAGCTGTACTATTCTGCATTCTCACAAGCAATGAATAAAAGTTCCTGTTTCTCCTCACATTTGCCAGCTTTTGGTATCATCAGACTTTTGGATATTGGTCATTTTAATAGTCATGTAATAATATCTCACAGTTGCTGTGACTTGCAGTTCCCTAATGATACATGACTAGTAACTTCAAAATCCCCATTTGACAGCTGTATTTAGACCTTTGGACTATTTTTTAAATGAGTTGTTTTCTTTCTTATTTTCGAGTTCTCTGTATACTTTAAATACCAGTAATTTATCTGATATGTTTTGAAAATGTTTTGAATATGTTTTGAAAAAATTTTCTCCCAACCTGTGGCTTTTGTTTTCATTCTAAGCACAGTTTTAATAACAAAAGTCTTTAATTTTAATGATGCTCAATTTCTCAATTTTTTCTTTGTCTAACCCAATAAATCAGAAAGCTTTTTATCATTTCACATGACTTAATATTCAGGCAAGGTCTATATAGGCCCCTTTCAAACAGTCATAAAGTTTAGAAGCTCTGACCTCACAAACAATAACAACGACAACATAGAAACAAAAATGACAGCTTTTGATGTTGTCTCAGTAATTTCTCAATTCAAGAACAGATTACTGAGCTTTATAAGCAATACGTATAGATATCAATTTCACAGTAAAATACCTTATGATATTTATCAAATCACCTTAGTTTTGGTCACTTATTACTATTAGACTAAAATGTAATTTGTCAGACATGAGAAATCCTTTGGAGTATTTTTTAGAGAACCAAGTATTTGTTTTAGCCTTTTCAGTTCTTCTCTTGCTGTTTCTCCAGTATAGTCATTCCAATTGTCTCTATAGATGTATTAATACCAGGTACATAGTAAACACAATTATCTCCCACGTGTACCCCAACCCCCTTCCCTGTTCATGCAGTGAACATAAAGGAAGCAGGTCAAAAGGAAGCAGGTCATGTACCCTGTGATGTGCTGGGTTGTAAGGAAAGGTACACAATTAATGTACCATGTCTGAGTTTTCTTCTTCTCTGTATTTGTTCCATTTAATGCATGTATGTTTTTTATTCCTTAGGCCTCTCCAGTCCTAACACACTCAGGGATACTTGATACAGCTATAAGGCTGTGTCTTTATCAGGTACCTTTGGGTTACCCCCGGCCAGGGGTGGGAAATAGAGGAAGTGAATGTCTGTATCCTCATTAAGTATCACACAGAGCAGAAACATAAAGAAGCCTGTGCCATGAATGGGTCTCTTCTTTCTCCAAAAACCACCTACCCCTTCAACTCCCACTGCTTAAAGGAAAATCTTGTATTAGTCTCCCCATTTTCTCCTCAAACTTGCTTTAGCAAAGCAGTTCCTAAACCTCTGTTAATGTATGTCCCCACCCCTAACTCAACACACAGTCTCATGTCACATCACAGAAAAGAAGTTCAAAACAAAACAAAACAAAGCCACAGTCTTATAAGAAAAATAGGTAAGTTTTACAAAAGTTGTGTACTGTATCTCTGCTTTGAATTTTGTCATTGGCCAAGGATAGTAAAACTCTTGGAAAACTATAAAACAGGAACTTACGTAATATGTTTTACCCAAGATTTTTCAAACATTTTTGGAAGGATACTTATTAACATCTTGCAGAGGTAATGTTACATGAAAAACTTAGCATAAGACCAATCAGGTATTCTATGCAATAATGCAGATATATGAAAAAATAATATAATGAAATAAATGACTTTTCAAAAGGTATTGATCCTAGATCCACATTCTTTTTTTGGTTCAGGTGAGGCAATTAGAATGTGAAAAAAAGAAGCATAGAACAACTGTCTAATGAGAGGGACGAATGCTCCTGGGTGGAAAGTTATTAGAAGATAAATTAGTAGATTGACCCTTTTGCTGTCTACGCAGGTTTTTTTTTTTTTTGCTAGTACCAATAGAAACAAATTCATTTTATGGTTTGTGTCACTGGAAATGTATAACTTAGTGGTAGCTGTATAGCAAACTTTGAATATGTAATAATAAGAGATTAGATGTAGGTTTAATATCATTATTTAATTTATTTGCTTGAATACCAGTGAGGAATTTCCACTTAAGCTCTCGTTTTCCAGATGAGTGTTTAATTGAATTCCAGAATTCATTTTGAAATAGAACTTTGTGTAGAATATGAATTTCTTTGCAAGAAGAATCATTTGTACACTTGGGTTTGAGAGCAGTTTAATGTCAATATAACTTCTTTCCAGGCTTTCATTTCCTACTTTTTGATATGGGAATAATCTCATGCCGTGATTGTGAAAGTCTTAAAAGATAATGTTTGGGGGGAGGGGAAGGGATAGCAATAGGAGATATACCTAATGTTAAATGATGAGTTAATGGGTGCAGCACACCTACATGGCACATGTATACATCTGTAAAAAACCTCCACGTTGTGCACATGTACCCTAAAACATAAAGTGTAATAAAAAAAGATAATGTTTGCAAAGATACTCTGTGCACTCAAAGCGTGCTCTATGAACTTCATTGCCGTTCACATTTTGGGTTTATGAGGCTTCCATTTGCTGGCAATTGAAATGTGACTCTGAGTTAGATGCCGTGGTGTGGGAGATGATGTTTATTGGAGTTTAAAGCACAGATAGACAACTAGATTGTCCTGCCCACCCAGACTGTGCTTCTCACTCTCACCGTGCCCTTTCTTAACCTTTGGAAACACCTTTATTTATATATAAAATAGTTTCATATACTATTTTATACTATATACTTCATATAGTTGTATTATGAAAAGTTAATGCACAGAAAAAGACTTGTGCTAGGTATACGGTTTCTTCTCAATTAAATGGAAGCTATTGCCTGTATTTGTCAATGGAATTCATCATACTTTATCTCACATATTCAGTGCTTTACATCATTTTTGGCACATGGTATGTTTAGACTGTGCAAGGGTTAATTACGCCAAATTTATCTATCTACAGTTAATATAGCCCAAGGTACCTTGTTTAGTTGAGCCAAAGTTTGCATTTATTAAAAATGTAAATTTATCTTGAAGTGATGCCTGATCTCACAGAACTATGGGTTCCAATCTCTAAATCACTGTGATCAGTAGTAAAACTATGTACTCTGTGTCTGTCCTACTAGCTATATTGCCGGAATCTGGAGCATGACTTTTGGGTCTTTCTGTAATGCCTTACCTCTCATCAAAATTCACAAAATTCACAAGACCTGCTCTCTGGATTGTGAGACTTTTGCATTACAAAGAAAAAGGTACTGTCCTAATGGCATTCCAAAGCCATTTGAAATGAGTTGCTGTCGTTTCCAGGGAGTCATTTTTGTGTTGGTTATCATTACTTTACCATTACCTTTTAATTTGGAAATGTTAAAATCCATTGCCATGCTCCTTGGAATATAAAGATCATATAGGGTCATTGACATGAGTCTGAAAGTATCAGTCACTGGAGACCTTCTAGTGGGATAATGTTGTTAATATTGCTGGTATTCTATTCTTCACGTTTCCTCCAGTAAAATGTAAAGTGACCAAAATATAAGCGTCACGCAGGCAAAGATTCTTTTATTTGTTCAACGAACACTGCTTTCACAGAGTAGTCAGTTAATATTCACTACTAGAATGCATGTTGAATGGCAGCTCTTTTATTTGCCATTAGCGTTGGCCCACTTGATAGCAGTTGGACAAAAAAATTGGACAAAGTGTGTTGATCTTTTATGAAAAAATAGATATCTCTTTCTTTCTTTCATTGTTGCGTTTTCTCTGGGCAAGTTGATACACACTGTAGACCTGATGTTATTTTAGGGATACAGTTGAAGTTACTAGATACTTTAGAGTTTATTTAATTATAATATGAAGCTTTGAGTTTCTGTTTCATTATTAAATAATTTATTTTATGATAGTGTTGCTTAACTTAGTGTGCAAGGCCTACAAATAAACCTAATAAATATCTTACAAACTACCTTAAAATAAATCTAACATTTTTTACTGAAATATTTTTAAACATGTTGAAGTTGGAATGCCAGGTAATTGTATACATACACACACACACATTTTCTTTTGGTTTCTTTGTTCCTATTATTGAAATTCCTATGCTAATAACCATATCAATTTATGAAACTCATTTTGAGAAAAAAGGCCTAAAATATAACTCATTTTTAAAATGATTTTCTCTTAATTTATAATGTCATACTTTAATAAAATAGGGTAGGGCAATTTTGTATAAATATTTATGCTAAGTTTTCTACATAAGTTACTGCATGTAGTCTAGTTTTTAATAGAAGGGTTTTCTTTTTCTTCAGTATCCACTTTAAAGTCAATGACATTTAGTGTTTTTTACTTTACAGTTCTAAGTTACTTATGCTTAAAAAGACATCTGACTTTTAAGTTACTGTCCAACTTGATTGTTATCTCTCTGTATCTTATCGATGTGTTCTTGAAAGTAGTTAGATTTTGAAAGACATTACTAAGAGGGCTTTTTCTCATCTTTGGAGAGTAACTTGGGGTAAACGGTTGTCTTTCGTCTTTGTCCTCCTCTCTACCCACAACTCCCCATCACAGATCATTAGCTGAACTTGTGTGCTCAGGTTAATGTTCTGTTTCACCTTTCTTGTCAAATTGCTAGATACAACTATCTTCAGTTATATACTGTACAAACAGAATCTCATCTTTTTAATCTCTCTCTTTTAAACAAATGTGTTCACGCTCAGATTTGTTGTCATTTAGAACAGGACTTCCTATTAGAAATATAATAATTTTCCTTCATGTTGTATCTTCAATACAAAAAAAAAAACAGAAAAACACGTATCAATGGTTTGCATGTGTCATGCTGATAGTTGGAGGGCAACTGATATTAGAAAAAGTGACACTATATTTCTGAACACAAACCTTGTTTCATCTTAGAATTTGGTGTTGAACCAATTGTGTACCTCATAGCAATAAACTTTAATGAGTTGTTAATATGTGATTAACTGCCTTGGCCAAACTCAAAATCTTATTCACACATACAATACACACAGAGAACTTATTTTTATTTGTTCAGTCACTCCTTTAGTCCTTCATTTATTTCACAAACATTCATTGACACTTACGTGGCAGCACTCTTATAAGAATAGAATATACCCTGTTAAATCAGACATGATACTTGCTTTTGTGGAGCTTATGCTTTAATGGAGAAACAGAAAGTCAAGCAAAAACTCAAACTATATAACTTTAAATTGGATATGTGCTAATGAAGGAAAATGTGGCAGTGTAAGAAAAAATAATAGGGAGTTAAAGGATAAATAGGAGTTTGGTGGATGAAATTTATGAAGGGCTGAAGATTTCAAACAAAAGAAACTGATGCAGGAGGGTGCAGCTTTGGAGTCAAGAATGAAGTTCTAGGAGATAGCAAGGAAATGGTGGGAGAGGAGGTCAAAGTAGGTAGGATTTTATATATTATCAATGGGAAAATATTGAACAACCCTAAGCAGAAAGGCAATGATAGGGGGTCAAAGTAGGTAGGATTTTATATATTATCAATGGGAAAATATTGAACAACCCTAAGCAGAAAGGCAATGATAGGAGGTCAAAGTAGGTAGGATTTTATATATTATCAATGGGAAAATATTGAACAACCCTAAGCAGAAAGACAATGATATATATTCATCTTCATTACAAATTCTTATATCTTTAGTAAACCTGTTTTCAGGCAAAATTTCATGAGAGAATAGTAACAAAGAGAAAAAAAGTGGTGTTCTCAGATTATCTCTAACTCACCTGATGACTTTAAGCTAAATGACCTCAACATTTTGTGAGGCTTTTCCTTCTTATAAAGTAAGGAGTTTAGAT
The DNA here is from genome assembly GCF_028878055.3 of Symphalangus syndactylus. Lineage (NCBI taxonomy): Eukaryota > Metazoa > Chordata > Mammalia > Primates > Hylobatidae > Symphalangus > Symphalangus syndactylus. The sequence goes on from NC_072441.2 coordinate 15,464,195, forward strand.
GAGGTGAGGTGTCCAATTTCATTTAGCTTCAATTTCCTGTAATTTGACGGCTGTCAAGTCATGCTTTGATTTGTTCTGTTTGTGAGCCAGAGTAACTTTAAGGCAGTATATTAACTAGGAGAACTATTTCTTTACTTTTAAACTTCAAAATTATGATGACATAAGTATTTTAAAGAGCATTTAGAAAGTAGACAAATGAAAAATTTTTAACATTTTGGAATGCTTCTTGTATTTCTTTTTGAAACCTAGGTTTTTGGTGGTAGTGTTGATATTTATTTTTGCCAAACTAACCATTCCATGTAATTTTGTAGCATTTTGGGTTGATGACCACCGTAAGTCTAGTATTCCCATATGTGTTAAAATTTATCTTTACAATTAATATATTTTCACTGAATTATTTAATTAAAAATTAAACTACGATTTCTAATACATGTTCAGTGAGATATTATTAGGCATTACCTGAAAGGGATTTCTGGAGAAAGAAAGAATTTCTGGTTAAAAAGAGTTGAGCAGGTTTTCCTAGAGCGATTCTCTTGGTCTCTAGGATGGTGCTACAGCATAAAATATCCTCCTAATTTACTTCACAAATTAGCCCTTAGATTTCATGAATTACTTATAATTTTTTTTGTAGACCACAGTTTCTTTGCTCTTCAGTATTACACTTGCTTATGTGAGTTTCTAAAACTAAGTTTAATTTTGGAAATTCTTAATTTTATATTTATATTTTGAATTGTGTTTAAAATTAAGTTTAGTAAAAAGCTAGGTTTTTATTTCTACCTACAAATTCAGTGTCCCATCAATAGAAAAAAAATTCTCAATAATATTTTAAAGTTACTTACTTTAGTCTTTGTCATTAAAGAATAAAATTTACCAGGCAGAAATGCCCCAGAAGCTACCTATGGAGGAAATATAAATATTATTATTACCTACTAATAGTAATATACAAAATAGTCAATTATGTGTATAGAAGTTAAATATATATAAAAGTTAAATATTTATAAATGATACAGGACTCACGTGTTTGTATTCTCTGACTGCTGTGCAGTCACAGTCTGATAAATTGATAAACAGAGTTTGCAGTAAAGAAGGAGTTTAATGATTGCAGGACAGCTGAGTGAGGAGATGCGAGCACCCTCAAATCTGTCTTTCCAGAGAGTACTTGGTTGGGGTGAAGGGATTGTAGAGGACCAGGGGCTGGATAAATGGGGTCACTGACTGGTTTGGGTTAGGGGGATTAAATCTTAAATCACCAGGATATAGAAACTTCACCCTTTAGTGAGTCAGCTTCTCCTGGAGCCCTTCGGAGGAGCTGATGTCAGTAGTTTCACTGGTATGTAGGATCTGAAAGAATACCTCAGAGAGAAAACAACATTTCACAATGCTCAAGTTGTTATCTATGAGTAGTTAAGTTAAGGGATGAATATTCTGATATATGTAAGTCATCAATTCTGATATATGTAAATCATCTATTCTGATATATGTAAATCATCAGTTCTGATATATGTAAATCATCAGTTCTGATATATGTAAATCATCTATTCTGATATATGTAAATCATCTATTCAGATATATGTAAATCATCACTACTCACTATGCTGCATGATCCTTGACAAATTTTCTGATTTCCTTGTATTATTAAGTAATAGCTGCATTCTTTTAGGATACTATTTCATGATCAGCACTCTTCCTTCAGGCTCTACATAAAAATTATATAAGACTACTAAATCAGTTTATGATCTAATTATGTCATTTCTTTATTTGTCTATTATTTGCCACTGTAACTCAATTGTTCAAAGATTCAATGTAGGAGTCATATAATTCAGCCTGATTAATATAAGTATTTGCTCTAAATGACATTGGAAATATATATATCCATTATAGCTCATTTTAGCACATATGTTAATATTTCTGTTGCAGGATTCACTCAGTTATATCCTCATTAAATGTTGGTACACTTCGAAGATATCAAATGATATCAAATCAGCAATACTGAGCAGCTAGCTACATTTATGAATTTCTTATTTGCTAGTTGAAGTTACTTATATTTGTTACAATCTGGGAAGCTCTTAAAAATATAATTATGCCTTTAAATATATCTCTGCAAAAAAAACTTTTGGAAAGAATTTCTTTGGTGTCTCTGAGAACTGTGAAGTCTTAAGTCTGAACGGAATTAAAGGCATTTGTATTCATCCATTCTTTTTTTTTTTTTCCTGAGACGGAATCTCGCTCTGTCGCCCAGGCTGGAGTGCAGTGGTGCAATCTCGGCTCACTGCAAGCTCCGCCTCCCGGGTTCACACCATTCTCTTGCCTCAGCCTCCCGAGTAGCTGGGACTACAGTTGTCCGCAACCACGCCTGGCTAATTTTTTTTTTGCATTTTTAGTAGAGACGGGGTTTCACCCTGTTAGCCAGGATGGTCTCGATCTCCTGACCTCGTGATCTGCCTCCCTCGGCCTCCCAAAGTGCTGGGATTACAGGCCTGAGCCACTGCACCTGGCAAGTGGCGTCTTTTCACTTAGTTTAAGTTTACTCAGTGATGAGGATATGAACATTTTTCTAATTGGCATTCACTTCCATAACTGTGAACTCTACCCAGTGACCAGTATCTGTGATGGTATTAAGTACCACCTGTTCAAGCTATTTATGTGTTGTAAATTAGTCCCTAATACCCCCTGTTTCCAAAGTCTTATGACATCTAAGATGAAATGATAATAGATAATTTCATTAATTTATAAAACTCTGACTGAAGATGGGAGAAAGATGTCTAAACTAATTCTTTAGATTATATTTATCAAGAACCAGACAGATTCTAATCATTCTACATGTACATTAAATATATTGAATTAGATTTCTCTTCTAACCTTTACAATAAATGCTATATGAGCTTGTGTGTTTATTTAGCTCCTGGAAAATATTAGCTCTAATCTCCCCTATTTCATGCTATTTATGTTTTAAACCTCGTTTCTGAATGTGCTTTGTTAATTTGAATTTTATTGGCCTAAACAAATTTTTTCTTATAATCAACATAAATTACATCGCCATAACTCATATGAAGTTTTCTTCCCTCCCTCAGAAAGTTGTGACCAAACAGGATTTTAATACATTGCAGTTTTTGTAGAACTCCTCTACCAACAATTTCATAGCTAGTTAACTGTTTAAATGCACACTTACTGTGCTAATGGTTGGAGAATAAGAGATCAAGATGGTGGCTTTTACAAGGAACACATATTTCTGAGCTTATGGCCTGCAAAGCTAAGATAAATTTTAAGAGAGAGAAAAATATCCTAAGTATTTATATATTTAATTATGTTATATTTGAAGTCACATATTTAGGAAATGAAAGTAGGTGTTTTCAAACAATGTCAGTTTCTATCAGCATGCAGCAGGGGTATCCCTCTCCATGCACAGATGCACAGAAACGAGAGAAAAATTAAGTACTAAATTCTAGCGACTATTATAGGATGGTGCAAGTTTCAAGACATGTGAAAGAAAACACAAACTAAAATAATTAGTGAGGACTGTGATGTCCGATAAGGCAAGCAATGAATTCTCTCTTAGCCTCATCTTCTTCATTTGTAAAATTGTTAAATATTTTGCATGACTTCTTCATACTCAGACTTTAATTGTGGTTGGCTTAGAACTCTTTCTCTTTCAACATTGTCTTCATTTCTCCACCGTTTTACTAAATCTTAGTCGTGACTGTTGATATGTCCTCAAGTATCATATACGCACCACGTTCCTTGGAGGTGGTAGAGTGTAGTGAATAGTCAAACAGGTTCTGGGTTTAAATCCTGCATCCTCTGCTTTCTAGCTGTGTGATTTGGGTCAGGCTAGTTGCTATCTGAGCCTCATTTTCCTCATCTGATTGTTTTAAAGACAAAATAGTATATAAGACAAAAGAGTTAAACAATATGTGAAAATATTCCAGCCTCTGACACATCGAAATTCTCAAGAAATATTTACTGTTCTCAGAACAATATTCTATTCTATTCACAATAACAATTGTTACAATTTTTATGCCTGTTCTAAGTTAAAATCTCTACAAGTCCAAGGGTTAATCAAGAAACATTAAATGTCCCACAAATAATTATTTCTATTTAACATAATTTAATTTTAAAACAGTTTTAGGTTCACAGCAAAACTGAGCATTGAAGTGTAAAAGCTTTAAGATAATTTTTTGCCCTTTCAGTATTTAATTTATTTTATTTAGACCTGATTAATTATAAAATTATTTTTCCTTAGCCATGAGAATTCAATATTACGTTATAAAGATATTTCAACTGGAAAGCTTTTTTTTTTTTTTTTTTTTTTTTTTTTTTTTTGAGATGGAATCTGGCTCTGTCGCCCAGGCTGGAGTGCAGGGGCACGATCTCGGCTCACTGCAAGCTCCACCTCCCGGGTTCACCCTGTTCTCCTGCCTCAGCCTCCCTAGTAGCTGGGACTACAGGCGCCTGCCACCATGCCTGGCTAATTTTTGGTATTTTTAGTAGAGATGGTATTTCACCATGTTAGCCAGGATGGTCTCGATCTGCTGACCTCTTGATCCACCCACCTCGGGCTCCCAAAGTTAATTTTTGAATATATTTCAGATTTTGCTCTAGCATATTTAATGAGATATTAATGTCACTATACAATCTAAATTTTGGCATATCATTTTATGTCCCTCAGCGTGTAAAAATCCTTTGTCATTATAGCTTGTACTCTCTGTCTTTTAATAGTGAACTTAATGTATTTATACTAAATATAATTTTGACACATATGGATATATTTCTGCATCTTTAATAAAATTTCACTGTATTTTTACTTCTTTACTTTTTTCGTTTGTTTTCTGCTTTTCATTGACTTGATTGCATATTTTTGGGGGGTGTGTTGTTTGTATATTTCCTTTTCCATTTAATCTGTGTCGCTTTTCATTGCTCTTTAGTTATTAAATGTTGAACAAAGTGCATTAGCACTAATGAAGCACAAGGTTGCATTAGCAAAGTACAACTTGAATCAATCATCTCCTTCTACCTGAACAATTTAAGGGCTATAGAAAATTTTAGATATGATCATCTCTTCCAGTTTTTATATTATTGCAATTTGTAAATATAATTATGTATTGTTTTTTAAATTCCAAGCTAAATAGTCATTATCCTTAATGTTATTATTGCTGTTACTTTGGTTATTGATGATTTAGATACACCAACGTGTTTTCAAGTTTCTGTATAACTCAGTGCCACTTAGATCTCACTCTTTTCTTCTCATTGAAGCATATATTTTGGTGCTCTTTGGTATGTAAACTCAATCATTTATTTGAATATGTGTGTGAGTGTATGTGGCAGGGTCTCAGGCTGTCACCCAGGCTGCAGTGCTATGGTGCAATCATGGTTCACTGCAGCCTTGACTTTCTGGGCTCAAGCAGGTCTCCCACCTCAGCCTCTTGGGTAACTGGGACTACAGGCATTTGCCACCATGCCCACACCAGGCTAATTGTTTGTATTTTTAGTAGAAATGAAGTTTCACTATCTTGTCCAGGCTGGTCTTGAACTCTTGAGCTCAAGCAGTCTGCTCTCCCGAGCCTCCCAAAGTGCTGAGATTACACGCATGAACAACCATGGCTGTCCTGAAAATTATCTTATTTTATATATCTTACTCTTAATAATTTAGAAAGGTTTAAAATAATAGATTGATGGATATTTTCTCTTAGCACTTTGAAGAGTTTAAAATCATAGGTTGATGGAAATTTTCTCTTAGCACTATTGTCTTTTATAATTTCAAGATGCTTTCATTTTAAATTATGAGTAGAAAACAGAAATTACCTAAAAGGGCACAATTACTAGACTGACAGTGTTATGGGTTGAATTGTGTACCTTCAGCAAATAATGAGGCGGTAATTCCAGTAGCTGTGAATGTGACCTTGTATGGAAATACAGCCTTTGCAGATGACCAAGTCAGGATGAAGTCATTAGGATGGGCCCAATCCAATATGACTCTGTAGTTACAAAAAGGAGAAATGTGGACACAGGGAAAGATAGGTATACAGAGAAGGCGATGTGAAGACACAGGAAGAATGCCATTGATAAGCCAAGTGATATGGTCTGTCTTAGCTCCTGTAACTCCCATGTGTTGTGGGAGGGATTTGGGGGAGGTAATTGAATCATGGTTGTAGTTTCCGTAACTCCCATGTGTTGTGGGAGGGATCTGGTGAGAGATCATTGAATCACGGGGTGGTTTTCCCCATACTGTTCTTGTGGTGGTGAATGAGTCTCACAAGATCTGTTGGTTTGATAAGGGGTCTCCTCTTTGCTTGGTTCTCATTCTCTCTTGCCTGCCGCCATGTGAAATGAGCCTTTCGTCTTCTGCCATGACTATGAGGCCTTCCCAGCACATGGAACTGTGAGTTCATTAAACCTCTTTTTCTGTATAAATTATCCAGTCTCTGGTATGTCTTCATGAGCAGCAGGAGAACAGACTAAAACACCAAGAAACACCCAAAGCTGCATGACATAAGGAGAGAGACTTCTCTGGAATAGCTTTTTCCTTGTGGCTCTCAGAAGGAGCCACCTTTTCAACACCATGATTTTAGACTTCTGCCTTCCAGAACTCTGAGACAGTACACTTATGGTTAAGCCACCCACTGTGCGCTGTTTTGTTAGGGCAGTCCCAGGAAACTACTACAGATACAAATCGTAAACAGAAACAAGAGCCAGGAGAAACCAGAACCTTCAACCCTCTATGCAGTACTCTGTCCTTTCTTTCTGGAGGTTTTCAGAAGGAATTTCAAGGATTCGGCAGGGGGTTGGTAGACCATGCTGGGCCCACTGTGTCCCATTCCTGCCAGATTCCTGCGGGAACTGCACGGTTTACTAGGTTACACTTTCTTTTCTGTTCATGGCTTCTCAGGATGCACACTTGACCCTATGCCCTCTCTTAATCCTGGCAACCCCCCATACTCTGCCTAAATAAATACCAGTGGACATAACTACCGACATGCCAAAGTCCTCAACATCTCATATTCCATGGAAGAGTACATAGACGGGCTTTTATACTGTCATAGATTATACCAGCCGGGTATCCAAGTGATGTCAACAGGGCCCCAGTGTTTTTTAGACATTTTAATAAAAATTTCTTTTTAAAAAATCAGATTTTGCTATAGAGTCAGGCTTATAATCCCTATGTTCTTTTCTTGACAGTATATTTTTCCAAAAGAATCCTCAGCCATCCACATAAAAACAGTTTCCATATATGCGAACTGGAAATTTTTATAACTGGTAGAAACAGACTAAAAACTGGACTTTCAAAAAATATAGTTGGCCTTTCCTGTGTACGAGCTCCGCATTCACAGATTCAACCAACTATGGATAGAAAATATAGTATTCCCAGATTGGGCAGCCCAAGGATGCAGAGGGCTCAGTTTTAATTTTCCCAGGTTATACAGGACCAATGTTGGAATTTTAGCATTTCTGGATTTTGGCATCCATCAGGGTTCTAGAACTAATCTCTCACGGAGAACGTGGAACCACTGTATATACCAATGGCAAATAAGCAGTGAAAATTTGCTTAACGCCACTAGTCATTAGGAAAATGCAATTAAAACTGCAATGAGATGCTCTATACAGCTACTAGGACGGCTATAATCAAATCACAGAAGACGGAGTACTGATGAGGATATGTAGAAACATCAGTGGTATAGTTGCTTTGGATAACAATAGGGAAGTTTCTTTTAAATTTAAATATACATTTATCATATGACTCAACTATCAATTCCTGGATGTTTACCCAAGAGAAATAAAAGCATGTTCATACAGAGACCCATTTGCTAATGTTTATAGCAACTTTATTTGCATGGCCTTAAACTAGAAATAATCCAGAGGCCCATGTATTAGTAAAGGTATAATCAAATGGAACACTAGTTTGCGATAAAAAAATACAATATAGACATATGTAACAGCATGAATAAATCTCCAACGCATTAAGTAAACTCAATAAAAAACAATCAAAGCTACATAGTATATGATTCAATTTTTGTGACATTATTTAATAGCCAAAACTGTAGCCACCCAAATCTGAGTGGGGCAGACAGGGGCTAGGTGTCAGGTTGGGGGCGAGGACTGATTACAAAGGGGCACCAGGTAACATAGTACTTTAGGTTGCTGTAACAGAATATCATAGACTGGGTAGTTTATAAACAACCAAAATTTATTTTTCACAGTTTTGGTGACCAGAAGTTCAAATTCACGTTACTGACAGACTCAGTGCCTGGTAATGACTCACTTCCTGATTCAGAGGTGGCTGTCATTCTTTGGTCTCCTCACATTGTAGAAGGACGGGATATCTCCAGGGTCTCTTATAAAAAGCACTAACTCCTTTGATTAAGTCTCTGTTCTTATGATCTAATCACCTTCCAAAGCCTCCAACTCGCAATACCATTATATTGGGTATTAGATTTCAGCATAAAATTTCAGAAGAATATAAAAATTGAATCTATAGAACAAGGGAATTTTTAGGATGAAACGTCTCCATTGAAGTGGTTGTTACACTACTGTAAACATTTGTCAAAATTCATCAAAATGAACACTTAGAAAATGCTGTTATATATCATTATCGTTTGGCTGTGTCCCTCCAAAAGGCATGTGTTGGAACATAATCCAATGAACCACTGTTGGGAGGTGGGGCCCAATGGGAGGTGTTTAGGTCATGAAGGCTGAAGCCTTGTGAACAGATTCATGCTGATTTAAAATAACTTAAACTGGGAGTTCAATCTCTTGCTGTCTCACCTTCCACCATGAGATGACACAGAAAGAAGGTCCTCACCAGACACTTGCCTTTGCATCTTGGATTTTCCAGTTTCCAGAACCATGAAGAATCTCTACAAATTGCCCAGTCTCTTATATTCCATTATAGCAGCACAGACTGAATGTAACTATACATGTATTGCATTTGAATGAATATTAGTAAGAAATTAAACATTCACCACAATAAAGGGATCTTTGAATGAGCACTGGGTCCCTCTGAGCAAGGCCATGGACAGATGTTATGTAAGAGAAAGGACTGGATCAGAACTTTGAGAGCAGAAAGCATCAAATATTCTACAGCTTGAGCCTTCTGTAATGGTAGCAGTAGGAACTGAAGATTCCTATGTTTTTGTTATCTTAGATGGTGAATTGGACTCCACTAATGGAGGGGCTTAAGATATCAGCAGCCATTTATTTTGTATAAACAGTTGTGCAAAATGAATGTGCCAATAAACCATAACAAAATAAATTGGGAGAGCTTCAAATCTAATCCACCTTTTAGGAAGTCTATGATGGATAGACTTGACCTACAGAATCTATGCACACTTTTGATAAGCCAATAATTTCCTCTCTATATAGATACCCCTAATTCAGGCTTCAGGGGCTAAAAAGTGTTCCCAGAGTTGCAACAAAATCATCAATACTTGAACAATATAACACACACTACAAGATTCCTTACTTTGAATGTTGAATATGTGTAGATATAGATACTAACAGAAGAAATTAAAGTTTGGCAGCTTTTGAAAGTGTAGTCATTCAAATATGTAAGGCACTGTTTGATGACACAACTAAAAATAAAGTTTTCATATTTCTTTTTTCAGTATTTTACATAATCTAGGGAGATATAAACTTCTGGCTAACAAAAAAATAAATGTTTGCTTAGGAAACAAGACTCCCAGACTTAAAAATCGTTACAAAAATACATATGTGACCAGCTATGTTTGGTTTCTCCGTTGTCTTTTGTTTGCATTCTAATTTTTCCAGCTTGAAGTATCTTGTCCTTACTCATTTTTAGACATCCAATACAGAGGTAATATTTATTTATTCAGTATTTGTCACTTTGAGAGTACTATGTTTTCTCAGATGTGAATCATCAAGTTGTTCTTGAATATTATACATTTCATTTTCAGGGTAGGATAAACTTTGTACCGATTATATTTGAATTTGTTACTTGAAGTGGAAATTGTATGTGATAGCAGAAAGGCTGAGTGCTTTGAAATGAGTAATACTGGATAGTGAAATATTGGTTAAAATTCTGGATCTTCCAGTGATAGCTGCCATCAAGGACACATTTCTTATCATTTTTAGCCTTAAGTCACTCACTTTGAACATGGAAATAATAAACACATTTTACAAAGTTATACTGGTGTGATGAGATCAGCATTCAGTAAAGGGAAGCTGATACGACTGTCAGTCAACGGATTCATCTAGCTATTTACCTACCGTTCTTTTGTTTTCCTCTCTGCAGCCAAAAGATTTAAGTTCAAATTCTGGATTGACAGTTTATTACATCTGTGACTTTTAGCAAATTATGTACTTTGCAGTCTAAAATTTCACATTTATAATGTATGATATTATTATTAAAGAGTCTATAAGAATCCAGTTTAGTGCCTGAAATATAGTAGGTGCTCATTTAATGACAGCTACTATTTCAACTTTTAGACATCACTATTACTACAAAACTGGCTTTGATATTTTACCTTTCTAAAATTTATTTTTTTGCTTCCTAAAATGCAGACTGTCCTATATCCAAACTATATTGGAAATTAAATATTTTAACGGAAAATAAAAATCACACACAGGTCAAGTAAGTTATAGTGGTTTTGAACAAAAGGCATACAATTTCTTTTTAAAAAAATATAAAAAGTACTAAAGCTATGTTCAACACGAATATACTTATATGTGTATTATATACATGCTGGAAATATCAGTTTTTAAGGGACTACATAGCAGCTACATGTTTTGATAATTGACATTATTCAGCAAATTATTCTAATACAGGAAGTATGTCAAATGATGAGTTCAGTATAACATTTTTATCTGCATTGCTTTGTTACTTTTGTGCATTACTATTAAATGCATTGTTATATGTTGCTGTAAGTTGTATTATTGCATATTAAAATCACTCTTAGATAAAATAAAAATCAAGGTCATTTGCACAGCTCGAGAAAATGTTTTTATCATACACAGATTACGCATTTTTCTTTTAGCACTTTTTTTGCATGAAATCAATTGTTTCAGGGTTTTTTTTTAAAAAAAACACATCTTCCAGGTAAAGTAAATATTTTCACTTTTAGCTACACATGGATATCCTCCATTATTTATGTTGTCATATACTTATCTTAGTAAAAGTTTGCCTAAAAATAACTGCTTATCCAAAGTGTACTTATGTTAAGTGTAGATATATTTTGAGTAAATAAAAAGCAGGTATTGTTTTCAGAGATAATCTTAAAAATGCTTTATCATGAATCTGGAGGTTAAATAGCTGGAAATGAAATCCAGAAGTAAATGATACCACTTGTAAACATACCTCTGACATTAGGAGTATACAGGAAATTATGACAAGTATCTGTTATCATAGATAAGTAAGGGTATCCCATGGGTAACTAAAAATGAGCATATTTAATGGGAGCCAAGTTTCGTATTTTTAAAAGACATGGAGAAATTTATTTTATAAGAAAAATCTGTTTAAAATGGAAAATCTTTGTAAAAAAACTACTCTTTTTAAAATCCTTTGCTAATGGCCTTCTTGAACTTTATCTTAATGTATATAAGAATTCTTCAAAAGTCACATTATATAATTAATTAAGGATACTAGAGAAAATTAGATACTGCAATGTGTCAACAATGTTTAGAACTGATGTTAAATAAGTCTGGGTGCAGTGCCTCACTCCTGTAATCCCAGCACTTTCGTAGGCGGGTCACCTGAGGTCAGGAGTTCAAGACCAGCTTGGCCAACATGGTGATACCCCAACTCTACTAAAAATATGCAAATTACCTGGGTGTGGTGGTGGATACCTCTAGTTACAACTACTCTGGGAGGCTGAGGCAGGAGAATTGCTTGAACCTGGGAGGTGGAGATTACAGTGAGCCGAGATCACGCCACTGCACTCCAGCCTGAGAGACAGAGCAAGACTGTTAAAAAAAAAAAAAGAAAAAATATCGCTGCTAAATACGTTTCTGGCTATTACTAATTTCTATTTGTGATGGTCTAGTTTGTGCTTTTCTTTTTAATAAAGACTTGTTTTTTAAAAGAAAGCACAGTGATCTGGATGATGTCTTATGGTAAAGCCTTGGGGTAAACTCCAAAGGGTAAGTATTAGCAGTGTCGATGCCACCTCATTACAGTAACCACAATACCACATTTAAAGTGAAAAAAAAAATCAGACTTTTCTGAAGTGTCTTGCAAATTCAAATCCTTTCTATGATGGCAAATAAAACAGGAATTTGGAGCACCAAACTTGCCCCTTCCTCTGCAATAAAGTAAACAAAAGTTTCAAACATGTTTTAGAATGAATTCCTAATTTTATACATCAAATGACCACCCTCTCATCACATTGAATACCTATGGTAAGAAATTAGAATTCTCTCTCTCGTCCTTCCTTGTTAGTGTAGGGTAGAAGGGATTTTTTTTTCTCATCCATCACTAGGTTCATGGCTGAAGCACCTATAACAAAAGGCAGTTTAACAACAGAAAAGCATACATATTTATTTAATGTAAATTTTATGTGACATGTGGACCTTCAGAAATGAAGACCCAAAGAAATGGCGAAATCTATGTATATTTGTGCTTAGGTTGGATGGGGAGTAGACAGTCATGAGGAAGCATGATTGAACAGAGGGAGTATGATCTAATGGTAATAAGCTGGGGGAACTTAGCAAGGCCTGTTTGTTCATATTACTTTCTGTGTCCCAGTGTGACATTCCTTGTCTCCAGATATGAGGCACATGAGGCTCTTATCACATACTTCAGAGGAAGATCAGATTCTTTTTTTATTTTTTTTTTGAGACAGAGTCTCGCTCTGTCGCCCAGGCTGGAGGGCAGTGGCGTGATCTCCGCTCACTGCAAGCTCCACCTCCCAGGTTCACACCGTTTTCCTACCTCAGCCTCCCGAGTAGCTGGGACTACAGGCGCCACCACCACACCCGGATAATTTTTTGTATTTTTAGTAGAGACGAGGTTTCACCGTGTTAGCCAGGATGGTCTCAATCTCCTGACCTCGTGATCCACCCACCTCGGCGTCCCAAAGTGCTGGGATTACAGGCGTGAGCCACCGCACCCAGCTGAAGATCAGATTCTTTTACAGCTTGCTTCAGAGAAGAAGGATTGGAGAAGGTCAGAGACCTTTCTCCTTTGTGATTTTCTCAAATGTGAAGGTGCCATCTTCTGGGGTAGCACGTTCTGAACCCAATGCTCTGGGGTAGCGTGTTTCTATTTGTAGAATATCAAGAGAATGGTGTTGCATCTTTCAGAAAACCCAGTCTAGAAAATCTTAGGAATGAAATATACAACCTAATTTTATACATTTTTCTAATTTCTATTTATGGTTAATATTTGAAGAAACATTCCCTCATGCATATAGAGTTTTAATTTAATGTAAGTGGATAATATACATAATAATGCTGGTTGCAAAGATTTTGTGTTCCAGAAGAGTTCAATAATATTTTCCTTAAAGGTTGGCGTGGAAGAAGAAAATTTATTTCCAACATTTTAATCTTTGACTCTGCATTAGCCATTTTCAAGTAGATAAATTAATTTTTTTCACTTGAGTTATTTACTGAAAATTGGTGAACTTAATTGCTGAAAAGCTTTAGCTTTTGCTGTTTTTTTTTTCGCTAATCATTGATTCAGTGATTACTATTTCTTTTCTATTTTCTTTATATGTACTGTAATTTCTCAATGGCATTCAAGAAACCCAGGAAAGCACATTGAAAGTGGAATTATTTGAGCTGGACATATACTTGTGCATTAAAAAATTCTCCAAATATGTCTTTAAAACTTAATTAAAAATGTCAACTTAGAAACTTAATGTGCCTGGGGCTTAGTCCAGAGGACAGTGGTATCAGCTGAAACAGGAAGATAATGGAAGGGGATTTGAACTTTATGATAAGGACTCCTGGTCAGTTTAAGAAAGACAATGGCAGGATCAGAATATACGTTACTGCCTGCTGTGTATATGCAGCAATAGTGGTTATACCTGGTTCTTTGTCTCCAAATCAGAGCACAGGCCCAACAAGAACAATCCTCGGTCCACTTATGAAGGAGGCTTATCCACTCAGTTGGAGGTATGGTTTCCCTGCATATTGCTGCCAACTTCCTGTCACTGCCCCAGAGGTTTAGAATTAGCATTAATGACCTTCAAACAGCTTAATTTCCCCAGAGTCATTGAACACAGCTAGTTGGCCCTACTAGGCTGAAAGCCATATGGCATCAATTGTAAATGTTTTGCTACCATTTCCCAACATAACCACCTGCCTGATTTACTGTTTGCTGGATACTCACCTTGAATGTGAATATGTCCACATAATTTTTTTCTTTAAATTAAGAAATGTAGTTTAAAATTATGATTCATTTTATCCTATTAAGATGTTGAAGGGGGATGCTGAAGAAGATTCACATTGTCAGTTTTGTATAAATCCACTTGTTGGAGAAAAGTGTTGAAATGAAATTAACAAAACCATCACATAAATATAAACGTGTAGATTGTTAAAATTACAGTTTTAGGAAATTTGCAACATAAAGTACAAGGTAAATAAATATCTCATTTTGAACTCACATATTTAGTACAAATTATTGCCCAAAATACATCCTAGGGCTTGGGGATATTTAGAAAAGAGAAGACCCCCAGAGCTATAAATCATTAAAAAACCAGATAGCTTAACTTCAAAATGCATTTTATTTTTTTTAGTCTTGGGTTTCAAGATAAAACCTTGAAGAAAACTGTAGAAGCCTTTTCTCTTAGCCATAAAATAGACTCCATATCCCTCCCTTTCCTACCATGTATACTCCCTTCACATTTATCTAATTGTATGCTGTCGTCTATATGCCTTCTTAGAAGTTGCAGGGGCTAATCTTGAGTCTGACAAAGGAAGCTTGGAGACTCAGCTGCAAAATTCCCAAGATTATTTCAAGGTGGCTGGCTAGTCAACAACCCCGCCATTGTTGAGATGCTGCCAGCTCGTGATTCAGGAGGACTGAGACACAAAATAGCCACCAGAGCAAGACACACAGACATTGTACTCAGCACAATTTTGCGCGCCTTCCTTATCAATTTTTCCACACTTAAACTCCTACCCTCACCCCCAAAATTGAAGTGGTTGCTTTGGATGGGAATCCGGCCACATCCCCTTTACTAGTTTTGGTTAGTAAAATCCCTTTCTTTCCACCAGACCTCACTCTTGTGAATTGGACTCTGCAAGTGGTAAGCATTCAGATCTGTATTCAGTTACAACGAAGTGATCTCTCTGCAATGGATACAGAAAAGATAGGTTCAAGGGGAAATATAGGGGAAGCGGGAGGGGGAACTTAAATAGGGGGGATAAATGAATTTGTGATAATTAAAAGCAGACATAGAGAAAATTCTGAAGGGAAACTGGTAATAGTGTATATGGAGACATTGTGCTCCTCAATGGAAATTTTGAGGGTACGATATTGTTTCCATGCATCTCCCTTTCAGCAATTCATCCCAGTGACTTGATGCAATGACATCACCTGTTCTCTTCTGAGGAAACAGTTTTAGACATTCAAAGCCCAGTTGTTCAATGTAGCCGAGATTCTTTAATTTCTATTTCAGCTAATTAGTAGCAATACAAACTCTTGCCAAACAAGAAATGTGAATTCTTAAAGATTAAATTTTATTTTCTCTCTATCTAGAGGTAGGAAACCAATCTTTCGGGAGGCACAAATTACGATGACAGCCAACATTCATTTATTCATTCCAAAATAAAGCCTTTATGTGTAATGAATTATTTTTCGTAATTCTAGAAAGTGGCGTGTTCCAGCAATTATAATTATAAAGTGTACTGTTTTTGGAGGGTAAAATAGTAAGTCACATCATTAAGGTCAAAATGATGTTTAAAGGAAAACTATAACTATGCCTTTAGTATATTAAAATTAGATAATATTTTATACATCTGTCCCTGCAAAATAAAACACTTTTCATATGTTTTCTTTGGCTCACACACAACTAAATTTGATGAGATAAAATATACAAATATTTGACAGGGTCAATTTCCTTTTCAAGTTGGATTTTAATTAATTCAATAAGCATGTATTGATGACCTACTGTATGCAATACATTTGGCTAAATTTAGCATATCTGATTTTGCTCTATCATCATGGATCGTGATGTTTGTGACGGGGGATGTTTGTGACTGGGAGCTTTTTTTTCCCATTAGCCAAATAAATAAGTAGGTAAATGCTTAAAGATTTTTTTAAAAATCCACGTGGTGTTATTTTGAGAGGTATAGAATTTATCTAAGCTCCAGTTCCTTCCATTGGAAAAATGCATATTTAAATGAGGTAATATGTATAAAGGCAATGGTGGCTGGGCACGGTGGCTTGTGCGTGTAATCCCCGCAATTTGGGAGGCCCAGGTGGGACGATCGCTTTAGCCCGGGAGTTCAAGATCAGCCTGGGCAACAGGGAAAGACCCAGTTTCTACAAAATATTTTTAAATTTAGCTGGGTGCAGTGGCACGTGCCTGTAGTCCCAGCTACTTGGGAGGCTGTAGCAGAAGGATTGCTTAGGCCTGGGAGGTTGAGGTTGCAGTGAGCTGTGATCGCGCTACTGCCCTCCAATCTGAACCACAGAGTGAGACCCTGTCTCTAAAAATAAATAAATACAGAAATAAATAAATAAAGACATACATACATACATACACAAAAAAGGCAAAGAGTGGGCCCTCAATAACATGAGCTAATATCAATCTGTATTTCCATAAATTGGTATCATTCTATGTATTCATAGCCTCCAAACCTGTTATAGTCCAGTCTTCGGCTCCTTTTCCTGTGGCTTTAAAAATTTATATTAGATAAGGAAAAGAATCACACTATATACTTATCCTTAACTGTTTTATAGTTATTTTCAGATTTACATTTCCTGTGGTTACCAAATTACAAATGGCTACATGTAAAAACATACCTTTCTGGACAGTTTAGTTTCTCAAAGTTCAGAGGAACTCATATGCACTTACATGTAAAAATTATATAAAATATGCATATGTTAACTTCTCATATATACTTGAAAGACACCTAACAAAATTGAGAGTTCGCAATGGCGTTACACACATATTTGAAGTTGCAAATAGAAAAAAACAGATATCCAGAAATCAGGCTGAGTTTATACCCTAGAGATATTTGCAATTCCTCCATAATAAAGTGACAAAATTTGTGACTTTGAAGCTAAAAATTATGTATAACTACATTTTACACAATTTTAGCCATCAACAACTTATATTAACAAATAAATTAAGTTATACATCAAGCCAGAAAAGATAGCAAATTTCTTATGTTCTAGTATGGGAAGAAGAAAGGCATTTTTAGTTTAAAATTTAGTATGCGACACAAAATGGCCAGATGGTGCACATAATCCATTTGTTGCAGGGCTTCTAGTTCTTTCTGTGCATTGGAAGAAAACCAGGTGACAAGTTAGGCAGCAGTTTTTATGTAGGACATTTCCAAATTGCATATAATCAGAGAATAAGGATCTAGAAGATAACTTCCAACTAAAAACAAGCCATTCTGACTCAAAGTCACAAGAATTCAGTCTTAATAATCACAAATGCTTTCTGGTCTCAAGCTTAAATATCTATTCTCTATTTTCTTTGGACTCTCAGTGTCTTAGAATTTTTGCACACATAGTCTTACATTTTCCTCTTCAGAGAATGGGATTGGCAGAAGAAATGAGAGAACTTTTTGCAGCCAGTCATTTTTTCCAAGATCACAGAGCTAGTCAATACGCCCTGAGATTCACATAAAACATGAGAATAGCCAGTATGGGGTACCTAGAAATGAGCAGCACTGCAATTATAATACAAACAAAAATTATACCCCATTTTACTAGTTTGAATCATTACCACAATAAACATGGATTCATATGTTAGGCTGTGATAGAACCAAAAGAAGACATTTATGTGATTTTTTTTTTTTTTAATGGCATGCATCTGCTCGGGACAGGCTGTGCTTTTTAGAGGAACAAATTTATCCTTCAGTAAAAAATTCTGGAGAAGTGTGATATAAAAGATCAATTAAACTTGATATTTAAAGTCTTTGTACCAAAATAATGAATCTATTCATGAACAATACAAGAATGAGATTTGGCAGGAAAGCTATGTCAGTATATCTCATATCAGTGCCTAGCTAGGATGCTAATTCACAAGAAAAAATATTGTCATTCTCCAATGTCAGACGGTTATTTGAAGCCTGTCTGCTTTTTTTGGTAAAGATACTTTAAATAAGGAACCTGGGGAAAGAGTTACAGATATCTACTGGCATGAAGAGGAAGACTGTTTACTGAATAGAATTGAATGGATTTTTTTATGAGTATTGGTATTATTTCAATTTTCAATTAAAAAATAAACTGGTATATGCAAAATCTTCATGCTGTGGGCCATATTGAAAGATAGTAAATAATTGAAATAAAATGCCAAGATATTGGTGGGGACCCGTCTGCACCTACTAGGGTCTTGATGTTACCTGAGCCCCCTTAGGTATTTTAAATATGTGCCAGAAGACATGCTTCCCAGGACATGATTTTTCTATTCCTAAAAATAAGTTACAGGAAAAATAGACAAATGAAGACTAAATGTTTCAAGAGGGAACCCATATAATGGGTTAAATGAGGCATAGGATAGCAGTGTGTGAGGCATTTTGTATTAGAGCTCATTTAAAATACCATCGGTTACATGAGGTTTCAGAAAAAAAGAAAACAGCCTGTGTTCTGCATAAACAACTGTATGCAATGCATTGTAAAATGGGTATGAGGAATTAAGGAAAGAATGCCTTTTCTTCTGGTGTTCATCTTCCTCCTGGTTCCTAGCCAACTACAACAATTTGTTTTATAATCTTGCTTATGGCACCTTCCATGGCAACAGGTGCTTACTCATTTTGACAAATGTCACTTTATTAACAATCGTGATGTATGCAAAGAGGACTAACAATCCCTCTAGTTATGCAAAGGACAGGCACAGTACCCGCTGGGGATCAGAGCCTACCAACTTTGTGACAGCTCACAGTATATTTTCACTATTGAAGCCAATGGAGTATATATTGAATATACACTTTGTTCAAGGATTGGTCCTGCTTTATGCTTGAGGCTTATTTTATTTTCAATGTGTCCTGATTTATTAAACTAGTTTTATGATGGACACACCTAAAGAGCATCTGTCTCCTATACAGGAAATGGCCATGTTATAGTGACAAACTTGGCAATGTAGAAATAAACTTAGAAATGTAGGCAAATATGAGATGATACCTGAACATCATCTCAGCCACACCACAGTTATTGAGATATTGTTTTCTAAGGGTAAGGTCCAAACACTTTATCATATTTTTATATCTTGCATGTAGTAGATAATTTATATACCTACCAATCACACACACACACACACTTAATGTCATAGCAATCTAATTAGAAATAAAAGTTTCTAAATTTCAAACAATGTGGAGCAAAACTATAAAATATTGTCTTAAGTTTTACAAATTTTTTAAAAAGGTGATTCACAGGATTATGGAGGATATTGATCCAATTGAATAAAACATAAAGCCCTGAATACTTCTCCACTCTTCCATTTTTATAGAAACTAAGAAGCAATTTAAGGATTTCTTTTTTAATGTGAAGAAAAATGTTTTGTTAGATTTTCTGCTAAATGCCATTTAAATAATCAATTTGCCAACATTTAGGGAAATTGAGTATGCCACTTCTCTAAAAAGCTTGTCATTTCTCTTTAGGGTAACGTGTAACAGAGATGCATAGGAAAATTCAGGGATGTGCTTTGAAATACTATTAGTAGATGGCAAATGGGGGATAGATGGATAAAAATTTAATCTATATATTACTGGGCAAGAGTTAAAAGGGATAAAGTATCTCTCTATACACATGGGTCTCAAAATTGGCCTCAAAAATGATACTGAGTTAAAAAACACTAAGTGAAACATGGTGAATATCACATTTCCCTGTGTAAATATAAAAATAGAAAAAATATAACAATCATTGTTGATATATATTTAGGAAAGAAAGGATTAATAGTTTAATATTGAGAGTAGATTAGACACACACATATATTAAATATATAAGAATTAGCCTTTCGATTTGTTAATCTTTTTGTTTTAATCTGCTGTATCTCTATTTACTATTTCATTCATTATTATTGTTGGTTTTTATAATTGCATTTCTTCTGCTTGGGTTTCTTATATTTTCCCTAATATCTTAAGTTAACTGTTGAATTTATCGGTTTTCAGACTTTATTGCTTTCTTGTATGTTTTAAATATGCTTTCCTATTTCCAAATCTACAAATTTTTCAAAAAAAAATGTTTTTTTCTGACTTTGAACTTCGTTGTGCTAAGAGAAGTATATCTGTCTGATAATTCCTTGGAATTGGCTGATATGTGCATTATGTCTTCCCCATGTGGTTCGGCTTTCTCTGAAGTTCCGTGCGTACCTGAGAACACTGTGTATTCCTTGGTATGATGGGTTTGTTGACTTCTTTATATGTTTTGAGGCAAGTTATTAGAGGCATCAAAGTTGAAATGAGTGTATAATTATCATTGTTTTATGATGTTTTCCATTCTATATGATGCTTTGTGCCTTAAAGACTTCACTCTATAATATTAATATAGATACACCAGCTTTCCTTTGACTAATATTTAAGCTGCCTAATTTCTTATCCTTTGTGTATCAGTTTTTCCATGTTTTTATTTTCATGTGTGATTCTTCGATAGTATAATCCTGGATCTTATCTTTTATTGAATTTAACCTTTAACTAGAAAGTTAATTTATTTACATTTATTAGGATTGCTGATATATTTGGATTCATTACCATCCTATTTCTTGTTTTGTATGTTCCTCTTTTGCTTCATCGCTTTTACTTTTTATCACTTTTTCTGCATCTTTTACATGAAGTTTTTATTTAAATTCTATTTCCCTCTTTATTCTTTTAATAGTTACCATGAAATTTTAACAGATTTATTTACTTAAAGTCTACATTAATCATTTTCTCTATTCCTTCTTTATATAACATAGGGACCTTAGAATTATAAAAATCAAATCACCTGCTAGTCTTACTTATTGTCCCATATTTTAATTATATCCTTTCTGTATTCCCAAATTTAATTTTTTTGTTATTTCACACAGACCTTGTGGTTTATCTACATGCTTTCCATGTTCTTCACTCAACATTTCTTCTTGTATCTGCAGCTTTCCTTTTGTAGTTATTTTCCATCTTGCTGACATATCGTCAAAAGTTTGTTGAAGTGTGAATCTATTCACTTTTAGGTTTCCTAAAGGGAGTTTTAGTTTTTCTTTTAGGTTTACTTACATCTTACTTTTGAATTATTTCACACATGACAAAATATGTGAGAGGAGTACAACTATTAATACTTCCTATATACCTTGGGCCCACATCCTTTACTTGTTTATGTTTTACTGAATGCACTTTATCATTCTCTCTCTCTTCATCCTCAGTGTTCATTTTATTACCATGTTGACAGGAAGAGTTGTTCTTGATATTAAGTAAGGATTTTAAATCAACTTATTATCACTGCAAATTTCCAAAAGACAGAAAGAAGGGTAACAGTGTGAATCTCTCTGGCTTCTAGTAGAAATGGAAATATTGCTTAGATTGGAGGAAGGTCATAGAGCACTCAGAAGAAATATGATCGTATTGTCATCATAGAAGCAATACATTTGTCTTTTGTCTCCTTACTTGTTTATATTTTTTCAACTATTTAAATCAAACAATTTGAGGTGAAAGTTCACCACCACTCTCACCTACCAATAACAAGATAGAACAGTGGAAATATTAATTCACAAACATGTGTTTTCATTTTGATGATAGTCAGCTACTAATCTAGATGCTTGATATAAGAGACATTATCTAAGCTCTACCATACCTGTATCAGTAGAATTACTTCCCTATTATACATGAAGATATACAGGCATACCTTGGAGATATTACAGATTCAGTTCCAGACCACTGCAGTAAAGCAAACATTGCAATAAAGTGAGTCATACAAGTTTGTTGGTTTTCCAATGCATAAAAAAGTCATGTTTACATTACAATATAAGCAGCTGAGTGTGCAATAGAAGTATGTCTAAAAAACAATGCACATACTTTAATTTTAAAATACTTTATTGCTAAAATGCTAATGATTATCTGTTCCTTCATCAAGTTGTGATTTTTCACAGGTAAAGGGTTTGGTCCAAGTGTTGGTGGCAGCTGACCAATCAGGGTGGTGGTTTCTTAAAGTTAATATGGCTGTGGCAATTTCTTCTAACAAGGCAGCAATGAAGTTTGCCACATTGGTTGACTTTTCCTTTCATGAAAGATTTTTTTTTTTTTTGTAACGTGATGCTGTTTGATAGCTTTTTCCCCACAGTAGAACTTCTTTCAAACCCAAATTCTACCATTGCTTTATCAACTAAGTTTCTGTAATATTCTAAATTCTTTGTTGTTATTTGAAGAATGTTCACAGCATCATTACCAGGAGTAGATTCTATCTCAAGGAACGACTTTCTTTGCTCATCTCTAAGAAACAAATCCTAATGCATTAAAATTGTATCTTGAAACTGCAGCAACTCAGTCACATTTTCAGGCTCCAGTTCTAATTCTAGTTGTCTTGCTGATTCCACCACATCCGCATTTACTTCCACTGAAGAGTTAAACCCCTCAAGGTCATCTGTGAGAGTTGGACTCAACTTCTTCTAAACTCCTGTTATTGTTGATATTTTGGACTCCTCCCAGGAATCACAAATGTCCTTAGTGTCATCTAGAGTGGTGAATCCTTTCCTGAAGATTTTCAATTTATTTTACCCAGATTAATCAGGGTAGTCATTATGGCAGCAATAACCTTACCATGTTTAGTTCTTATGTAATAAAACTTGAAAGTTGAAATTACTCTTTGATTCAGAGGCTACAGAATGGATGTTGTGTTAACGAGCTTAGAAACACTAATATCCTTGTTCACCTCCATCGGAACTCTTGGGTGGTCAGGTACATTGTCAATGAACAGCAATATTTTGAAAGGACTCTTTTTTTTCTGAGCAGTAGGTCTCAAGAGCAGGATAAAAATATCCAGTAGACCATACTGTTAACAGATATGCTGTCATTCAGACTTTGCTCCATTTATAGAGTACAGGCACAGTAGATTTAGCATAATTCTTGCTATTTTCAGAATCGTTAATCAGTATTGGCTTCAACTTCAATTTACCAGCTGCATTAGCCCCTACCAAGAGTGTCACCCTGTGCACTGAAGCTTTAAAGCCAGGCATTGACTTATTTTCTAGCCATGAACGTCCTAGACAGCATCTTCTTTCAATATAAGTCTGTTTCATCTACACTGAAAATCTCTTGTTTAGTGTAACAAACTTCATCTATTATCTTAGCTAGATTTTCCAGATTATGTGCTAAAGCTTCTACATCAGCACATGCTACTACTTCACCTTGCACTTTTTCTTTTATTTTGGGATGGCTTCTTTCCTTAAAAATTATCAACCAACTTCTTCTAGTTTCCAACTTTTCTTCTTCATTTCTCTCAGCCTGAAGAGAATTGAAGATAATTTGGGCCTTGTTGTAGTTGGTTTGATTTTCTATCCAGACTGATAAAACGTTCTTCATATCAGCAACAAGCCTGTTTTACATTCTTCATCGTTCATTTGTTCACTGTAGTAGCACTGTCAATTACCTTCAAGAACTTTTCCTTTGTGTTCATAAGTTGGCTGTTTGTTATAAGAGACCTAGCTTTTAGCCTCTCTCAGCTTTCAACATGCCTTCTTCATTAAGTTTAATCATTTCCAGCTTTTGACTTAAAGTGAGAGATGTATGATGCTTTTCTTCTCACTTGAACACTTACAGGCCATTGCAGGGTTATTACTTGGTCTAATTTTAATATTGTTGTGTCTCAGGGAATAGTGAGGCTTGAGGAGAAGAAGAGAGATGGAAGAACAGCTAGCTGCTGAAGAAGTGGGAACACACATGATATTAATTAAGTTTGCTATCTTATATGTGCAGAGTGTATGGTGTCCCACAATTACAATAGTGACATAAAAGATCATTGATCACAGATAACCATAAGTAATATAATGACAATGATAAAATCTGAAATATTGTGAGAAGTATTGAACTGTGACCCAGAAACCAAAAGTGAGCACATACTGTTGGAAAAAATAGTGTGGATAGAATTGCTCAAGGCAGGCTGGCCACAAACCTTCAATTTGTAAAAAACACAACATCTACAAGAAAAGTGCAATGAAACAAAGTACGCTTGTCATTGCTCCAGGTTACAGAGAAAAAAAGTGGAAGAGATTAGATTCAAATCAAATCTCTCTGATGCCAAAATCCATGATCTTAATCATTAAATACATTGCTTCCAATTTTATGTCTAGATAATATATATTTCATAAGTTTTATATAAAAATCTATTGTTTAACCTCATCTCATTAGTAATATATATATAATATTCAGAAAGTTTAATTAAACAATGGTTTCTTAAATGAACTACTGCTTTATTAAGCAAGAAACAAATCTTAATCTGTAATATATATTTAGAAGTAGCATTTATAACATTAAAATAAGCCATGATGGTTTTTCCAAAATAATGAGAAAATGACCACTTAAATCAATTATACTTTAAAAAGAAAGATGCCTGTTTTGTCTGTCTTTATGAAGGAGATGAAATTTGGCAAGGCAAAAACTATAGATTGTTAAAAGAAGCAAGTTAACTCATGTTTATGTTTTATAACTTATTTTATTTTTTAAAACAACCTTGAGTAGAGTTTTCTTTGTATTTATTTTGTACTATTTTAAGATGTATAGGTCATTTGCAAGTAGTTAGTTTCTGAATTTTCGGTGCAATCCAAATACTTAGTTTAGTATTACCTGTGGTTTACCTGCTAATTTAAAAAAATGACTATAACATGCAAATTAAGATTATAACCACGCATTTTCAACTGCAAACTATATGGAGAGAGTATTCGTTATGAAAAAGATAAAAAATAAAAATCACAGTTTCTATTTTCTTTGCAGTTTAAAAATGAATTGGAAAATGAATTAGTAATAATGTTTAAAATGCATTTAATTGTGTTTTTTAATGTTGCATGGCATAAAATTTTAATAGCTCGGTTAGAAATCTATGTCTGAACTAGATTTCAGAGAAATTGTTTTCCTCTTTCTATTGGTGAAATACTAACTGCTGTGTCTTGATATGACCACTTGATGGAACTCTTTCATTTTGCTTTCAGCAATCTCTAAGCAGTGACAAACTTACCTTTCTTGGCAGGTATAAAAGTGTATATAAGTATGTATGTGTGTATATATACATGTATATGTATGTGTGTGTGTGTATATATATGTATATATATGTGTGCGTATGTATATATGTATATATATATGTGTATATATGTGTATATATATATCTATGCTTAAAGGAATTCGTTATTTGGCACATTTAGTATTCTCTACCGTTTTTTATGTATGTGAATTTTATTTATTTCTATGGAGAACCACAGTGTTAGTAAGTCGACCTGTAGAAAAAGAAATAAAATTCTACTTCTTAAATAAACTCTTGTTCTCATTTCCCTCCAAGAATTTTTTGCAAAAAATTAATTTTAAATAATTCTAAATATTTAAATATTATAATATCCAAGATGTTATTTGCTTTATAATCAAACTGAAACTGTATTTCTGGAATGCCTTCAAAATTCATAGTCAGAAGCATTCACAAGGTCTTGGGAATTAGAGGGTGTTAGGTAGCTGTGGGAACTTCCTAACAATTATCCTTATTAAGAAAGATAGTTTGAGAAGGGGAGAGATTGATTTTGAAGTGAAGCTTTCAATAAAGTCATATAGAACAATTAGGAAAAACTAGAAGTGAAGGATGGGGTGAAAATCACCTTCTCTTCATTGAAAACATTGACGCTATAGGTCATCCAAGAGCTGTGGATTAGGTATCAATCATCTATTTGTGACCTTTCATTTAAACTTTCTGAAGTTTTGCATAAAATAGGGATAATCGTAAATCTCTCACGAGGCTCAGATACAATAAAACTCACTGTAGTAATACATTTGTAAACTCTAAAAACATCGTGGAACTAGTAGTTGTTGGAATGATCACATTGTTGTAAAGAAAGCCCACATTAAGCATGTCAGCATATCTCGGAGAAAAAGGCCGTCTTCGGTAACTCTACCTTACAAAATATTTTCCATGCTCTGTAGTGTCTGGCTCCTAGTCAGAAGAATCTCAAGGAAGTAAGGCCTCTTTTTTGTTTGCCATTTATTCTAAGTGATCTCTGCCACTTCAGTGGCATCTAGTCCTATGCTAATGGTGGCCAAATCATTTTTCCAGTCCAGAATCTCTACATGAACTCCACCATCCTATTAGACACTTTCTCCCCAATATTCTGGAAACTTAAATTTCTCTGTCTTAAACCAAACTCACTGTGTTTATTCTGCAAAACTGTTGCATACACTTGGCTGACAGAGTTTTTGGTTTTTAAATTGATGACCGTGATTAATTTCTCTTTTGGCTCCCCAGTACCCAGCCTACAGTAGTCAGAGACCGATTAACCATTGAATGAATGAAGTATTTTGAAGCTCAAGACACAGATTTGACCTAATGGTGATAATTTCAAACATTAATTTGTTTTATTGTGACTCTGTTAGAGATTGGCTTATACAATATTACTTTCCTAGTGATTCTTGTTTTTATCTATTTTTGGTCTACACAAGGCATTGAAAATATAAGTCACTGAATGTGCCCTCATTTTCAGAGTTTAAAAGAAACTTCATTGCTGCACTAATGATAAACATTTAATCAACCCATTTTTAGGAATAAGTTATAAAACACTATTAATGCTTTTTCTCTATATACACTTTTTCTTCTTGAATTACTGGAGTGAGGAAATTCACTTAAGAGTAATGTCTTTCAATAAGAGCAGCTGTAAGGGAAAAGCATATTTTCACTGCCAAGAAAAACTATCAGATAAAATACATTCATTGTACAAAAAAATTACAAACGATTTCTGTAGACATGCAATATGGTATGTACTATTGAATGTGTTGGGGATAAAGTAATAAACAAAAGTACATGTCCTTACATTCTTTGAGCTTGTGTGGGAAACCCAATATAAACAAATGTGCTATTTATATTTCGGGTTAAATTATTTTATTTCAGGTTGCAACAGAACTATACAAAATGTGAAGTAGGGAAGGTGATGAAGTAACAGAGGCTGCTATTTTCTAATGGGTTGTCAGAGAAGATCTGTCTAAGGGGAGACTTTATATAGATATCTGAGTGAAATGATGGGCCAAGGCATTTCAGGAAGACATTTTGGATTGCCTCGAGAGGTCTCAAGAACCTTCCAGGGCTCTCCAGAACCCCTCTTCAGGGATCTCTGACAAGATACTGATTACAGAGATGTCTGAGGACAGAGCTGGGACAATCCAACATTTGTAGTACTGATGCAAAGAAAGCCCACCAAAAGAGATTTAGATCATTTCTATAGTTCTATAAAAATGTTTTTATGACTCCCAATTTTCATTTAGTTAGCGTATTTTTTCTTCTTCATGTCACCTTTACCCTTTGGTTGACTGTAAAGGAATCCATACACTTACGCAATGTATTCTGTAACAGCATAAGCTGTTTTCAATGATGGGAGCATCAATTTATAGGTAAGTATAACTCAATTAAAGCACATAAGTTCAGGTACTAAAATCAATACAAAGAGCATATTCTGGTACCTCCCAGTCGCCCGCCTCCGGTTTACATATGCTTAACATTTCTGGTGGACAGAATCTTGCTGCTTGTTTGGGATTCTTGACATCACAATATTCATCGTAGAGTAGGCATGCAATGCTTTTAATTTAAATCAATAAGTTAATTTCAAGGGGCAGGGAAGTGAGCAAAAGGGGGCTTATGACCCTTTTTCCTAAAGAGCAACCAATGGTCAGCCACCATTGATTGCTACACAAGGCCACTCCTGAGATCCCAGTTCTAATATCATAAATAATCAAGTACATGAAAATAATAGAAAATGAAACCCATCCTTTTCTGACAACAGTGTCTTGCTTCTGGAGATAAAACTAATGATTTTCCCAGAAAATTTTTAAGCAACATTTGGAGGAAAAGCTAAAGAGAGATTTGAATATTATTCCTTTAGGACAGGATTGCCTGGTAACTTACAGGGCACCTATTTAAATGTGAACTTCAGATAAGCCTCTAAGTATTTAAGATGTTCTTATACTAAAAAGTTATTTGTTTTTTACATGAAATTGAAATATAAGTAGAAATCCTATATTTTTATTTGCTAAATCTGACAATCCTATGTTAGGAATACTTTAGACAGATGAGGGTAAGATACTTTCTCTGGAAACATCAAGCAAGCTATTTTTGTTAGTCCATCAATCAAAGCCAAGGAGCCAATAGGATAGATTAGTATGGCTAAATGTCTTAGGCTATTGGCAAAAATGTGTGGGTGTAGTATTTTTCAGGACAAAATAAAAGAAAGGAAGTTAGCTTTTAGATGGATGAAATGTTCTTTCTTAGCTATGATTTTATTAAAAATATACTGAGATGAGAAAATCAATCCTTTCTCAGATGAGAAGAAATCCAAACATAAGCGCAATAAAACGTGTGAAAGCAATAAAATACATGCTATAGAATTCAACCATATTCCAATATATACTGATAGAGCAAATATGAGAGAGGATAATAATACATGAAGCTAAACTATGCCCTCTTCCATGAAAAATCATAGGCTCAAATTGTCTATGGAGGGGCTAGGCCACTCATAATGACAAAAGATGAAGACATTAATAAGAGTTATATAACATTTTTGTAGTTATATTAAGCTTCTAAGTGAGGGTAAAAAGTAGCAGAAATATTCCCAACCGTGTGATAAAAACAATAAAAAATTACTACAATTGACAGAACTCCAGGATCATAAGAGACTTGTTAGATTCTAAAGGAAGTTGCTAATGAATAAGGAAAGCTGTTAAACAGGCATTGAACGTCTCCAAAGAACTAGGGCATGCATTAAAGAAATCCTCAGGAAAATGCAATATAGTAAAATTCAGAAAAAAATGTTTAACTGTGGTGTGGTATAAAATTCCAGTGGTGTGAATTTCAGAATCAAGAATAGACCTGAGAAAGAAGAGGAGGAGGAGGAGGAGGGGGACCTTTCTAGCAAAGATCATTACCTGTCAAAACCATGAAGTCTCTTAATAAAATAAGCTACTGACTAGATTTTAAATTTGCATTGGAAATGCCATGATTATTAAAAATTTTTACATAAAAAAAGGCCTGGGTTATTTGAATGTGTTCTCTAACTCTGGTTGTGTGCTTGGAAATAAAGCCCTATCACTGGCGTTCCAACTCTGCTGTGATCCTATTTTGGGGGTTAGTTCCTGGCAGTGCTGCTATGAGCATATTTGCCAAATTGTCTAAAGACCACTTTTCTTGTTATGCAAATATCAGTTTAGTCGTCCAACTTGTGTATACAGTTCTGGAACAAGAAGCATCTGGAAAAAAAAGAACATATTATGACAGTTAGCTAAAAGTGGGGGATGGGGATATTCTTTGGAGGAAAAGAATTCTATCAAGGACCTAATGTATTTAATTCTGTTCGTTAAAAACAAATTTCCAATGGTTTCAAGCCAGAAATTAATTAAAATAAAAATGGGAGTTAACATGAAATATTAACAAAACTTTATCATTTCTATTTGTTTTTGTTAACTGTGCTTAATAAGTGTTCAGAAAAAACATGGCATTATATTAATGTCTCCTAAATATTTGAAAATCTGTAATTTAGCACTTTTTACATTTCTTTATTATTATTATTATACTTTAAGTTCTAGGGTACATGTGCACAATGTGCAGGTTTGTATACATGTGCCATGTTGGTGTGCTGCACCCATTAACTCCTCATTTACGTTAGGTATTTCTCCTAATGCTATCCCTCCCCCAACCCCCCACCCCATGACAGGCTCTGGTGTGTGATATTCCCAACCCAGTGTTCAAATGTTCTCATTGTTCAATTCCCACCTGTGAGTGAGAACATGCAGTGTTTGGTCTTCTGTCCTTGCGGTAGTTTGCTCAGAATGATGGTTTCCAGCTTCATCCATGTCCCTACAAAGGACATGAACTCATCCTTTTTTACAGTTGCATAGTATTCCATGGTGTATATGTGCCACATTTTCTTAATCTAATCTATCATTGATGGACACTTGGGTTGGTTGCAAGTCTTTGCTATTGTGAATAGTGCCACAATAAACATATGTGTTCATGTCTTTATAGTAGCATGATTTATAATCCTTTGGGTATATACCCAGTAATAGAATTGCTGGGTCAAATGGTATTTCTAGTTTGAGATCCTTGAGGAATCACCACACTGTCTTCCACAATGGTTGAACTACTTTACAGTCCCACCAACAGTGTAAAATCCTTCCTATTACTCCACATCATCTCCAGCACCTGTTGTTTCCTGACTTTTTAAATGATGGCCATTCTAACTGGTGTGAGATGGTTTCTCATTGTGGTTTTGATTTGCATTTCTCTGATGACCAGTGATGATGAGCCTTTTTTCATGTGTGTGTTGGCTGAATAAAGGTCTTCCTTTGAAAAGTGTCTGTTCATATCCTTTGCCCACGTTTTGATGGGGCTGTTCGATTTTTTCTTGTAAATTTGTTAAAGTCTTCGTTGATTCTGGATATTAGCCCTTTGTCAGATGGGTAGATTGCAAAAATTTCCTCCCATTCTGTAGGTTGCCTGTTCACTCTGATGGTAGTTTCTTTTGCTGTGCAGAAGCTCTTTAGTTTAATTAGATCCCATTTGTCTATCTTGGCTTTTGTTGCCACTGCTTTTGGTGTTTTAGTCATGAAGTCCTTGCCCATGCCTATGTCCTGAATGGTATTGCCTAGGTTTTCTTCTGGGTTTTTACGGTTTTACATATAACATTTAAGTCTTTAATCCATCTTGAATTAATTTTTGTATAAGGTGTCAGGAAGGGATCCAGTTTCAGCTTTCTACATATGGCTAGCCAGTTTTCCCAGCACCATTTATTAAATAGGAAATCATTTCCCCATTTCTTGTTTTAGTCAGGTTTGTGAAAGATAAGATGGTTTTAGATGTGTGGTGGTATTTCTGAGGCCTCTGTTCTGTTCCATTCATCTATGTATCTGTTTTGGTATCAGTACCATGCTGTTTTGGTTACTGTAGCCTTGTAGTATAGTTGGAAGTCAGGTAGCATGATGCCTCCAGCTTTGTTGTTTTTGCTTAGGATTGGCTTGGCAATACAGGCTCTTTTTTGGTTCCATGTGAACTTTAAAGTAGTTTTTTTCCAATTCTGTGAAGAAAGTCATTGGTAGCTTGATGGGGATGGCATTGAATCTATAAATTACCTTGGGGAGTATGGCCATTTTCACAATAGTGATTCTTCCTATCCATGAGCATGGAATGTTCTTCCATTTGTTTGTATCCTCTTTTATTTCATTGAGCAGTGGTTTGTAGTTCTCCTTGAAGAGGTCTTTCACATCCCTTGTGAATTGGATTCTTATGTATTTTATTCTCTTTGTAGCAATTGTGAATGGGAGTTCACTCATGATTTAGCTCTCTGTCTGTTACTGGTGTATAGGAATGCTTGTGATTTTTGCACATTGATTTTGTATCCTGAGACTTTGCTGAAGTTACTTATCAGCTTAAGGAGATTTTGGGCTGAGATGATGGGGTTTTCTAAATATAAATCATGTCGTCTGCAAACAGGGACAATTTGACTTTCTCTTTTCCTAATTGAATATTTATTTCTCTTTATTTCTTTATTTCTTTCACTTGCCTGATTGCCCTGGCCAGAACTTCCAGCACTATGTTGAATAGGAGTGGTGAGAGAGGCCATCCCTGTCTTGTGCCGGTTTTCAAAGGGCATGATTCCAGTTGTTGCACATTCAGTAAGATATTGGCTGTGCGTTTGTCATAAATAGCTCTTATTATTTTGAGATACGTCCCATCAATACCAAATTTATTGAGAGTGTTTAGCACGAAGCGCTGTTGAATTTTGTCAAGGGCCTTTTCTAAATCTATTGAGATAATCATGTGGTTTTTGTCTTTGGTTCTGTTTATGTGATGGATTATATCTATTGATTTGCGTATGTTAAACCAGCATTGCATCCCAGGGATGAAGCCAAATTGATCTTGGTGGATAAGCTTTTTGATGTGCTGCTGGATTCGGTTTGCCAGTATTTTACTGAGGATTTTCGCATCGATGTTCATCAGGGATATTGGTCTAAAATTCTCTTTTTTTGTTGTGTCTCTGACAGGCTTTGGTATCAGGATGAAGCTGGCCTCATAAAATGAGTTAGGGAGGATTCCCTCTTTTCCTATTGTTTGGAATAGTTTCAGAAGGAATGGTACCAGTTCCTCTTTGTACCTCTAGTAGAATTCAGCTGTGAATCCTGGACTTTTTTTGGTTGGTAGGCTATTAATTATTGCCTCAATTTCAGAGTCTGTTGTTGGTCTATTCAGGGATTCAGCATCTTTCTGGTTTAGTCTTGGGAGGGTGTATGTGTCCAGGAATTTATCCATTTCTTCTAGATTTTCTAATTTATTTGCATAGAGGCATTTATAGTATTCTCTGATGGTAGTTTGTATTTCTGTGGGATCGGTGGTGATATCCCCTTTATCATTTTTTATTGCGTCTATTTGATTCTTCTCTCTTTTCTTCTTTATTTGTCTTGCTAGCGGTCTATCAATTTTGTTGATCTTTTAAAAAAAACCAGCTCCTGGATTCATTGGTTTTTTTGAAGGGTGTTTTGTGTCTCTATTTCCTTCAGTTCTGCTCTGATCTTAGTTATTTCCTGACTTCTGCTAGCTTTGGGATGTGTTTGCTCTTGCTTCTCTTGTTCTTTTAATAGTCATGTTAGGGTGTTGATTTTAGATCTTTCCTGCTTTCTCTTGTGGGCATTTAGTGCTATAAATTTCCCTCTACATACTGCTTTGAATGTGTCCCAGAGATTCTGGTATGTTGTGTCTTTTTTCTCATTGGTTTCAAAGAACATCTTTATTTCTGCCTTCATTTCGTTATGTACCCAGTAGTCATTCAGGAGCAGGTTGTTCAGTTTCCATGTAGTTGTGCAGTTTTGAGTGAGTTTCTTAATCCTGAGTTCTAATTTGATTGCACTGTGGTCTGAGAGATAGTTTGTTGTGATGTGTGTTCTTTTACATTTGCTGAGGAGAAGCACTTCTTACATTTCTGATGTGAAAACTGTTTAAACACTATGGCATCCTAGTTTAAAAATTACATATTGAGTGGTCCAAACAGACCGTAAAGTTTTCAGAAAGCAATATTCATATCACGTACATTGAAGTTAGTTTCGACTGGATATTATACGATACTGCTTATTTAGGCAAGATAGTGTTTTCTTTTAATATTGCAATGTGTGATGTACTAAAGAACTTTAATGTTGAAGCTTTAAAAAGACAGAAATAAGAGAAACCCAAACACATTCTGACTGGCTGTAAAAGTAAGAATAAATAGTACTTGCAAAGCATCATAAAATGGATATAACAGCAAAAAAAAAAAAAAAATGGGTAGAAATGTTATCGTTGATTTTTCTTTGTTTCCTCAAGGAGGAAAAATAACACTTTTATCATGGTTGGGACATAACTTCTAAAGAAAAACAAGTTTAGAGCTTTCTATGTATTTTCTATTTCTTTCTTTAGACAATGTTACCACGTGGTCTGGTCTAATGCAGCTGTGACACATACACATACACACACATCACCGACCAGGATATGCTGTGCTATTGCTTTTGCTTCTTCGTGTGAATATTGAAAGGCCACAGGGTCACCTTCAGCTCCTTGGACACTGGCTTCCTGTGTGTCCTGCTGTGCATATAGGGCCTGCTACCGTGGTGTTTCCTCTGAGTCCCACACGCTGTGCCATTTTTGTACGAATTGAGCCAGATATTTTCTACATGGCATCATGGTCTGCCACTGGAATTTTACACTGAAAAGTTAGCAATAAGCATTTTACTACTCATTATTATTTATATGTTGCTATGTAATAAAGCACCGCAAAGCTTAATGACTTCAAATCACAGCCATTTTATTGGGTATGATGCCATGAGACAGCAATATGGGCAGGATGAAGAAGAGAGAACTCGTCCATGATTGACATGGTTTTGGCTGGGACAGCTCAGCTGGACATAGTGGAACCCATTGGCCTCATTTGCACGTGGGGCCTGGTACTTGCTGTTGGCTGGAATGCCATGGGTCTCTTCCATGTAGATTGTGTTTCTGCCTGTGGCCTGTCACTCTCCCGTCTCTCTGTGTGGTTACCCTCCTTAATAGGAGATTCCGGAATTCTTTATTCGGAGCTGAGTTCCGAAAGGGAAAGTAGAAACTGAAGACCTGAGCTCAAAAGTCCTAGAACATAACTTCTGTGACATTTCATTGATCAAAGCAAGCCACGTGGGCAACCCAGATTCAGGAGTTAAAGAAACAGACTTCACCTCTTGACAGGAGGGTGGCAAACACCTTAGAAAACGCGCATAGGCATGACCATTGGTGGGCAGTTTTCATCACTGTAGCACACTGCTTTTATGGGAGATGTGCAGTGGCCTTTGAAATGAACAGCTATACCCAATATCATTTTGCTTTGAATAAGGCAGGAGCATGGATTCTAATTTTTCTCCCAAGTATTCCCTGAAGGAAAAAAATTTATATATCCATTTGTGGTTATAATGTTAAATTAGTTTTAAAAGTTTACAATTTTGATATAATCTCTTCCTCCTCAAGTAGCTTAGCTGGTTAATTCAGAAGGACTAAATGCATCTATTTCTATTTTTCTCCCTGTTTGAAAATAGACAAGTCACCTGTACTAATTTTCTATGATAAGACGTGGAGACTAGGTTATATATCTTTGCAGATAAGCACGCTCAGAACTGAAAGAATAAAGTTGAAAGTATGTTGTTTCAGTAGGGAACAGTGGGAAATAATTAATAACCCACATTAGTTCTGTGTGTTGGAATGTTGTTGTGGGGGTAGGAGAAGTAATTATTTTGCAGTTAAATTAATACAAGTCTACTTCCTGATGCTTCTGCTACAGTAACTTCTTTTTGTCTTACCACCTCGAATCCATGTGTTTTGTGATGTGCCATTATCTTGCTTTAAGCTCTTCAGTTTCTTCCAGTGGCTGGTAGAAAACAGTGAAAATTCCTTAGTGTGACATTTATGAGCCTTGCCTGGTTCCAGCTGTCACTCATCATGCCCCACCTCACGGCCTGTGCCCCAGCCAATCAAACTGCCTGTAATTTTCTCAGATGGCAGTCTGGGTCAGACCTGCAAGGCTGCTCGTTCAGTGCTCTCTGTTGTAGCTTCCTTTGGTCCCGGACTTCTTTTACTCTCCCACCTCCCAGAAAACTTGGTCCAAGAACAATGCTTCTCTCTTTAACCTTAGCCAATACTGAATCTTAAGTGAATCTTCTTTATAATCGCCTCCTCTTATGTAGAAGTGACTGTTTTATCCCATGTGTGCTAATTTCTAGACCTTCATAAGTTTTATCTTTGAAGCTATAGTATACTCCTGCATTTAATTACTTACTTATCTTTTTCTATGGCTGGACTGCGGTAAATATATCTTTATTTTTTTTTTTTCTAAATCCTCTCTTCCTAGGACAATGTCTGGCGCATGTTTGGTATTGAAGAAATGAGGCTTGCTGAATTAATGCACATATGCCAAAATCCCTTTTGATAGTGAGTCTTCCTAGTAAATATTCTAGACATGTTCTAAGACAGATGCATAAGTATTATCTCAGCATGGACTTTCGCTCTATGATTCAGAACAGATTACTCAAATATGATTCTTTGTTGTTTTTTTTTTTTTTAATTGAGACTGGAACCATGATGAGAAGGTGAATGTGATCAGTCTGAGGATGTGCTCGGCTAGATTTCTGCAGGGTAAATTTTCTCCTCTATGCCATAAAATAACCAGCAGACTGTTTAAGAGCCACCAGGAACTCCAGTTTTTCTTTCAGAAGTCTGTTAAGACATAATGTTTGATGTGCTTGCTTTCCAAGGCATACATTAGTTGAGTGCAATTATATAAAGGAATGTTGTACCCACAAGCCATATTGCACTGAGTATGTTCTGCAGAAATGTACCTTGATATGCCACATAACACCCATACACATTTGCGGGCCTGCACTCATTATCGATTGAAAACAATCTGATCGAAAAGTGACAGTCTCGATTGCGATTTTCATTTGATCTTACAAGTTATTTCCAAGGGCCACGGTGTTGGCACATTTTTAACTCCTGTGTCTCCTTCACCCTCTAAAACAGACTTAGCCCCACCTTTTCATGGAAAAGCACAAGACCCTCAAATCATTGTGTTGTCCTAACGGCTTTCAAAGAATTACTTCCTTCGAAGTTATTTTCCTCTTTTTTTAACTTACGTTTCTAAAGCTAGAGTCAGGATAGTTGATTCTGGTGCTGAAAAAAATCAGTTAATAACCATTTTTATAAACTTCTACACATTTCTTTGGTGTAGGGTTGGTGTCGTGGAATATTGTGCATTTGGAGGTTAGAAAGAAACTGTTTCACTTCTTTTTTTTTTTGAGGCAGGATCTCACTCTTGCCCAGGGTGGAGTGCAGTGGTGCGATCCCGGCTCACTGCAACCACCGCCTCCCGGGTTCAAGTGATTCTCCTGCCTCAGGCTCCCAAGTAGCTGGGATTACAGGCACCCGCCACCACGCCCAGTTAATTTTTGTATTTTTAGTAGAAATGGGGTTTCACCATGTTGGCCAGGCTGGTCTCAAACTCCTGACCTCAGGTGATCTGCCTGCCTCGGCCTCCCAAAGTGCTGGTATTACAGGTGTGAGCCAACGCGCCTGGCTGGTTCACATTTTAAATATGCAACTTTTTAACCAAATGATTTGGGGCAAGTTTCTCCTGTTTTTCTTTTTTTTTTTGAAATAGAGTTTCATTCTTGTTGCTCAGGCTGGAGTTCAATGGCGCAATCTCAGCTCACCACAACCTCTGCCTCCCAGGGTCAAGCGACTCTCCTGCCTCAGCTTCCCTAGTAGCTGGGATTACAGGCATGCGCCACCATGCCCAGCTAATTTCATGATTTTAGTAGAGACGGGGTTTCTCCATGTTGGTGAGACTGGTCTCAGACTCCCGCCCTCAGGTGATCCGCCAGCCTCGGCCTCCCAAAGTGCTGGGATTACAGGTGTGAGCCAACGCGCCTGGCTGGTTCACATTTTAAATATGCAACTTTTTAACCAAATGATTTGGGGCAAGTTTCTCCTGTTTTTCTTCTTTTTTTTGAAATAGAGTTTCATTCTTGTTGCCCAGGCTGGAGTTCAATGGCGCAATCTCAGCTCACCACAACCTCTGCCTCCCAGGGTCAAGCGACTCTCCTGCCTCAGCTTCCCTAGTAGCTGGGATTACAGGCATGCGCCACCATGCCCAGCTAATTTCATGTTTTTAGTAGAGACGGGGTTTCTCCATGTTGGTGAGGCTGGTCTCAGACTCCCGCCCTCAGGTGATCCGCCAGCCTCGGCCTCCCAAAGTGCTGGGATTACAGGCATGAGCCACCGTGCCCAGCCATTTCTCCCCTTTTTCACATGTTTTCTCAGCTATAAAATATTTATCCCTGTAGATCTCTGTTCACCTCGAAAGTCAAGATAAAACTTTCCATTTGCTTCCCAGTATATATTTGGACATTTTGCCATAGTGAACTTACCCATGCCTGTTTTTAAGTGTGTTCATTTGTATTACTTTGGAAAAGCAATTATCTTGCCATCCTCTTTGTTGTCTTCAGATTTCTACTCCCTATTTTTCATTGAGATTTTCTTCTGCCCTCAAGTAGTACATGCTCATCCATCTCCATTGCATATCAATAGGCCTTTGAAAATAATCCTAGCTATAAATCCTGACTATTAAATAATTCAGAATTATTTACTCATCTGCATCATCCTGATTTATATTCCTATGTTTCCCACACTGTGTTCAGTGGTAGAAACACATGCTAAATTATGCATGTACATTTTCTTTTTTCTTTTTTTTTTTAGACAGAGTATCACTCTGTTGCCCAGGCTGGAGTGCACTGGCACGATCTTGGCTCACTGCAACCTCTGCCTCCTGGCTTCAAGCGATTCTGCTGCCTCAGCCTCCCAAGTAGCTGAGATTACAGGTGTCCACCACCATGCCTGGCTAATTTTTGTATTTTTACTAGAGACGGGGTTTCACCTGTGGGCTGGGCTGGTCTCAAACTCCTGACCTCGTGATCTGCCCTCCTCGGACTCCCAAAGTGCTGGGATTCGCATGTTCATTTTCCAGTCACTATTTACGCATTCTTCAATCATACTGCTTTTCTCAGCGTATACATACATAAAATGTTTTCTGTGCATCAAGCCTTATTCTAGGCACTGGGGATAGACTAAAAACAAACAAAATAGGATAATCTGTTCCCCTGCCCCCTTGAAACTCACGGTCAAACAGAAGAAAAATATATGAAACAAAAGAATAAAGTAAATAATTTTGTCATTTGAATAAACACAAAGATAGAGTGATATTATAGAACAAAATCCTTAACTACTTTTGGACAATGAGTAAGAGTTTTTAAAGAAATGCCATTTAAACAGATACTTTAAAAATAAAGAAAGATTCACCGAATGACAGGGATCAAGGAGGACGTATGAATAAGTAAAATTAACCTAGAGAGGAACTTAAGGAAGAAACGTAGATCAGAATGTGCAGAGCTTTGAAAGAGTCATTTTAAGAATGTTCTTACCTTTTCTGAAGGGTACTGGGAAGATACCGAAAAGTTTCAGCAGAAGGGTAACTTGACCTCATTTGTATTTTTAAAGAAATCATTCTAGTTTCTGTTTGTGGAGCAAGAAAAAAGAAAGATTGTTTGGGAAAGAACAGGAAGTGGGGGAAGATGGTGAGTAGAATTCTACAAGTAGGTTTTGCAAATATATGTGTAGAGCTAGAAGAAATATCTGGTACAGATATAAATTTGGGTCCCTTCAGTCTATCATTATTAAAGGAAAGAATGGGAGTAGGTGAGATTGCATTGAGTGTATATTGCATGAAGAGTGGGGAAAAGAAATTATGAGAAACTTCAACACTTTAAAATTAAGTAGAAAAGTAGGACCTGGTAAGGAACAATCAAGATGCAAGAATGATAGAGGTGTGAGGAACATCCTCAGAATGAGGTTACATTGTATGATGGGTGCTGTGATCACAGCCCTCTTTAAGGGTGGTCTCAACTGCCTGCAACCAATGACTGATCAATAGACGGATATGAAGGCACAGTCTACCCGTTCCAACTAGAACTTGGCCTTTATACAACTCTGAAGTGTTATTTTACCAGTGTCCCCATAGGCTGAAGCTGCGTCCAGCCCACTTTCTCTCCTTGTCCTACCATGCTTCTCTCTACTTTCCTAGGTATTGATCCCAAGAGAATTCCATAAAAGACATCCTTCTTGTTAGTATCCATCTGACATTCTCCTTCCCTGGGAACACAACTGGTAGCACATGGAAAACTGCATGTGTGTGTGTGTGTATGTGTGTGTGTGTGTGTATCTGTGTGTGTATGTGTGTGTATGTATGTGTGTGTGTATGTGTATGTATGTGTGTGTATGTGCGTTTATGTATGTGTGTGTATGTGTGTGTGTATGTGTGTGTGTGTATGTGTGTATGTGTGTGTATGTATGTGTGTGTGTATGTGTGTGTATGTGTGTTTATGTATGTGTGTGTATGTGTGTGTATGTGTGTGTGTGTATGTGTGTGTATGTGTGTGTATGTATGTGTGTGTGTATGTGTGTGTATGTGTGTTTATGTGTGTGTGTGTATGTGTGTGTTAAAAGAGTGTGCTAGATTGTGTCTAGTAATCTTGCACAGTCAATAAATAATGTCTGCAATAGGAACAAAGTAGTGATTCGCCCTTTTGTTTCAGTAGTGAATGCAGCTAAATTGGTCAAGTCATGCCAGCAGCAATGGAATTGGACCGTGTAGAGGAATAAGAGAGGGAGACTTA
This sequence comes from Symphalangus syndactylus, assembly GCF_028878055.3. Classification (NCBI taxonomy): domain Eukaryota; kingdom Metazoa; phylum Chordata; class Mammalia; order Primates; family Hylobatidae; genus Symphalangus; species Symphalangus syndactylus. The sequence continues at coordinate 15,504,224 of NC_072441.2, forward strand.
GGATGGGTAATGTTGACAATCTTCCTGAAGAGCTTAGGAGGAAACACAAAATCAGGACAGTGGTAACACATGTAAAATTTGTTTCAGGTGGAAGAAATGACATTGACTTTGGAATGTTCCTCCACAGGTGGCGGAGGGGCCATAGGAAAGACTGGCGTTAGGTTGACTAGAGGAGGATGCAGCACAGTTTCCTGTCTTGGCTTTTGTTTGTTTCAGGGAAGAAAGAGACAAAGATTAAGGACAGCAGAGGGAAATACAGGTTGTGTTTGTGGTGAAAGATTAAAATAGTCATTCTGAAGGGTGATGGGTTGAATTGAGAAAATAAACGTGGTCTCTTTTTTTTTAGGCAGCATCAGGAGTTCAGTTGAGAGTAATGACAATGAATTTATACGGCACAAATGTAGGCAATCACATGTTCTACTTGTTTTCTTGTTTAATATAAATGGCCATGCATTTTGGGTTGGTTGGTAAATGGTGTTTGTGATGAAAACATCTGTTTCCCTTTTTTTTTACTCTCTTAAGAAAAATACCATTTAAAGGAAATTTAAATTACCTTGCATTTGAAAAGAACACATCAATAAGCTTATATAAACATTTTCTCTGTTGGGGAATACTTCCTAATGAATCGCATCCTTTTTCTATAGGGTAAAAGGAAAGAACATTATCTGACTAATAAGGAAGAAGGAGCTCTTTGTGAATCTATAATATTAAGCATAGATATTTGTCAGGCTAAACTTACCTGGTTGAGCCTCTATAATTAGAATATGACTGATGAAGAGAAGAAATATTTGTATATAATGTAATGAAAGGCTTTGTAAAGTTTATTTGCATAGGGGATGTAGGTGGAAGGCTGGCTCAAATTAATCAGTATTATCTGCGGAAGTGATGGCATTCCACTTCGGAGAATAAACGACATGACATCCTGTGGTTCCTTTGAATTCTGGACATTACATGAAAGGGGACATATTATTGCTCTCTTAAATAATATCCGACTTGTAATTAAAAATGAATGTAGGGTTTAATGACTTCTTTTGTCTTCTTTTTTGTGCAGAGAAAACTTCTAAAGCTCATTTTTAACATTTGCTATTCAATTTATAGATTTATAAGCCTAGTTCTTCTCTAGGTCTCTTTCATTACTGAGATTATTTTATTTTTAAAATGGGAAATTGCAGCAATTATTTTAAGGGCTTATGAATTTTTTTAATCTTGTTTACAAATGTAAGACATTTTCAAATATTTTTAAATTTATTTATAAACCTTTATAACTTATTTTTTGAGTGCTTCAAATTTAGGACAGTAAATTTTTTCTGCATATCTAAATAACTTTTATAAATCTAATTAATAAAAATAGTGACCCTAAAATGCATCTAGTTGTTCCAAAATAATATATAAATACTAAAATATCAATTTAAAATACCATGTCAAAATCAAGCAAATAATTACATATTTTAAGTTTGAAATTATGAAACCATCATTCCAATTCACTAGGAATTCCAAATGTAATATATTTTATTTCACTTAAGTTCTTTAGTGTCTGCATCTACAAACAAAATTTCCCCGATAATTTTATTTTTGTAAGAACAATCAATATGGTGAATCCAAACGCTTTGCCAAATGTTCCAATATTGTTTATATTAGTAAGAAATTTAAAATCAAATATCTGTTTCAAGTACTCAACTGCATATTAGATATTGTACCTTTAAAACTCACTCTCTGCTGGGCATGGGGGCTCATGCCTGTAATCCCAGCACTTTGGAAGGCAAAGGAGGGCAGATCACCTGAGGTCAGGAGTTCAAGACCAGCCTGGCCAACCTGGAGAAACCTTGTCTCTACTAAAAATACAAAAATTAGCCGGGCGTGGTGGGGTGCATCTGTAGTGCCAGTTACTCAGGAGGCTGAGGCAGGAGAATTGCTTGAACTGGGAGGGGAGGTTGCAGTGAGCTGAGATCCCACCACTGCCCTCCAGCCTGGGTGACAGAGTGAGACTCTCTCTCAAAAAACAAAACGAAGCTTTCTCTCATAAGCGAAGTTCTCTTAAACATTACACGTATGTAGATTTCCAACACAGATTGGATCCTTTCCAATGCCAAACTGTCTTTACTAGGATTTCAAATTTTTAAAGTATTTCTATGCTTAATTGGAAACCCTGCCGAGGCTAAGGAGACGTGTACACATCATGAAAGCAACGACTATCTGGTAACTGAAGATACTCACAGTACCAAACACTTAATTCTAAATCTTATGCTGTGGGAGATTATGTCATCCTGCGCGACTATGATTTATTATGACCGGAAACCTTTGCCAGGATTTTGATCTTTTTAGATTCTATTTTTTTTTCTGAGCTACTAATAAAAACTTATGTAGAGCTTTTATGTTGGTGACCCTCGGACCTCAAGGAGGAAGTTATACCACCCATTCCCTGGAGTTACTTGGAACAGATTTTCTAATTCTCCTGTCTAATCACAGAACTCTGCCCTCCCACCTACATTGGTCATTTGTCTGTATGTCGAATGCATTATTTTAGCTCTTAAGAAACATATGTGTATTTTCCAACTAAACCGTAAAACTTCGTGGGAATACCAATGAATGCCTTTTCCATCTAACTTTAAAGAACTTTGAACTTCATAGAATTTTCTATTTTTTCGTGTTCTTAATACCACAAAACACAGGTATTAATATCATATGTATTGGCATTTGGATATCTCTTATAACTTTATCTGACATGGGTTTGAAAATTATAAGGTCATTCTATTGGCATTTATTTAATTATTGCTTATGACATTTTATGTTGATTGAGCCCTACATTTTTGGCTTTTGGAAATAAAGACTGCTGTGATTTTGTCTGTAATGGTGCAAACACATTGTCATTCATTGACATATGAATGTACTTCAAGTTTAAAAGATGTCCTGTTTCTCTTGATCATCAGAAATCTCAGAGCTGACAGCACCAGGCATGTGTGTTTGTGTGTGTGTGACAGTGAGAGAGAGAGAGAGAGAGCGAGAGAGAGAGAGATTAAAAAACACCCCAGAACATAGTAAAGTGACAGAAACAAATTAAAGATGAATTAAATTTCATCCAAACTTTAAATATGGTCATTTTGCACCTTTGAGAAAGTTGGGTAGCTTATTCTAGGAAGACCATACTGTAGAAAGGATGGAATACCTGATTAGTACATTAACGTAATTTTGAAGACATGAAATGAATAAAGTACTTGATTCTAATGCATGATATGCAGGTGTATGTAAGAACTTTGCTAATAGTTGTCTTTTTGAAACAGTAATAGATGTTTCCACGTGTGCACAGGTATGTGCGAATATCAGAGATTAAAATAGAAATGGAACCAAAAAGCTGTGCCATCATTGAAAATGTATTTGTTTAAAGACTACGTGACACTTACGAGGCATTTTAATGCAATATTTTATGTATGCAATTATTTACATATGTTTAAGTGTTTTTTATTTGACTTCCATAAAGTTTAGATTTGTCGCAATCTTATTTTTACCCTTGAGGGAAGAGAGAGACCCTCTCATATTGTTTTATACTGTTTTATACTCAGTACCTGTTTTAAGAAAAAAACAAGGAAGTGAAATCAAAGACAGGCAGCCCAGCGCCAGACCCAAAACCAGGCCTGGGCCTGCCTGGCCTAAACCTAGTAGCTAAAAATCAACTCATGACTTAGAACCCGATGTTACCCATAGATTTCAGGCATTGTATGGAAGAACATTGTGAAACTCCCTGCCCTGTTCCGTTTCACTCTGACCACCGGTGCATGCAGCCCCTGCCACGTACCCCTTGCTTGCTCAAATCAATCACGACCCTTTCTTGTGAAATCCTTAGTGTTGTGAGCCCTTAAAAGGGACAGAAATTGTGCACTTGGGGAGCTCGGGTTTTGAGGCAGTAGCTTGCTGATGCTCCCAACTGAATAAAGCCCTTCCTTCTACAACTCGGCGTCTGAGGGGTTTTGTCTGCGGCTCATCCTGCTACACACTTAGTAGTGTCTGAATCTTGGAAAGGAAGGGGAGGGAATATCCAGATACCTTAAACGGGGTTCTCGGACTTCTAATAAACAGTTAAAATCTTACACACACGGTATTTAAAGCATACAGATGATTCTACATTTGTCCTAACAGATCATAGTGCCATGAATATTTGTCCATTAACGAACATCCCTTACGTGTAAGAACATTTTGCCACTGCGCTTTTAGTTATCTCCTTTTCACCTACTGTCCCCTGGAATAGTCTCTCCCTTTCGTTTCTCAGGGGTCTTCTTGAGCCTGAAGCTTTTATTGGGCCTCACTTTTTGCTGCTTTGTTCCTTCGCCAGTTCTGGGCCTTTTTGCTGTGTCGACTACAGGTTGAAAAAAGGAGAAAGCGCAACCCCAAGCTACTGACCTATGAGTAACAAGGTCACCGAATTCCCCTTAATCCTGCTGGTCTGATCCCCCACTCTGTGAAGACCACGGCTGGGGAAGACCTAACCTTCACTCCAGCTCGCCTGAATTTGTCAGTCTTTGATGATGGAAGCCTGAAATGCAGACCTTATACCCTAACCAATTCTTCCTCGGCCAAAAAAAAAAACAACCAAAAACCAAACAAAACAAAACAAAAAAACACGGCCACCTCTTTATGACCAACCATAGTTTTGGTTTAAGCCTTCAAGACGCACTTATCTAATTCATCCACAATTACATTGTAGTATCACGCTAAGCCTGGAGTTAATATCAAGGAGCAAATGGCCTCTGGCCTTTTGGAATCCACATGATCTTGGAACTCTGTGGAGATTGTCTTCGGATCACTTTGCCCTGCTGTTGTCCCCCCACCCCGTGCATTTTGTCTTTTCTATCTCCTTCCCTATTGTCGTGTAAAGTTACATCACGATGTTGAGTGGTGTGTTTTACACCCCGATGTCCCATAAACAAATACTTTTAATACCCTTTTGTTGGTCTAATTTGTAAGTGACCATTTTATACGCCACAGTAAGTACCTGTAAAGTTGGAGACAAAGAAAAGAGAATTGTGTTGTTCTCGTTCTAAGAAAGGGCAGCATTAAACTCCTCCGTAACCTCTTTTCTGTATTTCCGTTTTAACAAGGGTAAAGTTATCACAAAGTAGGTGAATGTAAGCATTCTTCCCTCAAACATCTGTGTTCTTCAGCCTGTCCCACTTCACCCTTTCCAAAGAAGGGCAGGTTTTTAAATAGAAGAGAAGCAATGTTGAATAAAGAGTATATCATGACGCTCCATAATTCATATAACCTCCAGACAAGCTCTCAGGTTTATTGGTCAGAAAACACATGGTGACATTCACTACTTTTTTGTTATTATTTTAAAGATTTCTGTGAGAGTGTGGGGCTCAGTCAAACTTTGTAGGGAGAAATAAGCCACAGTCACAGAGATTCATTCATTCATTCAACACATAGCTTTGTTTCTATTATGCCCCAGTGTCCTAGGCTCTGGGGATTAGACAGTGACCAAAACTGACAGGTATTTAGCCTCATGGAGCTTAAAGCATATTGAAGGGAACAGACAAAACTCACATAGGAATGTGCGATGTGCATAAATAAAATACTTTCGGTAAGTGCCATGACTAAAATACACCGAGGGCTGACATACAGTTGCATGTTGCGTAAGAGAGACTTGCGTTAGGTAAGGTGTCTAGGTTAGCTGTCTCTGAGGAAATTGCATTTCAGCTGAGACCTAAAAGATTACAATGAGGTCGGAGAGTGTCCTAGGCAGAGATAAATAGAATGTGTAAATGACTTTACGTTGAAAAATTCCTAAGCTGTTTGAAAAACTGATAGCGGCCAAGTTGCAGGTGAAATGGATGAGAGCAAGTCAAGCTATTACCATTTTATTACAAACCACACATAGGGTCTTTAAATGTTCCAGAATTTTGATTTTTTTTATTACCTGGGAGAGAATGTAATTTTATTTTCATCAAATCTTGTTCTTATAAACTCCGTTTACATTTTGCTTTCATCTGAGTAAGCTGACCATATAGTGCCCTCGTGTGGCGTAGTGCTGTATTACACGATTAATACTGTAGACTCTTTGAGGCATGATTTTAGCAAAATTCTTTTACACCTTTTTCAGTTAATCTAAGTCACCTCTAGCTGCTCTCACTCAGACTCAAACATAGAATCTTATTCATTTGTATTTTTGTGTTTTACTACTTTCTCACATTCCACTGTGGAATGGACACGCGCTGGGAGCACAGAATCCAGTGACCTCAGGATCCAGGCAGACTGAGAACAAAAATGAGGGAGGCCAGACTAGACCTGAAACAAAGACTCCGAGAGATTTGGAGAAGCAGGTTATAGGAAAGACTTTCAATTTTATGTATTTACTTTATAAATAAGTAATGCCAAAATAAATAGCCTTGGGGATCATTGTATTTTTCAGTCTCTGTCCCCAGATTTCTACGTTTAGCAAATGTACATGGTTAATTTCTCAGTCAACACCACAAATGCTTTGTATCCTTTTGTACATTTTGACTATTTTAGAACTGATTATTTTGTGCATCAAGTTGTCTATTTCTGTTTCCAAGTTCAGCATTTTGCCACAGGTTTATTTTGGAAAGTATTTCAGGAATCTTTGTTGCTCAAAACCAAGCACTGTAGCTGGAGCTGGTTTCTTTCCTCCTCTCCCTTCCTCTCTCTTCCTTCTTCCTTCCTAAGGCTTGAGCCATTTTTCACTAGAAGAGTTTTATTTTTAATTTTATTTTTATTTATTTTTTTTGACAAATGACTGCCAGTATGCTTTATGGAATGCAGCTGTTGAACTTTATTTCCTGCTTTTCTTTGCATTAAAGTAGTCCCAAAATTGTTTTCTGAGGAACACTTCACTTTGACTGCCAGCGCTGCTTGTGTACCTTTCAAGTCAGAAATTGAGCGGTCTGTTAAGGCCCATCTTTATCCAGCTCCTGCTTTTCACATGAGGATGTTTGTGCTACATGCAATTTTGTTGACTTTTGGAGTGTAATGCTTTGTTTGCAAATGAAAACATAGAATTACAGCTTTCCCGGTACTTGTCAGGGACTATAATCACGAATTCACTGCAGCTGGATACTTTTCAGACACGTGGATAAGATAAATAATATTTATGAAAGATGGCCTGGAGGAAACGAAGCCATCTATTCTGCATTGTTATCTAAAATCTGTTTCAAGATGAAGTGAGACCATCAAAAATGCCTAACTGGCCGGGTGCGGTGGCTCACCCCTGTAATCCCAGCACTTTGGGAGGCTGAGGCGGGCGGATCATGAGATGAGGAGATCGAGACCATCCTGGCTAACACGGTGAAACCCCGTCTCTACTAAAAACACAAAAAATTAGCCAGGCGTGGTGGCGGCGCCTGTAGTCCCAGCTACTTGGGAGGCTGAGGTGGGAGAATGGTGTGAACCCGGGAGGCGGAGCTTGCAGTGAGCCGAGATTGCACCACTGCACTCCAGCCTGGGCGACAGAGTGAGACTCTGTCTCAAAAAAAAAAAAAAAGAAAAAAGAAAAAGAAGCCTAACTGGACCACATCATACTGGGCCCAACACAGTCGCTTCTTACTGAACTGCTTTAGCCATCATAAAACCTTCTCTTCTTGAGGGGCCGTAGGAAATATTTTCTCTTATTTCATATTGGTGTTCTCCCAAATAACTAGAATATATCATGCACGGTCTTGTTACTGGTTATATTTTCTCCTTTCTGCATGTTAATTAGAAAACTCAAAGTCAAATTTGTGCTCTGCCCTGACTCAGTGCATGATTCGTCAAAGTGTCCATTTGTTCACTGACCACGTTTCTGACACCATCTTGCTTCCCTATTTTTTGTATTTTCTAAAGATTCTTTCTAAAGAGTTTAAGTATTTTATATTGCTATATTGTATGCATTTGCAAGCAACTTAAATGCATTGGGAACAGAAGTGATAGATAAGTAGCAACCATGGGATCGCTATCGATTCTGTACCTAATTATAAGTACATAATTCCTGGCTTAACCGTCTGTAACCTAAATAAGTAAGAATTAATACACCCTATAATTCCTCGATAGCTGAAACCTCCCCCCAGATAAATTTTATAAGCCATGCTAATCCTATTTCTCAGTGCACAGAGGTTGAACTTGTGGACTAATAATGCATTAATATTCCTCATGAAAAATATAGCTAAATAGGGAGAAAGAGATGAAAAGAACCAAAAATATTCTTTTAAGGATAATATTTGATCCTCTGCATCCATTCATTAAAGCTAATATTCATTCTCCATTTCTCTCTGTCCGTCTGGTTCTATGAAAAGACCTAGCCTGCCCTCAACATGTGTGTGACATTAATAGATGTTAGTGATACAGAGATTGCCCTCAGTGCAGATTGACAGCACTGTGTGGAGGTGAGAAGGAGTCTTGTTTACCACTTAGGATCTGGATCTCTGGTCTGCTTTGTCATGCAACACAATCCTTCTGGGATTTGTAAGTGACGACAAGCCTCAGCGATAATTATATTAAAATGCTTTTAACTTAGTGTAAACATAATTTAATAAGATGTAGATGTTCAAAAGGCTAGCCTTGAATTCAGTCTTGAGACCAGAGACAATATGCCTGTGTGCATGGTGTATGTCTGGAAAGCATGTACATTCTTTGACCCCAGTTAATTTCTACGAAGAAGTGTGTTAGTCTCTGATCTAATAATCTCATCTGCAGATTACTACATTTTTATTACGATAAAGAACACCTGGGCTTTTAAAATATAGTAAGGTTATCTTACCTGGAATATTAAATATTATTGAAGTTACAACTTTGGAGAAATTATATTTTTAATGAATATGGTTATATTATACCTGTTCGTTATTAGAGTAGCCCTCAAAGTTGGTGATTTATCAATGCGTTGTTGCTGAATAACAATAGCTTTATTGAATGTCTGCTTGATACTGAGCGTTGTATTAGCGGCTTTTCATATATTATCTCATTTAGTCATCGTAAAACATTTTATGGAATGCATTGTCAACATTTTGAGAATGATAAGTGGAGTAAATTGTTTGCATTCCCTTAGGTGGGCAGGTATTTTATGCTAAAAAAAAAAAGAAAATAGTTGCATTCACATCTCTTAACCTATATGCACACTTCCTTTGCACGGTGGGGTTTGGCAAAGCTCTATCTTCTGCTAGTGATAGGGCAATTCTGATTGAAATCATACCATTTTAGATAAAATTAAAAATTAAACTTGTATTTGTATAACTTGAAAATTGTGAATTTTTCCTGCAATGACAGGGAGGCACACATCATGATTGGCACTCAGGTTTATGTTTTAGAGTAGCAAACAGACAGTGATAAGCCAGAAAAATGAGTTTGTACGTAAACTGCAAATATTTTTACTTAATATAGTAAGCAGTAAATAATTAGTCAATGTTTTTGATCATATGAATGACAATTTGAACGTGGGAATATTGCAGCCCTTATGCACTGCAGATGAGATTATGGATTGTCACACTGGTTGAAAAAACAATATGAAATTATACAATATGTTTTAAGATGCTCACAACCCCTAAAAAGCTAGCAAGGAAGCTCAGACACATGTGCATAAGGACACACAAGAGCATCCATGGCAGCTCTGTCTACGGTAACGGGGCACTGAAGATTAGCAGGAGAGCAAGTTAACAAATCATAGCATGTTTACAAATGGAATACTACACAGCAGTGTGAATGAGGGACCGGAACTGTAAATGTTAACAAGATTAATCTCAGGAACACAATGTTGAATGAAAATAGCACACCACAGAAAGATACATACTTCTTGAGTATACCTGAATAAAGTTCAAAGCATGCAACACTAAACAACATATTAGAGGCACATATGATGGTACAACTATTAATAAAAATAAAGAGGAATTAAAAACCACACAAGATACAGGATAATGGTAATCTCTTTGGGGGAGAGAGTTGTCAGGTTGAGGGACCCTCAGGGACCCTAAGGGTTTCGGCAACTTCTTTTTTTTTTATTTTTTTTTGAGACGGAGTCCCGCTCTGTCACCCAGGCTGGAGTGTAGTGGCGCGATCTCGGCTCACTTCAAGCTCCGCCTCCCGGGTTCCCGCCATTCTCCTGCCTCAGCCTCTCCGAGTAGCTGGGACTACAGGCGCCGCCACCACGCCCGGCTAATTTTTTGTATTTTTAGTAGAGACGGGGTTTCACCGTGGTCTCGATCTCCTGACCTCGTGATCCGCCCGCCTCGGCCTCCCAAAGTGCTGGGATTACAAGCGTGAGCCACCGTGCCCAGCCTCAGCAACTTCTTATTTTGAGCTGGGTAGCTAGGCGGTGGGTGTAAGGAACACCCTTTTACATTTAATCTCAGTGTCTCACGTTTATCACAAGCATTTTTTGTTTTTGCTTTTGTTTTTTTGAGACAGGGTTTTGCTGTGCTGCCCAGGCTGGAGTGCAATGATGTGACCACAGCTCACTGCTTCAGCCACGACCTCTTGGGCTCAAGCAGTCCTGTCACCTCAGCCTCTGGAGTAGCTGAGACCACAGGCGCATGCCACCACCCCTGGCTAATTTACGTGTATATATATATATTTTGTGTGTGTAGAGACAGAGTTTTCCATATTGCCCAGGCTGATCTCAAACTCCTGGACTCAAGTGATCCATCTCCCTCAGTCTCCCAAAGTGCTGGGATTACAGGCGAGAGCCACAGAGCCTGGCCACAAGCGTTCCTTTAGTGTCTATGTATTCAATATTCCAACAAGGACAAACAATGAGAAAATATTTAGACCTTAAATATTTTCTAAGTAAAGTTATTTATATCACGCTCTTTAGAGAAGCACCTCCTCTTACTTTATTATTTACACATATTCTTCTCTGAATTTAATTCATAAAAGTTATTGTCCAGTGTCCTCTAATTTGTGCCACTTTTTCATCAAACGAGGAAGATATGTGTGTGTCCTCGTACCCTGGGTGGCATGTTGCAAATTTTTCACTCCTGGTAGTGCATAGTCCCTCCCTGGAAATCAGGTCAATTGGTAGAGTCCTCTGTATTTCTGCCTCCTGCCCCAGTGTATTAAAAATGATAAAAAGATAGGCCTCTTCTTCTTCGTGTTGTAATACAACCCAAGCATAGCAAAGCTTTGATTAAATGAGTAGAGAATAGTTGGTAGCTGATGCTTGCTATTCCCCAGTGTGATGGTTAATAACGAGTGTCAACTTGATTGGGTTGAAAGATGCAAATAACTGTTCCTGGGTGTGTCTTTGAGGGTATTGCCAAAGGACATTAGCATTCGAGTCAGTGGACTAAGAGACACAGACCCACCGTCAATCTGAGTGGGCGCTGTCTAAGCAGCTGCCATTGTGGCTAAGATAAAAGCAGGCAGGAGAACGCAGAAGGACCAGACTGGCTAAGTCCTCAGGTCTCCATCTTTCTCCCGTGCTGGGTGCTTTCTGCCCTCGAACATCGGACTCTGAGTTCTTCAGCTTTCAGACTCTTGGATTACACCAGTGATTTGCCAGGGGCTCTCGCGTCTTCGGCCACACACTGAAGGGGACACTGCTGGCTTCCCTGCTTTTGCAGTTTGGGACTCAGACTGGCTTCCTGGGTCCTCAGCTTGCAGATGGCGTATTGGGGGCTTCACCTTAAGATCATGTGAGTCAATTCTCCTAATAAACTCCCTTTCATGCATACATCTATCCTATTAGTCCTGTCGCCCTAGAGAACCCTGACTAATACACCCAGCTAGGAGGTACAGTTAAGTTGTAAATACCACCCACAGGCTGGTTCTTGTGGCCACTGCCTCTTACAGTGTTTATTTCTCCATCGAGTTCGCAACGGCTGTGTGCTTGCTGTGCTCTCCCTCTTCTCTCTCAGTACCTGATGGCCAGAGCTGTTTCCAGATCTTTTGCCTTTATAAATGCCTTCTTCCCTCCTACAGCTGATTCCTTCCAACAGGGCTCAGCAGGTGAAAGGCAGTTCACACAATTCTTCTCTAATGAATACTGCTGTGATGCTTTTTGAAATTACTAACATTCCTATCGTTTTCATTAAACAGTGAAGATAGAAGATTAAAGGCCACTATCCCTGCACAAGAGCTCCTCCTTGTGGCCTGCCCATGTTTTAAATGTGCAAACCTTGGTGATATATTGATATCCTGTGATGAGTTTATCCCACATCAACAATTGAGTTTTCTTCTGTTCTTTCGTATTTTATCACGTGTATAATTATTTTTCTCCAGATGAATCTTGTACTGTTTGTTATATTTACTTGTTCTTATATATATTGCCATATTGCCTAGGCTGGGAAAAAAATTGACGTATGCACTTACTTAGTGCCTCATTTGAAAAAAATGATTTCAGTGATATGAAACTCTAAAGTACATTTTCTTCATGTCTGTTTTCTATATTTTAAAAATGAAGTACTTTCATATGTATTCATGTCACTACAGTCATAAGTTCCCGTCCAAAGTTCCTCTGAAGAACCACCTTATCTTACACATCTCAAGGGAATTTAGCTGATGAAATAATTTGAACTACATTAATCACTGTTTCTGACAGGTAAAATGCTGAAATAAGCTTCTTGTAATGAATGTGAATTTTTTGGGGGGCTTGCAGAATATTGCAGATTAATATCACAGAAAGCATGTCTAGTTCATGCAACAATTATTTTCATGCAAATTTTGTGGGGCTTTACAAATAATACGTATTTGTTACCACTCTTCTTGACAGCAAAGAAAATAAAAATAATAAATATTTGAGAAAAGATCAGGTTCACTTATACTACATATACCACATTATCTTTCATGTCAATAGTTGCCTTGCACTTTAAACCTGTGACAAAACATGAGAAATTTTAGAAGGGAAAATATTGTAAGATAAATTAATACCTCTGAAGCCTGTATTCCTATAAATTTAGTTGACAAAGCTCAGCTTATTTAGAGTTTTGAAGAGATATTTTCTCTTCAATGAAGAAATCTCCATAATTGAATGATCTAAATTTCAATGATTAAAAGTACTATTAAAAGAAAATATTTATAGAAAAGCTTTCCTTTAACAATGTTTACGTCCAAAATATGATTTATTTTTTCATGAAATGGGAATATGAATGATCATACATTCTTTTACACACACTTCATAAATTAAAAAGTTCTCAATCTATTTTAAAAACCCATATGTAAACAACAGTGTCATAGGATGTGTTAAGAACTACAGCAGTCAGAAAAAGTTAACAACCCTTGAAATGGCACAGGAAAGGACAGGATGTCTTCCAGGAAGAGGTGCCAATTCTGTTTAAAATTAAGAGACAACGGAGTAATGCAAATACTAACTTTACCCTGCAAATTGCAACATTTATCATCTAGCATCAAATGTGTATGCTGGGACTGACACATGCACGCATAGATGGTTTGTGTTCCATAATAAAGTTAATTGGTGAAATAAAATAATGGGTTTAATTTCTAGCAAAGAAATGCTTGGTTAATCTAAATTAGTAATGTTTGCTTGTGGAATTTCCTACCCCAATTATTTCAGATGCTGTCCTTGAGATTCTTTTTGTTAAACTGCATGATACACATTTTGCGTGAAGTATTTTTAAAACTTAGGGTATCTCCTTATTTTCTGATTAAAGTAAAATTTCTCAGTGTTTCTGTAAGGACTTTGGCAAATACTCTTTCTGCTTTATAAAGCAAAATATAAGAACCAGAAATCTTTGTAATCCTTCACTATGTTGATGTCTTTTTACAGCAGATTTCTCAGGAATTATTGTTTGTGGTTCCAAATTGAAATTTTCCCTGCATAATCTAACATTCATATCTTCAGATCTGATGTGATAAACTGACCAATCTCTTTGTAAGTGATATTTTGTAAAACTCATTCTGTGTTTCGGACAAGGGAACACAAAGTTGTCACCTTCAAAATAGCTAATGGTCATATCACATGTTAAATTGACTGGGGAAATTCTAAACATTGAAAGTGTTCAAGTCTGGATTTTTCCTCAGGAAATATAACCTTTGGTTATTTATATTTGAAAGAAGCTAGTTTTATGAATTAAGCTTTAATTCTGAGATAATTATATGTTCATAGGCAGTTATAAGAAATAATACAGAGATATTTTATTGCCACTTGCCTAGCTTCCCGCAGTGGTCATGTAGGCCAAACTATAGGACAGTATCGTAACAAAGATGCTGACATTGATATAATCCACTGAACTTATTCAGGGTCAGTTTTACTTTTTACGTTAAAGTACATGATTCATTTAGTTTTTGTTTTTAAAATAAAATATCTGAGGGCCAAGTCTGCTGACTTAGTTCTTTAAATTTTACAACTAATACAAAGTTACTGAGACTTACAGAGCTTTGAGAAGTGCACTGTTATTTCTAGAGTTAAATTTAAATAAACCACTTAAAGTCTGAGACTATTTTCTAGTTGTAAAAAGGTTAAAACTGCATTGTAGATGTTCTTTTCCTTTCATTTCAAAACCTAAACAATGTTCTATTATTTAAAGGTAGTTCATTAATAAGCAAAGATTTGTTACAACTGTGATGAGAATAACATGTATGTATATTTTAGCATTTGAATACATTCTACATGAAAACATTTCTTTATATTTAAACTATTATTTCATACAAATAGAAGTCAAAAGAAATGTTATCAGATGCTATAAAATAACTCTTCCATAATGTAGGATGCACTAGGAAAATAGTGAATACAATATCATGTGCTGTTTTGGCATTAGATTTTCCATACATTAAGATAAATGCGTTCATTAACTTCTTCCACCCACCTTTTTTATTTTGGAGATTGACTTCATATTACTGTGATAAGAGGCAAATTGAAATCCTGGCTTCCTGATGATATATCTTCTTGTATGAACTCTTGTTGATGTAGATTAAGTGGGCTAGCAGATACAGTAGTACTCATAAAATAGTTTTTCAGAGCTTTTTATAGTTTAATAAACATTTGCCTATTTCCCAAAAATATCGTGCAAACATACTAAATTTAAGTCAATAATCCGTACTTTATATATCTATTACCATTGTCTAACAATGTAATTTATCTATTTGAAACTAAATTGACCAAAGACATTAACAAACATATAGGGAAATTTAAGTTTTATGTCTTTATGGAAATATGTTTTAAGTCCTGCCTTTTTGTAATTGAGAGTTATATTTTTACTCGAATATTTAAATGTTATAAGTAATTACAATCATAAGGCAACCCCTATCATGAATGAATCCTGATTTGGTGAGGTGAAATGTCTTAGTTTATGTTTGTATAAATTGTATACAGTATTGTGTAATTTGTATAAAATATTTTATCTGAATTTAGTTCTTTAGTTCAGATTGAAAAACCTCTCCTGCCTAGCCCTACCTCCAATAATTGGAAAATCTACTTACTGACATGTCAAGTCACTTCTCTTGAGGAATCAACTTCTAAAAGTAGTAGTCATAGAGTGAGTTTAGACAGAAATTCAGAAACGTCAACTAAAGTTAACTATACCCCTGTTGTTCACTGTTATCATGACTTTCATTTTTCTATCCGGCCAAAAATACTTCTAGTTTTATTCCCTCCAAGTTTAATGCCTTCTTGTTTACATGCCTATTGCATGTTGTCACTTATAAGTAGGAGCTGAAGAGTAAGGACACATGGACATAAACAGAGATAACAGACACTGGGAATTCCAACAGGATTTGGATTATGTATTATATTATTCACATTAAGTCCTATGAGCCTATCAGTGGAGGTGCATAATAATTATTTCAAAAATAATTTTAAACATGGAAGTTTGAAACGCATTTTTGGCATAGTTTATCAGGGAAAGTTGGAGAGAAGAGCAGAGATTTTCTAGCTGTCCTCTTGGTATGCTTGCTTATGCATTAGCTTGCATAAACTGACACATCCCGTGTCAGCCCTGAAACCCTTAAGCTGGAGTTTGGGGAGGTGAGGAATCTCTGGACATATCCTTGAGTTGATTGATTATCAGTTTGAAAGTGCAGTGTACTAGTCTGTTCTCATGCTGCTAATAAAGACACACCCGAGACTGGGTCATTTATGAAGGAAAGAGGTTTAATGGACTCACAGTTCTACATTGCTGGAGAGGCCTCACAATCATGGCTGAAGGTGAATGAGGAGCAAAGTCACATCTTACATGGCAGCAGGGAAGAGGGCATGTGCTTTATAAAACCATCAGCTCTCATGAGACTTATTCAACATCACGAGAACAGCATGGAAAATAACCACCTCCATGATTCAGTATCTCGCACGGGGTCCCTCCCACAACCTGTGGGGATTCTGGGAGCTACAATTCAAGATGAGATTTGGGTGGGGACACAAAGCCAAACCATATCAGGCAGACCTTACTAATTGTCACCACCATCTTTTTATTGTATTTATCTTATGTCTAATTTTAGATACATAGATTATTTGTTACATGGCTATTCCATGCGTGATGGTAGGGAATGTGCTTCTAGTACACCTGTCACCCAAATGGTGAACATTATACACAATAGGCAGTTTATGAACCCTCATTCCCATCGCCCTCCCCGCTTTTGGAGTTTTCAGTGTCTGTTATCTCCATCTTTATGTCCATGTGTCCCCATTATTTAGCTCCTACTTGTGAGAATATGAAATGATTTGATTTCCTGCTTCTGGGTTTGTTCACTTAGAATAATAGCCTCTAGCTCCATCCACATTGCTGCAAAGGGCATGATTTTATTATTTTTATGACTGTATGGTATTCCATGGTGTATATATACATTTTTTAAATCTAATCAACTGTTGACTACCAGCTTTTATTTTATTTATTTATTTTTTTAATTTCATTTTTTGAGATGGAGTCTCACTCTGTTGCCAGGCTGGAGTGCAGTGGTGCCATCTCGGCTAGCTGCAACCTCCACCTCCTGGGTTCAAGCGATTTTCCTGCTTCAGCCTCCCAAGTAGCTGGGACTACAGGCACCACCACCACACCCGGCTGGACCACCAGCTTTTAAAAACAAACTTGATTGACTAATTTTACTAGTTTTTGTGACTCACGACTCATTCAACACTTTGGAGATTAAAAATACATCCTCTGGTTTTGCATCCATGGATTCAACCAAGTGCTAATTGAAAATATTTGAAAAAATGAAAAACAAAAAAAGATACAAATAACACAAATTAAAAACAATACAGTATAACAACTACATAGCATTCATATTGTATTAAGTATTATAACAACTCTGTAGATAATTTAAAGTATACGGGAGGATGTGCATAGATTATATACACATATTACACCATTTTATGTAAAGGACTTGAGTATCTGCAGATTCTGAGGAGGGTCCGTTCTGGAACAAGCGCCCCACAGGTACCAAGGGATGACTGTATTCAGACTGAAACAAAATATTCTTAAACAGAAGCCATTGGCCCATATAATATAGTTCTAATACTAACCCTGCTTTTAAAACCTTTAAATTACATGATATTTTCTTTAAAAAATGGTGACTTTTTAAAAGGCACGATCATGTTGGTTGTATTTAATTTTAACTACATGTTCTAAAAGGGTCTCCAAAATAAAATCGAAAAAAAATAACCCATTCACTTTTAAAATACTGAGGTTTTGTTGCCTGTTTATAGAGGAGGTTACCAAAAAAAAAGAAAAGAAAAAGGATCTTACATGTATCACTACACTGAAGCAATTGCCTTCAGAATACTTAGCATAGACTTAAATTTGAGTCTTGTAACATTCTGAGGAACATTTATGAGGGGAGGGTTGCAGATGTTTATGGCAATTTAAGGAGGTACACATCTTAAACATACATCAGTAGATTATGAATTCAGAAGTGGTGATTGGTAGCACTTTATAATCTGCAAATTGATTTGCTAAAGTCTACCCTATAATAGAGGAAAGTGTAATGTCAGATGTAGCAAATTGCAATTTTGGGGCATATGTTAATAGTATGCAGTTTCAATCCTTCATTAAAACAAAACAAAACAGCTAAAAATTATGGTCTTTTTTAAAAAAAAATAATTATGTTGTGTATGCATGTGTATGTATTTAAAATATGTTATTTACCTAAATATTCTGTCTACTTAATTTTGGAGTTCCCCAAATTTTCTAAAGACCAGTTAGAAACAAAATGAGATCTTAAAATATTTTATCATGAGCATCTGGATTCCGTTCCTTTGTGTGTAATATTTTAAGTTACCATCATCTCTCACCTTCTAGGGCCTTTTATTTATACGTGCTTCAATCTGATACTAGGCGTATGCAGGCTTATTCAAATGTGTGCCACTCACAGCCTGCAGTGCCTATGACATTGAAGGAGTTTCTTAAAGTCATTTAGACTCTCCATCCTTGGGTTTATACGACACATTTGTTACTTCAGTAATTCAGTATGAATGATCCTCAGTACCTCAGGAGGAACAAAGCTCTTATGCTTAGAGATGTTAATATTTAGAAGCTTTGGAAGGTTCGAAATACTTTAAAGGAGACAAGCATTCTCTTAAAAAGCTAGAATATTTCCATATTTCCTTTATAAACATGTTCATGGTTGATAAATAAGTCAGTTTTGGGTCACAAAAAGGGGTTGTGCTGCACACTTCTGCATTTGGAATTATCCTCAGCATAGTAAGCTTTCAGGGTGACACGTAGATGGAACTTTTTTAGAGATATATCACTTTCTCGGGAAAGTATTGTGGAGTAGAACAGATTTATAGAGCTGGAACCGTATTATACAGAGCTGTAGATCACTGCTGCTGACCAATGAGACCAGCTTTTTTTTCCCTTTTTGCAAATATTCACCAAATGTCCTTTGTTTTATCTTTCCTTGTTGAAGTAACAATTCAATTAGTTTTTTGGTCTGAAAAATAAGATCATTCCCTGTTCTAAATCATTTTTCTTGATTTTTGTTCCTAATCTCATACCATAAACAAATGTTTTTGTTTAGCTGTGTTTGTCAGGAATGACAGATTTAACAGCAAAGCATAAATGTAGATAGGTAGTTAAAAATCCAGTACAGTAAATCACTGCTTTTACCATGTGTTTGTGAAGGGTTATGATTAAAAATGGAACCTGAGTGAGGTAGATAAAAGAAATCCAATAATGTTATTTTAGGAGGATAGTGTTGTAACTTTCAGAATTGTAATCATTATAAAGAGCTTTTTTTTTCCCCTTTTTTAAACTATACATTCACTTCTGGGACACATGTGCAGAATGTGAAGGTTTGTTACGTAGGTCTACACGTGCCATGGTGGATAGCTGCACCCATCAACCCATCACCTCCATTAGGCATTTCTCCTAATGCTCTCCCTCCCATAACTCCCACCCCTGACAGGCCCCAGTGTGTGATGTCCCCTCCCTGTGTCCACGTGTTCTAATTGTTCAACTCCCACTTAGGAGTGAGAACACGCGGTGTTTGGTTTTCTGTAGAGAATATTTTTAAAAGGAAAACAGATACTATAGTTATTACTACTGAATGTATTTAGAAGTTCTAATAAGTTCATATTATGAATGTAATACTGCCTTTTGCCTGAAGCACCTAGTGGGTAATTATAAAACTCATTGCGACCTAATTGATTAAATAGGTAGAGTGACAATTTCCACTTGTTGATGAACGTTACACATGAACTATCACATGTCGAAACAGCAGAAACTCTTTTTTTTTTTTTTTTGCTATTTGGTTGCAAGATGGTTTCTTTGCCTTTTTCTTTTAATTATTATTATACTTTAGGTTTTAGGGTCCATGTGCACAACGTGCAGGTTTGTTACATATGTATCCATGTGCCGTGTTGGTTTGCTGCACCCATTAACTCGTCATTTAACATTAGGTATATCTCCTAATGCTGTCCCTCTCCCCACCCCACAACAGTCCCCGGAGTGTGATGTTCCCCTTCCTGTGTCCATGTGTTCTCATTGTTCAATTCCCACCTATGAGTGAGAACATGTGGTGTTTGGTTTTTGTCCTTGTGACAGTTTACTGAGAATGATGGTTTCCAGCTTCATCCATGTCCCTACAAAGGACATGAACTCATCCTTTTTTATGGCTGCATAGTATTCCATGGTGTATATGTGCCACATTTTCTTAATCCAGTCTATCACTGATGGACATTTGGGTTGGTTCCAAGTCTTTGCTATTGTGAATAGTGCCTCAGTAAACATATGTGTGCATGTGTCTTTATAGTAGCAACGATTTATAATCCTTTGGGTATATGCCCAGTAATGGGATGGCTGGGTCAAATGGTATTTCTAGTTCTAGATCCCTGAGAAATCGCCACACTGACTTCCACAATGGTTGAACTAGTTTACAGTCCCACCAACAGTGTAAAAGTGTTCCTATTTATCCATTTATCCACATCCTCTCCAGCACCTGTTGTTTCCTGACTTTTTAATGATGGCCATTCTAACTGGTGTGAGATGGTATCTCACTGTGGTTTTGATTTGCATTTCTCTGATGGCCAGTGATGATGAGCATTTTTTCATGTGTTTTTTGGCTGCATAAATGTCTTCTTTTGAGAAGTGTCTTTTCATCTCCTTCACCCACTTTCTGATGGGGTTGTTTGTTTTTTTCTTGTAAATTTGTTTGAGTTCATTGTAGATTCTGGATATTAGCCCTTTGTCAGATGAGTAGGTTGTGAAAATTTTCTCCCTTTCTGTAGGTTGCCTGTTCACTCTGATGGTGGTTTCTTTTGCTGTGCAGAAGCTCTTGAGTTTAATTAGATCCCATTTGTCAATTTTGGCTTTTGTTGCCATTGCTTTTGGTGTTTTAGACATGAAATCCTTGCCCATGCCTATGTCCTGAATGGTATTACCTAGGTTTTCTTCTAGGGTTTGTATGGTTTTAGGTCTAACATGTAAGTCTTTAATCCATCTTGAATTAGTTTTTGTATAAGGTGTAAGGAAGGGATCCAGTTTCAGCTTTCTCCATATGGCTAGCCAGTTTTCCCAGCACCATTTATTAAATAGGGAATCCTTTCCCCATTTCTTGTTTTTGTCAGGTTTGTCAAAGATCAGATGGTTGTAGATGTGTGGTGTTATTTCTGAGGGCTCTGTTCTGTTCCATTGGTCTATATCTCTGTTTTGGTACCAGAGAAATTCTTTTATATATTTTTAAGACATTATCACATCAAGGTATTTTGGTGTGATTTCCAGCAGAATCGGCTAGAAAATGTTTTTTTTTAAAAAAAGAAAATGTGATTTGAGTATTTGATTATCATCACTGACTATAACTATAAATCATTTCCATGCTCTTATAATCCAAAAACTACCTGTGGGAAAATTATTAGCAATCACATCTATGCTGAATGTTCATTCATACATAAATTAAAAAGCATTTTCACACAGAGACCTGATTTTTGTGTACATCAGAAATAGAATAAAACCTAATATGGGTATTGTATTAATAATTCCATGTGGTGAAGGAACGATTAACTATATCTGTAACCATAATCTTGAGAAATATCTTACCTTTTAGTAAATAATAAAACCCATCTGCGGTTGCATCTCTCTGAGGTTTATAAAATTATGCTAGGGTTAGTTATTTTAATCAGCACAGGACATTTTGGCCCCGGATCTGTTGTCTTCTGGGAAAACATTGGCTTCCACAGAAGGTGGTCGTTTCGAAGGCTGGCAGCGATTTCTGCTGGTGACTGTCACCGAGGATTTTCATCCCTAACAATGGGAAGTGTAAATATAATCTGACTGCTGTGGCTAATTTGGGTCCCTTTACAACTGTAAATAACTAGTCCAAGGTTTTTGCTTAAGGTGTCACACCAATGTTACAACTCTTTTGAATTTTTTCAAGTCAGGAATAGACATCTCCTTCTTACTGCTGTGTGAAAGATAATTAATAGATCTTGTCTGTGACTCTTAACTTGGAAAAATGATTTGTTATGGGCAGAGAAATAACAGAGAATAAGAAATCTCAAACTTCGCCATCTCATGATCATCCCTGTTCCCACCTTGGAATTTGATTTAATGTTCTTTCACCTTGGACAGCGGTCAGTGTTTCAACATTAGAAATCCTAGAAGCATGTTCTTGCTATAGTTTCACCCCAAGGACAAGATTATTGCAAAACTCCACTCGATTTGAGGATTTTATTTTCCCTGGTATGATTTGCAGCCACCTGGAAAATGCCATGTTTATTTATGTTATTCTTCTTTATAAAGATTGCGAAAAATCAATGTCAAGGTGAATTCACATGTGCAAATTCTCAGCAACAAGTTAATTTAATGTCAAAGTTTAAAAAAAATGTCGTTATCATTCCTAAAACCAATTTTAGAAGCTGGAATTGTTTTACTGAATAAATTCAGGTAAAGTGCATGCTTCCTTTGAACACCTGCATCCTGCATCTCATGGTCAGCAACCAAGTTAATAATTAGGAAACACATCGCATTTCAGCTGAGTTGTTTGAGCTCTCTGTGTTTAAGTATAGTCTCATTATTCAGATTGTTTTTTTTCTTTTTCTGGTAAGATGTATTTTTTACTTTTAAAGGAACCTGTAGTCATTGTTTACTCTGTAACTAAAGGTGGACACAGATATAAAATATTGCTTGCCTGTATTTTCTATATTTGACCAGGAGTTATTAACAGAGTTGTTTGATAGTAGAGACATGTTCTGTTGAAATTTGTGAAAAAAACATATTTTATCTAGATGAACCTGTTTACCAAATACTTTTTGGATATATAGCTGGAAGCACCAGAAATTTCCCTCCTGGAGAAAGTAAAGTCACACTTTTTAATTGTGTTAGTTCTATGCAGCTGCTGTAACAAATTACCTCTAATGGCTTGGTGGCTAAAACCCCAGAAATCCATTATCTTAAATTATGTATCTTAGAAATTCAACAAGGGTCTCAGTGGGCTGAAATCGAGGTATCAGCAGGACTGAATTCCTTTCTGGAGGTTCTACAGGGTCCATTTCCTTTCTTTTTCTATCCGGCAGGGGCCACCCGCATTCCTTTGGTCCCACAGCATCCTCAAAGCCAGCAACACTGCTCTCTCTGTTTCTTTCTTCCATAGTCACATCTCCCTCTGACTCTCGCTCTTCAGCTTCTCTTTCCCATTTTAAAGACCATTCTGATGTCACTGGGCTTGCTGGGATGACTCTAAATAATCTACCTATTTTGAGGCCAATTGGCTAGCAATCTTAACTTTCCCTGTGCCATGTAACCTAACATATTCACAGGTGTACAGAGATTAGAATGCGGACATTCTTGGGGGATATGGCCTAGTTCTGCCCACCACAAAGATGGAGCCAACTCTTAAAACAATCTTTGAAAGGCATAACTGATTTTTGGGTGCAACAGTAAAATTTAAATATTAATAAGATAATCAAAACAGCACGTCTAAAATAATTTGTTTTAAAAGTTAACTTACAAATTTCAATTGAAACATATTTTTTTTTATCAGAAATCCTAGCAGAGTTATATGCTGTCCGACTACTTCACTAATGTGATCCCCAAACAATTACAGGTGTACGAGTCACTGTAGTTTTACGACATTAGCAAAACTTTGTACCAGGTTTTGTCAGTCACAAAACGCGAAATTTCAAATCCAAGTTTCTCCCTCCTTCATTGATAAAAAGTGAAGTCAATACTCAGTCTTACCTGGCATTCTTCTTCTTACTTGGGTTATAGGCCTGTGTTCTAGATGCAAAGGAAATTGGGTTTTTGCTTTCATCTTAGAGAAGAATTTATAAGGTGAAATTTTCCCAGACACAGGCACAGTATTCAAAGAAATGCAGATCAAAAAGCATGAACAGTGTTAGCTATAGGGCTGTCAGAACGGAATCGTTGCTTGACCCTAGCAAATCATAGCTTTGTTCTGTTTTCCCCCAGATAATGGTGAGAAATCACAGAAAACATTTGGGGAGATTTCAAAATTGTTAAAATCATATATGTTGGAGTTAATATAGGAGAAAATTATGCCTACTGATACTAATATTTGTCTATGTCATTTTTAACAATCAGAGTTCATTTAAGTGATTTTCTATTCATAAGTAAGAAATCTATTACTGTAAGTTCTTGATTAAGCTTATTAGATTCATTCATTCTAAAAGCCTGGTTACATTTTGTCACATATCAGCTCATTTAAACAACTGATACTCAAATACTTAACCTATGTTTATGCAAGGTAACACTAACTATAGTCTTTAAAGAGGGAATGAGTCACCATACTTGGCAGCTATGCAAAAGTTTTGCATTGTTAATCATGAGCGTAATGTAATGTGGCAGAGGGCATGGGGCCTTTTGAGTTACTGGGCGAAGTCTAAAAATAGCTGCCATTCACTGAGTCCAGACCGTAGACGTTGCTCTGAGAATTTTTTTATGCTGCCCTCCTCCCCCCCTTTTTTTTTTTTTGAGGCGGAGTCTCACTCTGTCACCCAGGTTGGAGTGCAGTGGCACAATCTTGGCTCACTGCAAACTCCACCTCCCGGGTTCACGCCATTCTCCTGCCTCAGCCTCCAAGTAGCTGGGACTACAGGCGCCACCACCACGCCCGGCTAATTTTTTTGTATTTTTAGTAGAGACGGGGTTTCACCGTGGTCTCGATCTCCTGACCTCGTGATCCGCTCGCCTCAGCCTCCCAAAGTGCTGGGATTACAAGCGTGAGCCACCGCGCCCGGCCTTTTTTTTTTTTTTTTTTGAGACAGAGTCTCACTTTGCTGCCCAGGCTGGAGTGCAGTGGTGCAACGGTGGCTGACTGCAGTCTTGACTCCCTTTGGGCTCAAGCAATCCTCCCACCTCAGACCCCCAGGTAGCTGAGACTGCAGGTGTTGCCACCACACATGACCAATTTTATTATTTTTTTTGTAGAGATGAGACCTCACTCTGCGATCCAGGCTTGTCTTGAACTCCTGGCCTCAAGCTATCCTCCCATTTCGACCTCCCAAAGTGCTGGCAATACAGGCATAAGCCACTGTACCCAGCCTGTGTTAACTTTTCTTTCTACCAAACTTTTGAGATAGGTGCTAAGCTTATTCATATACTGAGATGTAACTTGACAAAGGTCACTCAGCAGACTTATGGCAGAGTAAAATCTCTGTACATCTGTTTTGTCTCCTGTGTACATGTGCTTTGTTTAATACCCTACCTTTAAGTGGAATTGGTGTGTGTGAATATAACTAAGCAAATTATACCACAAGAGTGATCCTCTTGGGATTATTTCTTGTTACATAAGCCTCCCTTATAGCAGGCTGGAGAGTTTCCTCTAGCTTTAGAGAAGTAAGCTGCTATGTGTTGAGAGGGCCATATGGCTTGGATCTGAAGGTGGCCTCCAAGAGCTGAAAGCAACTCTCGTTGACAACCAGCAGAGAAACAGGGACGTCAGTCCTCTAACTGCAAGAAGCTGAGTTCTGCCATCAATCAGAATGAGACTGGAAAAAGACCTCCGAGTTTCATGTGAGAATTGCAGACCGGTTGACACCTTGATTTCAGACTTGTGAGACCCAGAGCAGAGGATGCAGTTGAGTCACACACTCAGATTCCTGACCCATGGAAAATGTGAAATAATACACTTGTGTTGTGTTACACTTCTAATTTTGTTGTAATCTGTTATGCAGCAAGAGGAAACTGACATATTATGAAGGTTACACAGCTGATGAGGAGTTAAGTATTTTGCTGAGGAAGCTCAGCTGCAAATCCTCTGGCCTCTCCCATTATAGATGGTTGCCTTCAAATTCGAGGACTCAGCCGTGAACCAGTCCAGGGAACTAGCACAACCCTTGTCCTCTGGGCCAAGCTCCTAGGTAGTTCCACTCTCATTAGAGAATTACGGTTTGGTCCTCTGATGACCAAATTTAAAGACAAATTATTGGTGATTTGAAATTTATCTGAATGCTAATATATGATTAGCTCTAACAATCCTTAAAAAGAAAGAAAGATTTTCTAATAATTACTTTTATTCCTTTAGCAAATATAAGTACATCTGAATCAGGTCTTTTAAACTGATTTTCTTTTAATGAAAATAAAAGTTGGGGGCCTGAAAGAATACATACAATGTAAAAGCACAATAGAGCTAAGATATTTGAGGAAGTGTCTATTCAGGGCAGCTTGAATCTATGCTCCTGGAAATAACATTTTAAAAATAAAAAAGAGAAAGATCTAAATATTTTAAAGGGTGTATGTACCTAATAATACCTATCTTTTCCAATTTTATTTCAAATGTGCCATGCTGCCATAAAATAAAGGTAAGTTTTTTTTCTTTGTTTGTTTGTGTTTGACTTGTATATCTTTATCACAGGAGTATAACAAAGATTATATGTATAGTCATTAATCAATTTGCATTCCAGATTGTTATTATATATATATTTGCATTCCAGATTGTCCATATATAGGGAAATAGATAAGTTGAAACAACTTTCAGAAAGAAATGAAGCAAAAGTGGTTAATAAATATAATAGCATAAAAATTATTGTAAGAAACCGAAAGATTTGTAGCCCGTAAAGATTTCATTAATGTGGTGAGAGACACAGGCTCCGTATCTCTCTGTTGTCAGAGTTAACTTGATTTCCTCACAAAAAAGTGCTTTCAACAATCATTGTGGTTGCTTATCCTAGAATTATAGAATATGTTTTTCTTTGCTCAATTGTAAAGTAGTAATTAGTGCTTATTCTCAGGATATTTTAAATAATGTGCGAGAACAATTTACAATCTCAAGGAAGATGACTGCAAAGCGGCTTTTAAAACACTGTGTATATGATTCAAAAATCATTGGTAAAGACATAACAATCGTGTTGTGTTGAATACTTACTTCCAAATCGATGCCAAAGATTGTTGGCCACTAGTTAACCATATTTTGAACTATAAGAAACAAAATCTTTGGCAAATTCTGTCTGTAAAAGCATCAGAAACCTAAAAAGCCTCTACTTAGAAAATGAAATTTCCCTTATAATAACCTTTCCTCCAAAGGGTTATATTTTTGTAATGTTATGGAAGAAATAAAAATTATTTGACAAAGTAAAATTTTAAATGCCTAAAAATACAGCCTGATATGAGTTTTCACATTCATACCAATTTTTAAACTAAATATAAGCATGTGTATATATATATACACTCACATATATGCTGCCATTTGTAGTTTTACTTAGACATGTTGATTCAGTGCAGTGGTTATTCCAAATTTTGTCTGAAATATTTTAGATTAACTATTTAAAGAATAGTCCCTGTATTGAA
Organism: Symphalangus syndactylus; assembly: GCF_028878055.3. NCBI lineage: Eukaryota > Metazoa > Chordata > Mammalia > Primates > Hylobatidae > Symphalangus > Symphalangus syndactylus. Next base: position 15,531,322 of record NC_072441.2, read on the forward strand.
AAATTGTCCATCCCATGGCAGTGCAGATGATAAGCTTTCTGTACTTCTGTATTATTCCCTGCTCTCAACAGCTGCTCTTAATTGAACCCTAGGTACGATTTAGGATTGTTTTCTTTTGCTTTGTTGTTCTAAGAATTCTCACTTTAAATCCGTCTAAGGTTACAACAGCCTCTTATCATGTAGCTTTCGTACAAATGTGACATGGTCTCATTATACTTCTGCCAATGGATTTTATCGCTTTAATAATCCTTTGCAATATTTATAGAATGTCATGATGAATCATATTATATTTATCATATCACACAATAAATAGCATGACATGCTAATAAATCATTCCAGTTTGGAGAGTGTTGAAATTATTCTTTGTAAGCTTACATCAAAATGATTAGTCAGCATCCAGTCTCTGCATTAAATCTGTAGTCTTACACCAATTTATAACTTAGAATGGATAATGCAAATGAATACTCAAAATTATTTAATTATTTGCTAATATTTTATATAAGTTAACTTCTTTAGTTGTACAAAATACTAAATTACGGAACCAAATATTTTTTATAATGAACCATTTTCTTAAGAATAATACAATAGACATAAGTCTAATAAGACTTTGCAAAAATTGAGATGTTTGTTGAACATTTTTCAAATTAGCAAGAATAAATTTAAGAGAAAACTTTATTTTAAGGATATTAGAATCCACAGAGAAGAAAGGAATAGAGAAATATGATTTAGTCTGCCAATTTTATATGTGAAAAAACATAGGCTCACCTATGTTAAGGAATGCAATCAGTTAGACTGACAAAGAAATGAAATTAGAAATTAGGTTTTCAGACATTTATCTTAGTGGTACTTTATAAGAAGTTCTTTTCTGTTCTCTTTAAAATTTCATGTTGAGTTTTAAGAATTTAAGAAATAATATATAAATATTAAAAGATAATTAAGCTGATAGATATAATCAATCAAGTTAGCTTAGATTGCATCAGAATCTTTTGGAATCCGGGTGTTATCTTCTTGGCTGCGTGTTTGAAGCCAGCAATTTCTTTTCAATTGTCTTTTGCCTTAATGTGAATTCTTTATTAGCTCTTTCGAAACAAAGACACTTTCCATGGACAAATACGAGTCTCCAGCTCGATGACTGTAGGGTTCCTGAGGTTGTGTGGCTGACACAGGAAGCCCGAGGCAATAGCTGAGCAAAGTGGTTCAGGTTGTGAATTCTGGAGTCGGCTTTTTTGGTTTGAATCCCAGATTAGACACAAATCAGAAATGTGATCACAGGCCAGTTATCTGATTTTTCTAAGCCCCAGTTCCCTTCTGTTAAAAATGGGGATAATAAAGAATACAACACAGCTCACATCTGTTGTATGATTAATTATTGTATATCAAGATCAAAGGAGGACAATATCTGCATAATAATCAGCAAATAACAGCTATTGTGTATACTAGTAACAGGGACTAAGAGGAATCTTTCTGAACAAATGTTTGGAAAACATGGTAGAGATTGGCAGCCAAATTTAGTCAAATAGTTTACAGAATTCCTGCGATTCACTGCTTTTCTTTACAATAGATACCAGAGCCTTGGAAATGTTTTTTTTAAAAAAAACTATTGTTTACCTAAAGATCCATAAATATATCAGGCTCCGCACAATTAAGTAGAAAAAGAATCTTTTTTATATTATTATTATCCTGTAGCATTTATCTGTACTTGGTGTCATATCAAAAACCTTTGCGAGAGGGCCTGGTTTCTTCCAATTACAAAGTAGGAAATGTATTTATTTTGTAAACTTTCACCAGTGCTCTAGTTACCAGTATTTATTTTTGCCTTCTAGTCTTACGAGAAATCTCACTGAAAACTACAATACCTCTAGTGTACATGATTGCATATAGTGTAAACATTGTTGTTTTAGGATTTTTATGCAAAGTAGTAAAAATTTGAGGTTAAGCCCTAAAATATCATTTTATTCATTTATCTGGCAAACTTACTGAACATGTAATATGTGATGGATAGTAATTTAGCTGCTGGATATATAGCAGTGAACGACGGGTAAAAATTTGTGTTCTCTTAAAATCTAAAGGGGTAAGACAATTATCAAAGAAAATATTTAAAACTCTTAATATGTCGTGTATTGGTGAGTGCTAAGGAGAAGAAGTACACGTGGAGGGTGGAGGGTTACAAGGTCAGGAAAGACTTCATTAAGCAGGTGAAATGTGAGCAAAGGCACAAATGAAAAGAGAAGGCAAGCCCTGCAGAATAGCCTAGTTGTTAAGAGCACAGACTTTGCAGGTACAGAGGCGTGCAGGTGTCTGGTGTGTTTGAGGGAGGGTAAGGAGTTCTGTCTGACTGGGCTGTAGTCAGCAAAAGGACAGTGAGAGCAGAAGGGGACAGCGGGGTAATGGAGCCAAATTACATAGTTCCTTGTAGGCCTCCGTAACACCTCAGGCTTTTACTTTGAATGAGATGGAAAGCCACTGAGGAGTTTGTAACCAGCCATACCTTATGGTCTGGTTTAATACGAGAAACTGTCACTGTGGGTGCCATGGAGAAGGTGCCCTAAGAGGCCACAGTGTGTTCATAGGAAATGCTAAGCCTTCTACCTGTGTGCCAGACACTGTCACCTCTCACCTAATGCAGGAACATCATTCCCCCAACTTTTCCCTTTCTTCTGCATCATCAATTCTCCTCTTGCTAATTAATAATATTCTTCATATGCAAACATGCTACAATTATTCTTATTTTAAAATACCTTTCCACATTCTACAAATCTCTCAAGATACTGCCTCCGTTCTCTGATCCTCAGAGCAAAACTCCATGCACCCATTATACCCAAATCCTTTCATCTTGGTTTTTAAAGATTCCACCCCAATCTGCCTTCTCCTTTTCTACTGTCCAAAATTTGTTGTTGCCAAGGGCAACATTGATCTCCATATTCTTCAACTTTTAGTCCTTTTCACAGAATTTGACACAGGTAATCACTGACTTCTCCTTGAAACATGTTTGTCACCTGGGTTCCAGGTCACAGTATTGTCAGTTCCATTCACCTTGTTACAGCTGCTGCTTCCTGCGTTCCTTCGTTCACCACCATCTTCCTGATTTCTCAGTTACAGCACAGAAGGGATGATTCTGGCATTTATTTACTTTATTTAAATGCATTTTCTTTTTTATCTCAGATGGTGTCATGCTTTAACTCCTATGCGTATACTGCCGATTTTCAAGTGTTTAATCCCCAGCCTTCATTGTGCTGTAGAACTCTAGAATTGTACATTGAGCCACCTAGTTGATATCACTTCTTGAAATCTAATAAGTAACTCTAGGTTATTATTTGCAAAATTGACCCTCTGATTTTCTCCCTAAACCTGGTTCTGCCGCAACTTGGCCAGCTCAATAAATGACAGTTTTATTCTTCGATAATTTAAACCAAACTCTATGAAGTTATCCTTACCTGCTATTTCTAGTTTTCCCAGATTCAATCCATCAGGAAATCCTGCAAGTCTACTTTTAAACTGAATGCCTGTTGAGGTAATTTGCACTGACACTACTTGGTATAAACCACCATCAGCTCTCAATGGAATATTGCCTTAGTTTCCTGTTTGCGTCTAGAGCTGATGAAGCCGGACAGCAGGCTGATGGCTAGTTTTTTTTTTTTCCTGAAAGAAATAAATTATTGTAATTTGGTGGGTCTTAAATAACTGACTTAGAAATTATGTAATCTCATTAAAATTCCTACACTATTTTTTAATGAAAATTAGAAACATCCTAAACTTTGTTTAGTAAAGTCTTGACAAGTTCTTTCTGTGTGAGTTTTAATGGCGAAATCTTGTTCAAGAACAAAGAACACGTTCAGACGTGTTAGGTAAGGGAAGGTCTAAGCTAAACTCAGAGAGAAGAGGCCTATTGCTTTATTTGAATTTGTGATTCTTTGAGATTCTTAATGTCACAAAAACAAGTATAAAAAGAAACCATACAAATACCTCATTAGCCATCTAGTTTTTAATATGCTGTCTAACCAAGGGTTGCATTTCTTGAGTCAAAGGTAGCATTTTATGATTCATAGTTTCTACCATTGCTAAAATTTTAAATTTGGTCTTAACATTTGATTGGTTCTCTTTCATAATTGCAATTTCAGGGCCTATAGTTTGTCTGGGTTGATAATTATTCAGATGAATGATTTATCCATTTAGATAAACATCAACTGGTTCTAACAATTTGCAGTTACTGTTTATGTCAGGTTGCTTAATCATAAATGCTTTCTTGAGACCCCCTCTTTGTCAAAACTGTTCTTTAGATTCCCACAAAACACTTTTGGAGTTAGAATTTTCCCTATCATTTCTAAAGATAAATGGAAGAACTCAGAAATTAATTTGACCTCTTTGCTGCCTTGCCATCCTGCTTAATTACTACAGAGTTAACTATAAAAGCTATTATCTCATCAGTAACTATCTAATTTATAATATCCTATATTGAGTATAAAATGTATGAACTGGTTGGGTTATCTGGCTTTATGTTACATAATTGCCCATCCAAATTTTTATTTCAACCTGGTTTATGTGCTTTGCGACATTTCGGATATATTCGTATTTTTAGGTATTTCTCGTTTTAGTAGAGACTGATGTTCTTAAATACAAGCTTTTACTTTGATTTTTATCAGCATTGTGAGCAATTTGCTCATTTTCTAATCGGACGTTTTCAGGTCATAGAAAAATTAAGGAATGATATTGTCATTTAAATTCACTAAGAGAGTTGGAAACACCAGTAGTGATTTACAAGTTAAGGAAAGTAAACAGACGCTTTAAAAATATATATTTTTTAATGATTATATTATTATTAATTGAAAGCTGATTTTTAGGAATGGAAACAAATGTAGATTTGTGGGTTCTTAATGTCAAGCTAACACCTGTTTCTGGTAGTTTAATTTACTTTGGTTCACTGTCTTCTTCATGTAAGAGTAAAAACTGTTTTGTGGAACACACTTCAGTACCAAGAAAAGCTTGTTAATAGCTGTTCTACAGTATATATTCTCAAATTCGTGTCATGCCACATCTTTTCATATGTTGTAAGTCAGTGGTTTAGGACATTAAAAAATGATGTTTCTCAAAACACTTGTTATTTTCTCACACATACTGTGTTCTAGCATTCTAGAAGTGTTTTGGTAGATTTAAAGATTGGTTTGCTCTGTCACACTATAATCTAACAAAGTTTTCTTTGGCTTTTAAATCTAATCTCTGAGGCTGGATAGTAGGCTTTCTTTCCCCCACAAAAAAACTCTTCGTTGGATTTTTTTTCCTTGAGGCATATCAAATTCTTATTTCCTTTAGGTTATAAATAAATAGAGACTCAAAACATTGTGTCAAAACTTTTTCATATTTTACCCCCTATTTTGTGGAGAAATGTTTCGAAAAGTAGCCAATGCTATATTTCTTAGTTGTATTTTATTTTTATTTTTACTTCATATTATGTTGAATATAAAATAAAACTTGAGAGATGCATTTACCAGTTTATTCAATAAGGCCTTTTCTTTATATATACTCCTAGATAAATTTTAGCAGGAAAGTCAGAAACTTGTACTAAATTAAAGCTTAGTTTTTTTTTTAAGACCTACAAACTCCTCTTGTATCAGCACACTTCATATTATGGCTTAAGCTGTTATCAGAATTACTATTTCTTAATATCATATATTATTTTTAAAGCGCAAAAATTTAATACAGCTCTATTTATTAAGACCCTCACAGATCAAGAGCTGAGGGTGTTTATAAATGAAACATAAAAGATGACAGACATAGGGCCAGTGGTCTCGAGCAATGTCCATGAAACCCCAGTGCAGGAATGCAGGCAGGCCTCAGAGGTAGTAAAGTTATACTAAGAAGTAGAAAGTTGACAATTGTTTCTCTACCTATTCAGACCTCTGTTTCCTCATTTGTCAAATGAAATCAATAATAGAAAGTACCTCCCAGGACAAACGATGGGATGGATATAAAGCATTCTTACACTTTAGCACATAATAATTTTTCAGTGTTCCACAAGAAACCTTTATTTTGATTTATTTTATTTTGTCCCTATTCTTTCCCCAGTCACTTGAAATGTTGGAATGAAGGTGAGGGGACTGATCTGCTTACTGCTCTTGTGTTGTGGCTGAAATTTGTAGGGGAGGCTGCTCTCCATAATTAAGTCTAGTATCATTGTTTCATACGTGTGCCTTTAATATTTTTAAAACATTTATTTAAAAACTTAAGCCTAACTGATTTGTGAACTTCTCAGAATGAGTATTCTTCTGAAAATGTTAAATTAATAAGAAAATTAAGCACAATATAAGGAAGACATTTATATAAAAACTGAACAATAAGTTAAATTGGAGTGTAGTCAAAGGCACTTGGGATGCTAGAGCTGTTATAAGTGAGCTTTCAATTTATGTCAAGAGTCCTGGTAGATGGAAGATTAAGAGTCTTTGTATCTTACCATCTTATAAAGTAAGTTATACGGGTTCAACTAGAGAGATAAGCAGTGTCCTGACAAACGTGAATACGGGTTCCCTTTTAAAAACGTTTCTAATAAAGGCATTGCGTTGAGCTTGCCTCCAATGTGGCATCTCGGTGGAGACCTGAAGCTGAGGCTCCAGGTCCGTGGAGGTCATTTCTCACTCTTCAGTTCCATCAGATGATGTGCCAGGGGTTAGGAGAAGCTACACCCCGTCTCACATTTCAACTCTGCTGCAATGAGAAGGAAATAAGCCAAGGAAAATGCCTTACTGCGTTAAGGCAGGGGCAAGAGAGAAGAAGAGCACCATGGTTTGCTCATGATTAAAAAATATTCAGCCAGATGGCCCACAAGTAAATGTGGCCCAATTAATTGGTAATGTGTAATCAGATTAGAATCTCTTGCCTTCTTAGAGGAGTAAGAAATGGGCAAAGATATGGACAGAGGTGCCAAACATATCTTCTTTCTTAATTTCTCATCAGGAAAAATGTTGATTATGAGTAAAAAGGAAGGAATTAATTGAAGTTAAACTAATATTACGTGAGATGGATCAATATGTTAGGTTAAATACTTGTCATTAATCTGGAGGAATTAGTATAAAGTAAAATATAAGACTGTTCATTGTAAAATAGTCAATAAAATGAATATAAAGGCACATAGCCCACATATGCTAGTTTTTTAATGAAAAAGGAAAGTTCTGTTTCAGATATGGCCCTTCAAAATATATGTAAAGAAGACACAAAATAAATTGATCAAAAAATGGTAAAGTAACATGTCAGATTACTTTTAAAAATTGTTCCTTTAAGCAAAAGTTAATGAAATGGTGGTAGTTGCATATAAAGAAAGAAATATGTGACAATAGGGTCTTTCATATTCACTAGAAACATACTTGGGGATGAGACTTAACCCATAAGGCATGAATACGAACAGAAATGGAAGACATTCAGACACAAGTGATCATTTGTGAGACATGAGATTGGTCGTATTTATCCTGCTGAGTTCTTTGTTGAAACGACATTGCTTCCCCACATGATATTTCCCACAGCCCGTCTGAATTATGCTGTGTGGAGCCGTGTCACCCAGGCTTTCTGTGCCAGGGCCACCGTGTGATGGCTCATCCAGTATCTACTATCCACTAGCCAGTAACTTCCAAGGCTGAGAGTGGCCAGGGGAGGAAGAAAGATTATGTCATTATTACCAGGAAGGCAAGGTACACTGGTGATATCTACAGCCTGAATGTTTCTACAGGAAGAGTGTTTCAGAAAGGCTCAATCAAAAATATGGTTCAACTCTTTTAGTTGAATGCAAAGAACAGAACGAAGTTTCACAGAATGCTTCTGTGTAGTTTAGATTTGAATAAATTCCTTTTTCACTATTACCCTCTTAGCGCTCCGAATGTCCACTTGCATTTTCTACAGAAAGAGTGTTCAGAACTGCGCAATCAAAAGTATGGTTTAATTCTGTTAGCTGAATGCACATATCAGAAATAAGTTTCACACAATGCTTCTGTGTAGTTTTTATTTGAAGATATTATTTTTCCCAATATAGGCCTCTTAGCGCGCAGAATGTCCAATTGCAGTTTCTACAGAAAGAGTGTTTCAGAACGGCTCAATCAAAAGTAAGGTTCAACACTGTTAGTTGAATGCACAGAACAGAAAGAAGTTTCATACAATGCTTCTGTGTAGTTTATATTTGAACATATTCCTTTTTCCACTGTTACCCACTTAGCGCTCCGAATGTCCAGTTGCATTTTCTACAGACAGAGTGTTTCAAAACTGCTCAATCAAAAGTATGGTTTAAATCTGTTAGCTCAATGCTCAGATCAGAAAGAAGTTTCACAGAATGCTTCTGTGTAGTTTATATTTGAATATATTCCTTTTTCCACTACTACCCTCTTAGCGCTCCAAATGTCCAGTTGCACTTTCTACAGAAAGAGTGTTCAGAACTGCTCAATCAAAAGTATGGTTTAACTCTGTTAGCTGAATGCACAGATCAGAAAGAAGTTTCACAGAATGATTCTGTGTAGTTCATATTTGAAGATATTACTTTTTCCACTATTACCCTCTTAGCGCTCCGAATCTCCACTTGCATTTTCTACAGAAAGAGTGTTTCAGAACGGCTCAATCAAAACTAAGGTTCAACTCTTTTAGTTGAATGCACAGAACAGAAAGAAGTTTCACAGAATGCTTCAGTGTAGTATTTAGTTGAAGATATTCCTTTTTCGACTATTACCGTCTTAGTGCTCCGAATGTCCACTGGCAGTTTCTACACAAAGAGTGTTTCAGAACTGCTACTTCAAAAGTAAGGCTCAGCTCTGTTAGTTGAATGCAGAGAACAGAAAGGAGTTTCAGAGAATGCTTCTGTGTAGTTTTTATTTGGAGATATTCCATTTTCCACTATTACAATCTTAGCGCTCCGAATGTCCACTTGCATTTTCTACAGAAAGAGTGGTCAGAACTGCTCAATCAAAAGAATGGTTTAACTCTGTTAGCTGTATGAACAGATCAGAAAGAAGTTTCACAGAATGCTTCTGTGTAGTTTTTATTTGAAGAAATTCTTTTTCCCAATATAGGCCACTTAGCGCTCTGAATGTCCAATTGCAGTATCTACAGAAAGAGTGTTACAGAACTGCTCAATCAAAAATAAGGTTCAATAGTGTTAGTTGAATGCACAGAACAGAAAGAAGTTTCATACAATGCTTCTGTGTAGTTTATATTTGAAGATATTCCTTTTTCCACTATTACCCACTTAGCGCTCCAAATGTCCAGTTGCATTATCTACCGAAAGAGTGTTTCAGAACTGCTCAATCAAAAGTAAGGTTCAACTCTTTTAGTTGAATGCACAGAACAGAAAGAAGTTTCACAGAATGCTTCTGTGTAGTTTATATTTGAATATATTCCTTTTTCCACTATTACCCTCTTAGCGCTCCGAATGTCCACTTGCATTTTCTACAGAAAGAGTGTTCAGAACTGCTCAATCAAACTGTGGTTTAACTCTATTAGCTGAATGCCAATATCAGAAATAAGTTTAACAGAATGCTTCTGTGTAGTTTTTATTTGAAGATATTCTTTTTCCCAATATAGGCCTCTTAGCGCTCAGAATGTCCAATTGCAGTTTCTACAGAAAGAGTGTTTCAGAACGGCTGCATCAAAAGTAAGGTTCAACTCCGTTAGTTGAATGCAAAGAACAGAAAGAAGTTTCACAGAATGCTTCTGTGTAGTTTGTATTTGAATATATCCCTTTTTCCACTACTACCCTCTTAGCGCTCCAAATGTCCAGTTGCATTTTCTACAGAAAGAGTGTTCAGAGCTGCTCAATCAAAAGTATGGTTTAATTCTGTTAGCTGAATGCACAGATCAGAAAGAAGTTTCACAGAATGATTCTGTGTAGTTGATATTTGAAGATATTACTTTTTCCACTATTACCCACTTACCGCTCCAAATGTCCAGTTGCATTTTCTACAGAAAGAGTGTTTCAGAACTGCTCAATCAAAAGTATGGTTTAACTCTGTTAGTTGAATGCAGAGATCAGAAAGAAGTTTCACAGAATGCTTCTGTGTAGTGTTTATATGAAGATATTCTTTTTACCAATATAGGCCTCTTAGCGCTCAGAATGTCCAATTGCAGTTTCTATAGAAAGAGTGTTTCAGAACGGCTCAATAAAAATAAGGTTCACCTCTTTTAGTTGAATGCACAGAACAGAAAGAAGTTTCACAGAATGCTTCTGTGTAGTATTTAGTTGAAGATATTCCTTTTTTGACTATTATCCACTTAGCGCTCCGAATGTCCACTGGTAGTCTCTACACAAAGAGTGTTTCAGAACTGCTCCTTCAAAAGTAAGGCTGAACTCTGTTAGTTGAATGCAGAGAACAGAAAGGAGTCTCAGAGAATGCTTCTGTGTAGTTTTTATTTGGAGATATTCCCTTTTCCTCTATTACAATATTAGCGCTCCGAATGTCCACTTGCATTTTCTACAGAACGAGTGTTTCATAACTGCTCAATCAAAAGTATGGTTTAGCTCTGTTAACTGAATGCACTGATCAGAAATAAGTTTCACAGAATGCTTCTGTGTAGTTTTTATTTGAAGATATTCTTTTTAACAATGTAGGCCTCTTAGCGCTTAGAAAGTCCAATTGCAGTTTCTACAGAAAGAGTGTTTCAGAACGGCTCAATCAAATGTAAGGTTCAACTCTGTTAGTTGAATGCACAGAACAGAAAGAAGTTTCACAGAATGCTTCTGTGTAGTTTATAATTTCATATATTCCTTTTCCCACTATTACCGTATTAGCGCTCCGAATGTCCACTTGCATTTTCTACAGAAAGAGTGTTCAGAACTGCGCAATCAAAAGTATGGTTTAGCTCTGTTAGCTGAATGCACATATCAGAAATAAGTTTCACACAATGCTGCTGTGTAGTTTTTATTTGAAGATATTATTATTCCCAATATAGGCCTCTTAGCGCTCAGAATGTCCAATTGCAGTTTCTACAGAAAGAGTGTTTCAGAACGGCTCAATCAAAAGTAAGGCTCAACTCTGTTACTTGAATGCACAGAACAGAAGGAAGTTTCATACAATGCTTCTGTGTAGTTTATATTTGAACATATTCCTTTTTCCATTATTACCCACTTAGCGCTCCGAATGTCCAGTTGCATTTTCTACAGACAGAGTGTTTCAAAACTGCTCAGTCAAAAGTATGGTTTAACTCTGTTAGCTGAATGCTCAGATCAGAAAGAAGTTTCACAGAATGCTTCCGTGTAGTTTATATTTGAATATATTCCTTTTTCCACTACTACCCTCTTATCGCTCCAAATGTCTAGTTGCATTTTCTACAGAAAGAGTGTTCAGAACTGCTCAATGAAAAGTATGGTTTAATTCTGTTAGCTGAATGCACAGATCAGAAAGAAGTTTCACAGAATGATTCTGTGTAGTTTATATTTGAAGATATTACTTTTTCTAGTATTACCCTCTTAGCGCTCAGAATGTCCACTTGCATTTTCTACAGAAAGAGTGTTCAGAAAGGCTCAATCAAAAGTATGGTTTTACTCTATTAGTTGAATGCCCATATCCGAAATAAGTTTCACAGAATGCTTCTGTGTAGTTTTTATTTGAAGATATTCTTTTTCAAAATATAGGCCTCTTAGCGCTCAGAATGTCCAATTGCAGTTTCTAGAGAAAGAGCTTTTCAGAACGGCTCCATCAAAAGTAAGGTTCAACTCAGTTAGTTGAATGCACAGAACAGAAATAAGTTTCACAGAATGCTTCTGTGTAGTTTATATTTGAATATATTCCTTTTCCAGTATTACCGTCTTAGCGCTGCGAATATCCACTTGCATTTTCTAAAGAAAGAGTGTTTCAGAACGGCTCAATCAAAAATAAGGTTCAACTCTGTTAGTTAAATGCACAGAAGAGAAAGGAGTTTCATACAATGCTTCTGTGTAGTTTATATTTGAATATATTACTTTTTCCACTACTACCCTCTTAGCGCTCCAAGTGTCCAGTTGCATTTTCTACAGAAAGAGTGTTCAGAACGGCTCAATCAAAAGTATGCTTTAACTCTGTTAGCTGAATGCACAGATCAGAAAGAAGTTTCACAGAATGATTCTGTGTAGTTTATATTTGAAGATATTCCTTTTTCCACTATTACCAACTTTGCGCTCCAAATGTCCAGTAGCATTTTCTACAGAAAGAGTGTTTCAGAACTGCTCAATCCAAAGTATGGTTTGACTCTGTTAGCTGAATGCACAGATCAGAAAGAAGTTTCACAGAATGCTTCTGTGTAGTGTTTATATGAAAATATTCTTTTTACCAATATAGGCCTCTTAGCGCTCAGAATGTCCAATTGCAGTTTCTATAGAAAGAGTGTTTCAGAACGGCTCAATGAAAAGTAAGGTTCACCTCTTTTAGTTGAATGCACAGAACAGAAAGGAGTTTCACAGAATGCTTCTATGTAGTATTTAGTTGAAGATATTCCTTTATTGACTATTACCCACTTAGCGCTCCGAATGTCCACTGGCAGTTTCTACACAAAGAGTGTTTCAGAACTGTTCCTTCAAAAGTAAGGCTCAACTCTGTTAGTTGAATTCAGAGAACAGAAAGGAGTTTCAGAGAATGCTTCTGTGTGGTTTTTATTTGGAGATAATCCTTTTTCCTCTATTACAATCTTAGCGCTCCGAAGGTCCACTTATATTTTCTACACAAAGAGTGTTTCATAACTGCTCAATCAAAAGTATGTTTTAGCTCTGTTAACTGAATGCACATATCAGAAATATGTTTCACAGAATGCTTCTGTGTAGTTTTTATTTGAAGTTATTCTTTTTAACAATGTAGGCCTCTTAGCGCTTAGAAAGTCCAATTGCAGTTTCTACAGAAAGAGTGTTTCAGAACGTCTCAATCAAAAGTAAGGTTCAACTCTGTTAGTTGAATGCACAGAACAGAAAGAAGTTTCACAGAATGCTTCTGTGTAGTTTATATTTGAATATATTCCTTTTTCAACTATTACCCTCTTAACGCTCCGAATGTCCACTTGCATTTTCTACAGAAAGAGTGTTCAGAACGGCTCAATCAAAAGTATGGTTTTACTCTGTTAGTTGAATGCACAGATCAGAAAGAAGTTTCACCGAATGCTTCTGTGTAGTTTTTATTTGTAGATATTCTTTTTCCCAATATAGGCCTTTTAGCAGTCAGAATGTCCAATTGCAGTTTCTACAGAAAGAGTGTTTCACAACGGCTCCATCAAATGTAAGGTTCAACTCAGTTAGTTGAATGCACAGAACAGAAAGAAGTTTCACAGAATGCTTCTGTGTAGTTTATAATTGAATATATTCCTTTTTCCACTATTACCGTATTAGCGCTCCGAATGTCCACTTGCATTTTCTACAGAAAGAGTGTTCAGAACTGCGCAATCAAATGTACGGTTTAACTCTGTTAGCTGAATGCACATATCAGAAATAAGTTTCACACAATGCTGCTGTGTAGTTTTTATTTGAAGATATTATTATTCCCAATATAGGCCTCTTAGAGCTGAGAATGTCCAATTGCAGTTTCTACAGAAAGAGTGTTTCAGAACGGCTCAATCAAAAGTAAGGTTCAACTCTGTTAGTTGAATGCACAGAACAGAAAGAAGTTTCATACAATGCTTCTGTGTTGTTTATATTTGAACATATTCCTTTTTCCATTATTACCCACTTAGCGCTCCGAATGTCCAGTTGCATTTTCTACAGTCAGAGTGTTTCAAATCTCCTCAATCAAAAGTATGGTTTAACTCTGTTAGCGGAATGCTCAGATCGGAAAGAAGTTTCACAGAATGCTTCTGTGTAGCTTATAATTGAATATATTCCTTTTTCCACTACTACCCTCTTAGCGCTCCAAATGTCCAGTTGCATTTTCAACAGAAAGAGTGTTCAGAACTGCACTATCAAAACTATGGTTTAACTCTGTTAGCTGAATGCACATATCAGAAAGAAGTTTCACAGAGTCATTCTGTGTAGTTTATATTTGAAGATAATCCTTTTTCCACTATTACCCTCTTAGCGCTCCGAATCTCCACTTTCATTTTCTACAGAAAAAGTGTTTCAGAACGGCTCAATCAAAACTAAGTTTCAACTCTTTTAGTTGAATGCACAGAACAGAAAGAAGTTTCACAGAATGCTTCTGTGTAGTATTTAGTTGAAGATATTCCTTTTTCGACTATTACCCTCTTAGCGCTCTGAATTTCCACTGGCAGTTTCTACACAAAGAGTGTTTCAGAACTGCTCCTTCAAAAGTAAGGCTCAGCTCTGTTATTTGAATGCAGAGAAGAGAAAGGAGTTTCAGAGAATGCTTCTGTGTAGTTTTTATTTGGAGATATTCCTTTTTCCACTATTACTAACTTAGCGCTCCGAATGTCCACTTGCATTTTCTACAGAAAGAGAGTTTCAGAACGGCTCAATCAAAACTAAGGTTCAACACTTTTAGTTGAATGCACAGAACAGAAATAAGTTTCACAGAATGCTTCTGTGTAGTTTTTATTTGTAGATATTCTTTTTCCCAATATAGGCCTCTTAGCGCTCAGAATGTCCAATTGCATTTTCTACAGAAAGAGTGTTCCAGAACGGCTCAATCAAAAGCAAGGTTCAACTCAGTTAGTTGAATGCAGAGAACAGAAAGAAGTTTCACAGAATGTTTCTGTGTAGTTTATATTTGAGTATATTGCTTTTTCCACTATTACCCTCTTAGCGCTCCGAATGTCAACTTGCATTTTCTACGGAAAGAGTGTTCAGAACTGCGCAATCAAAAGTATGGTTTAACTCTGTTAGCTGAATGCACATATCAGAAATAAGTTTCACACAATACCTCTGTGTAGTTTTTATTTGAATATATTATTTTTCCCAATATAGGCCTCTTAGGGCTCCGAATGTCCAATTGCAGTTTCTACAGAAAGAGTGTTTCAGAACGGCTCAATCAAAAGTAAGTTTCAACTCTGTTAGTTGAATGTACAGAACATAAAGATGTTTCATACAATATTTCTGTGTAGTTTATATTTGAACATATTCCTTTTTCCACTATTACCCACTTGGCGCTCCGAATGTCCAGTTGCATTTTCTACAGACAGAGTGTTTCAAAACTGCTCAGTCAAAAGTATGGTTTAACTCTGTTAGCTGAATGCTCAGATCAGAAATTAGTTTCACAGAATGCTTCCGTGTAGTTTATATTTGAATATATTCCTTTTTCCACTACTACCCTCTTATCGCTCCAAATGTCTAGTTGCAGTTTCTACAGAAAGAGTGTTTCAGAACGGCTCAATCAAAAGTAAGGTTCAATTCTGTTAGTTGAATGCACAGAACAGAAAGAAGTTTCACAGAATGCTACTGTGTAGTTTATATTTGAATATATTCCTTTTTCCACTATTACCCTCTTAGCGCTCCGAATGTCCACTTGCATTTTCTACAGAAAGAGTGTTCAGAACTGCGCAATCAAAAGTATGGTTTAACTCTGTTAGCTTAATATACATATCAGAAATAAGTTACACACAATGCTTCTGTGTAGTTTTTATTTGAAGATATTATTTTTCCCAATATAGGCCTCTTAGCGCTCAGAATGTCCAATTGCAGTTTCTACAGAAAGAGTGTCTCAGAAAGGCTCAATCAAAAGTAAGGTTCAGCTCTGTTAGTTGAATGCACAGAACAGAAAGAAGTTTCATACAATGCTTCTGTGTAGTTTATATATGAACATATTCCTTTTTCCATTATTACCCACTTAGCGCTCCGAATGTCCAATTGCATTTTCTACAGACAGAGTTTTTCAAAACTGCTCAATCAAAAGTATGGTTTAACTCTGTTAGCTGAATGCTCAGATCAGAAAGAAGTTTCACAGAATTCTTCTGTGTAGTTTATATTTGAATATATACCCTTTTCCACTACTTCCCTCTTAGCGCTCCAAATGTCCAGTTGCATTTTCTACAGAAAGAGTGTTCAGAACTGCTCAATCAAAAGCATGTTTTAACTCTGTTACCTGAATGTTCAGATCAGAAAGAAGTTTCACAGAATGATTCTGTGTATTTTATATTTGAAGATATTCCTTTTTCCACTATTACACTGTTAGCGCTCCAAATCTCCACTTTCATTTTCTACAGAAAGAGTGTTTCAGAACGGCTCAATCAAAACTAATGTTCAACTATTTTAGTTGAATGCACAGAACAGAAAGAAGTTTCACAGAATGCTTCTGTGTAGTATTTAGTTGAAGATATTCCTTTTTCGACTATTACCGTCTTAGCGCTCCGAATCTCCACTTGCATTTTCTACAGAAAGAGTGTTTCAGAACGGCTCAATCAAAACTAAGGTTCAACTCTTTTAGTTGAACAAACAGAACAGAAAGAAGTTTCACACAATTATTCTGTGTAGTTTTTATTTGTAGACATTCTTTTTCCCAATATAGGCCTCTTAGGGCTCAGAATGTCCAATTGCAGTTTCTACAGAAAGAGTGTTTCAGAACGGCTCAATCAAAAGTAAGGTTCAACTCTGTTAGTTGAATGCACAGAACAGAAAGAAGTTTCATACAATGCTTCTGTGTAGTTTATATTTGAACATATTCTTTTTTCCACTATTACCCACTTAGCGCTACGAATGTCCAGTTGCATTTTCTACAGACAGAGTGTTTCAAAACTGCTCAATCAAAATTATGGTTTAACTCTGTTAGCTGAATGCTCAGATCAGAAAGAAGTTTCACAGAATGCTTCTGTGTAGTTTATATTTGAATATATTCCTTTTTCCACTACTACGCTCTTAGCGCTCCAAATGTCCAGTTGCATTTTCTACAGAAAGAGGGTTCAGATCTGCTCAATCAAAAGTATGGTTTAACTCTGTTAGCTGAATGCACAGATCAGGAAGAAGTTTCACCAAATGATTCTGTGTAGTTTATATTTGAACATATTCTTTTTTCCTCTATTACCCACTTAGCGCTCCGAATGTCCAGTTGCATTCTCTACAAAAAGAGTGTTTCTTAACTGCTCAATCAGAAATATGTTTTATCTCTGTTAACTGAATTTACAGATCAGAAATAAGTTTCACAGAATGCATCTGTGTAGTTTTTATTTGAAGATATTTTTTTCCCAATGTAGGCCTCTTAGCGCTTAGCATGTCCAATTGCAGTTTCTACAGAAAGAGTGTTTCAGAACGGCTCAATCAAAAGTAATTTTCAACTCTGTTAGTTGAATGCACAGAACAGAAAGAATTTTCACAGAATGCTACTGTGTAGTTTATATTTGAATATATTCCTTTTTCCACTATTACCCTCTTAGCGCTCCGAATGTCCACTTGCATTTTCTACAGAAAGAGTGTTCAGAACTGCGCAATCAAAAGTATGGTTTAACTCTGTTAGCTTAATGAACATATCAGAAATAAGTTTCACACAATGCTTCTGTGTAGTTTTTATTTGAAGATATTATTTTTCCCAATAGAGGCCTCTTAGCGCTCAGAATGTCCAATTGCAGTTTCTACAGAAAGAGTGTTTCAGAAAGGCTCAATCAAAAGTAAGGTTCAACTCTGTTAGTTGAATGCACTGAACAGAAAGAAGTTTCATACAATGCTTCTGTGTAGTTTATATTTGAACATATTCTTTTTTCCACTATTACCCACTTAGCGCTACGAATGTCCAGTTGCATTTTCTACAGACAGAGTGTTTCAAAACTGCTAAATCAAAAGTATGGTTTAACTCTGTTAGCTGAATGCTCAGATCAGAAAGAAGATTCACAGAATGCTTCTGTGTAGTTTATCTCTGAATATATTCCTTTTTCCACTACTACGCTATTAGCGCTCCAAATGTCCAGTTGCATTTTCTACAGAAAGAGTGTTCAGATCTGCTCAATCAAAAGTATGGTTTAACTCTGTTAGCTTAATGAACATATCAGAAATAAGTTTCACACAATGCTTCTGTGTAGTTTTTATTTGAAGATATTATTTTTCCCAATAGAGGCCTCTTAGCGCTCAGAATGTCCAATTGCAGTTTCTACAGAAAGACTGTTTCAGAACGGCTCAATCAAAAGTAAGGTTCAACTCTGTAAGTTGAATGCACAGAACAGAAAGAAGTTTCATACAATGCTTCTGTGTAGTTTATATTTGAACATATTCTTTTTTCCACTATTACCCACTTAGCGCTACGAATGTCCAGTTGCATTTTCTACAGACAGAGTGTTTCAAAACTGCTCAATCAAAAGTATGGTTTAACTCTGTTAGCTGAATGCTCAGATCAGAAAGAAGTTTCACAGAATGCTTCTGTGTAGTTTATATTTCAATATATTCCTTTTTCCACTACTACTCTCTTAGCGCTCCAAATGTCCAGTTGCATTTTCTACAGAAAGAGTGTTCAGATCTGCTCAATCAAAAGTATGGTTTAACTCTGTTAGCTGAATGCACAGATCAGAAAGAAGTTTCACCGAATGATTCTGTGTAGTTTATATTTGAAGACATTCCTTTTTCCACTATTACCCTCTTAGCGCTCCGAAATTCCACTTGCATTTTCTACAAAAAGAGTGTTTCATAACTGCTCAATCAAAAATATGTTTTATCTCTGTTAACTGAATTTACAGATCAGAAATAAGTTTCACAGAATGCATCTGTGTAGTTTTTATTTGAAGATATTCTTTTTCCCAATGTAGGCCTCTTAGCGCTTAGCATGTCCAATTGCAGTTTCTACAGAAAGAGAGTTTCAGAACGGCTCAATCAAAAGTAAGGTTCAACTCTGTTAGTTGAATGCACAGAACAGAAAGAATTTTCACAGAATGCTACTGTGTAGTTTATATTTGAATATATTCCTTTTTCCACTATTACCCTCTTAGCGCTCCGAATGTCCACTTGCATTTTCTACAGAAAGAGTGTTCAGAACTGCGCAATCAAAAGTATGGTTTAACTCTGTTAGCTTAATGAACGTATCAGAAATAAGTTTCACACAATGCTTCTGTGTAGTTTTTATTTGAAGATATTATTTTTAACAATATAGGCCTCTTAGCGCTCAGAATGTCCAATTGCAGTTTCTACAGAAAGAGTGTTTCAGAAAGGCTCAATCAAAAGTAAGGTTCAACTCTATAAGTTGAATGCACAGAACAGAAAGTAGTTTCATACAATGCTTCTGTGTAGTTTATCTTTGAACATATTCTTTTTTCCACTATTACCCACTTAGCGCTACGAATGTCCAGTTGCATTTTCTACAGACAGAGTGTTTCAAAACTGCTCAATCAAAAGTATGGTTTAACTCTGTTAGCTGAATGCTCAGATCAGAAAGAAGTTTCACAGAATGCTTCTGTGTAGTTTATATTTGAATACATTCCTTTTTCAACTACTACTCTCTTAGCACTCCAAATGTCCAGTTGCATTTTCTAAAGAAAGAGTGTTCAGATCTGCTCAATCAAAAGTATGGTTTAACTCTGTTAGCTGAATGCACAGATCAGAAATAAGTTTCACAGAATGATTCTGTGTAGTTTATATTTGGAGACATTCCTTTTTCCACTATTACCCTCTTAGCGCTCCGAATCTCCACTTGCATTTTCTACAGAAAGAGTGTTTCAGAACGGCTCAATCAAAACTAAGGTTCAACTCTTTTAGTTGAACAAACAGAACAGAAAGTAGTTTCACACAATTCTTCTGTGTAGTTTTTATTTGTAGACATTCTTTTTCCCAATATAAGCCTCTTAGCGCTCAGAATGTCCCATTGCAGTTTCTACAGAAAGAGTGTTTCAGAACGGCTCAATCAAAAGTAAGGTTCAACTCTGTTAGTTGATTGCACAGAACAGAAAGAAGTTTCATACAATGCTTCTGTGTAGTTTATATTTGAACATATTATTTTGTCCACTCTTACCCACTTAGCGCTACGAATGTCCAGTTGCATTTTCTACAGACAGAGTGTTTCAAAACTGCTCAATCAAAAGTATGGTTTAACTCTGTTAGCTGAATGCTCAGATCAGAAAGAAGTTTCACAGAATGCTTCTGTGTAGTTTATATTTGAATATATTCCTATTTCCACTACTATGCTCTTAGCGCTCCAAATGTCCAGTTGCATTTTCTACAGAAAGAGTGTTCAGATCTGCTCAATCAAAAGTATGGTTTAACTCTGTTAGCTGAATGCACAGATCAGAAAGAAGTTTCACCGAATGATTCTGTGTAGTTTATATTTGTAGACATTCCTTTTTCCACTATTACCCACTTAGCGCTCCGAATCTCCACTTGCATTTTCTACAAAAAGAGTGTTTCATAACTGCTCAATCAAAAATATGTTTTATCTCTGTTAACTGAATTTACAGATCAGAAATAAGTTTCACAGAATGCATCTGTGTAGTTTTTATTTGAAGATATTCTTTTTCCCAATGTAGGCCTCTTAGCGCTTAGCATGTCCAATTGCAGTTTCTACAGAAAGAGTGTTTCAGAACGGCTCAATCAAAAGTAAGGTTCCACTCTGTTAGTTGAATGCACAGAACAGAAAGAATTTTCACAGAATGCTACTGTGTAGTTTATATTTGAATATATTCCTTTTTCCACTATTACCCTCTTAGCGCTCCGAATGTCCACTTGCATTTTCTACAGAAAGAGTGTTCAGAACTGCGCAATCAAAAGTATGGTTTAACTCTGTTAGCTTAATGAACATATCAGAAATAAGTTTCACACAATGCTTCTGTGTAGTTTTTATTTGAAGATATTATTTTTCCCAATATAGGCCTCTTAGCGCTCAGAATGTCCAATTGCAGTTTCTACAGAAAGAGTGTTTCAGAAAGGCTCAATCAAAAGTAAGGTTCAACTCTGTAAGTTGAATGCACAGAACAGAAAGAAGTTTCATACAATGCTTCTGTGTAGTTTATATTTGAACATATTCTTTTTTCCACTATTACCCACTTAGCGCTACGAATGTCCAGTTGCATTTTCTACAGACAGAGTGTTTCAAATCTGCTCAATCAAAAGTATGGTTTAACTCTGTTAGCTGAATGCTCAGATCAGAAAGAAGTTTCACAGAATGCTTCTGTGTAGTTTATATTTGAATATATTCCTTTTTCCACTACTACTCTCTTAGCGCTCCAAATGTCCAGTTGCATTTTCTACAGAAAGAGTGTTCAGATCTGCTCAATCAAAAGGATGGTTTAACTCTGTTAGCTGAATGCACAGATCAGAAAGATGTTTCACAGCATGATTCTGTGTAGTTTATATTTGGAGACATTCCTTTTTCCACTATTACCCTCTTAGCGCTCCGAATCTCCACTTGCATTTTCTACAGAAAATGTGTTTCAGAACGGCTCAATCAAAACTAAGGTTCAACTCTTTTAGTTGAACAAACAGAACAGAAAGAAGTCTCACACAATTCTTCTGTGTAGTTTTTATTTGTAGACATTCTTTTTCCCAATATAGGCCTCTTAGCGCTCAGAATGTCCAATTGCAGTTTCTACAGAAAGAGTGTTTCAGAAAGGCTCAATAAAAGTAAGGTTCAACTCTGTTAGTTGAATGCACAGAACAGAAAGAAGTTTCATACAATGATTCTGTGTAGTTTATATTTGAACATATTCTTTTGTCCACTATTACCCACATAGGGCTACGAATGTCCAGTTGCATTTTCTACAGACAGAGTGTTTCAAAACTGCTCAATCAAAAGTATGGTTTAACTCTGTTAGCTGAATGCTCAGATCAGAAAGAAGTTTCACAGAATGCTTCAGTGTAGTTTATATTTGAATATATTCCTTTTTCCACTACTATGCTCTTAGCGCTCCAAATGTCCAGTTGCATTTTCTACAGAAAGAATGTTCAGATCTGCTCAAACAAAAGTATGGTTTAACTCTGTTAGCTGAATGCACAGATCAGAAAGAAGTTTCACCGAATGATTCTGTGTAGTTTATATTTGTAGACATTCCTTTTTCCACTATTACCGACTTAGCGCTCCGAATCTCCACTTGCATTTTCTACAAAAAGAGTGTTTCATAACTGCTCAATCAAAAATATGTTTTATCTCTGTTAACTGAATTTACAGATCAGAAATAAGTTTCACAGAATGCATCTGTGTAGTTTTTATTTGAAGATATTCTTTTTCCCAATGTAGGCCTCTTAGCGCTTAGCATGTCCAATTGCATTTTCTACAGAAAGAGTGTTTCAGAACGGCTCAATCAAAAGTAAGGTTCAACTCTGTTAGTTGAATGCACAGAACAGAAAGAATTTTCACAGAATGCTACTGTGTAGTTTATATTTGAATATATTCCTTTTTCCACTATTACCCTCTTAGCGCTCCGAATGTCCACTTGCATTTTCTACAGAAAGAGTGTTCAGAACTGCGCAATCAAAAGTATGGTTTAACTCTGTTAGCTTAATGAACATATCAGAAATAAGTTTCACACAATGCTTCTGGGTAGTTTTTATTTGAAGATATTATTTTTCCCAATAGAGGCCTCTTAGCGCTCAGAATGTCCAATTGCAGTTTCTACAGAAAGAGTGTTTCAGAAAGGCTCAATCAAAAGTAAGGTTCAACTCTGTAAGTTGAATGCACAGAACAGAAAGAAGTTTCATACAATGCTTCTGTGTAGTTTATATTTGAACATATTCTTTTTTCCACTATTACCCACTTAGCGCTACGAATGTCCAGTTGCATTTTCTACAGACAGAGTGTTTCAAAACTGCTCAATCAAAAGTATGGTTTAACTCTGTTAGCTGAATGCTCAGATCAGAAAGAAGTTTCACAGAATGCTTCTGTGTAGTTTATATTTGAATATATTCCTTTTTCAACTACTACCCTCTTAGCACTCCAAATGTCCAGTTGCATTTTCTAAAGAAAGAGTGTTCAGATCTGCTCAATCAAAAGTATGGTTTAACTCTGTTAGCTGAATGCACAGATCAGAAATAAGTTTCACAGAATGATTCTGTGTAGTTTATATTTGGAGACATTCCTTTTTCCACTATTACCCTCTTAGCGCTCCGAATCTCCACTTGCATTTTCTACAGAAAGAGTGTTTCAGAACGGCTCAATCAAAACTAAGGTTCAACTCTTTTAGTTGAACAAACAGAACAGAAAGAAGTTTCACACAATTCTTCTGTGTAGTTTTTATTTGTAGACATTCTTTTTCCCAATATAAGCCTCTTAGCGCTCAGAATGTCCCATTGCAGTTTCTACAGAAAGAGTGTTTCAGAACGGCTCAATCAAAAGTAAGGTTCAACTCTGTTAGTTGATTGCACAGAACAGAAAGAAGTTTCATACAATGCTTCTGTGTAGTTTATATTTGAACATATTATTTTGTCCACTCTTACCCACTTAGCGCTACGAATGTCCAGTTGCATTTTCTACAGACAGAGTGTTTCAAAACTGCTCAATCAAAAGTATGGTTTAACTCTGTTAGCTGAATGCTCAGATCAGAAAGAAGTTTCACAGAATGCTTCTGTGTAGTTTATATTTGAATATATTCCTATTTCCACTACTATGCTCTTAGCGCTCCAAATGTCCAGTTGCATTTTCTACAGAAAGAGTGTTCAGATCTGCTCAATCGAAAGTATGGTTTAACTCTGTTAGCTGAATGCACAGATCAGAAAGAAGTTTCACCGAATGATTCTGTGTAGTTTATATTTGTAGACATTCCTTTTTCCACTATTACCCACTTAGCGCTCCGAATCTCCACTTGCATTTTCTACAAAAAGAGTGTTTCATAACTGCTCAATCAAAAATATGTTTTATCTCTGTTAACTGAATTTACAGATCAGAAATAAGTTTCACAGAATGCATCTGTGTAGTTTTTATTTGAAGATATTCTTTTTCCCAATGTAGGCCTCTTAGCGCTTAGCATGTCCAATTGCAGTTTCTACAGAAAGAGTGTTTCAGAACGGCTCAATCAAAAGTAAGGTTCAACTCTGTTAGTTGAATGCACAGAACAGAAAGAATTTTCACAGAATGCTACTGTGTAGTTTATATTTGAATATATTCCTTTTTCCACTATTACCCTCTTAGCGCTCCGAATGTCCACTTGCATTTTCTACAGAAAGAGTGTTCAGAACTGCGCAATCAAAAGTATGGTTTAACTCTGTTAGCTTAATGAACATATCAGAAATAAGTTTCACACAATGCTTCTGTGTAGTTTTTATTTGAAGATATTATTTTTCCCAATATAGGCCTCTTAGCGCTCAGAATGTCCAATTGCAGTTTCTACAGAAAGAGTGTTTCAGAAAGGCTCAATCAAAAGTAAGGTTCAACTCTGTAAGTTGAATGCACAGAACAGAAAGAAGTTTCATACAATGCTTCTGTGTAGTTTATATTTGAACATATTCTTTTTTCCACTATTACCCACTTAGCGCTACGAATGTCCAGTTGCATTTTCTACAGACAGAGTGTTTCAAATCTGCTCAATCAAAAGTATGGTTTAACTCTGTTAGCTGAATGCTCAGATCAGAAAGAAGTTTCACAGAATGCTTCTGTGTAGTTTATATTTGAATATATTCCTTTTTCCACTACTACTCTCTTAGCGCTCCAAATGTCCAGTTGCATTTTCTACAGAAAGAGTGTTCAGATCTGCTCAATCAAAAGGATGGTTTAACTCTGTTAGCTGAATGCACAGATCAGAAAGATGTTTCACAGCATGATTCTGTGTAGTTTATATTTGGAGACATTCCTTTTTCCACTATTACCCTCTTAGCGCTCCGAATCTCCACTTGCATTTTCTACAGAAAATGTGTTTCAGAACGGCTCAATCAAAACTAAGGTTCAACTCTTTTAGTTGAACAAACAGAACAGAAAGAAGTCTCACACAATTCTTCTGTGTAGTTTTTATTTGTAGACATTCTTTTTCCCAATATAGGCCTCTTAGCGCTCAGAATGTCCAATTGCAGTTTCTACAGAAAGAGTGTTTCAGAAAGGCTCAATAAAAGTAAGGTTCAACTCTGTTAGTTGAATGCACAGAACAGAAAGAAGTTTCATACAATGATTCTGTGTAGTTTATATTTGAACATATTCTTTGTCCACTATTACCCACTTAGGGCTACGAATGTCCAGTTGCATTTTCTACAGACAGAGTGTTTCAAAACTGCTCAATCAAAAGTATGGTTTAACTCTGTTAGCTGAATGCTCAGATCAGAAAGAAGTTTCACAGAATGCTTCTGTGTAGTTTATATTTGAATATATTCCTTTTTCCACTACTATGCTCTTAGCGCTCCAAATGTCCAGTTGCATTTTCTACAGAAAGAGTGTTCAGATCTGCTCAAACAAAAGTATGGTTTAACTCTGTTAGCTGAATGCACAGATCAGAAAGAAGTTTCACCGAATGATTCTGTGTAGTTTATATTTGTAGACATTCCTTTTTCCACTATTACCCACTTAGCGCTCCGAATCTCCACTTGCATTTTCTACAAAAAGAGTGTTTCATAACTGCTCAATCAAAAATATGTTTTATCTCTGTTAACTGAATTTACAGATCAGAAATAAGTTTCACAGAATGCATCTGTGTAGTTTTTATTTGAAGATATTCTTTTTCCCAATGTAGGCCTCTTAGCGCTTAGCATGTCCAATTGCATTTTCTACAGAAAGAGTGTTTCAGAACGGCTCAATCAAAAGTAAGGTTCAACTCTGTTAGTTGAATGCACAGAACAGAAAGAATTTTCACAGAATGCTACTGTGTAGTTTATATTTGAATATATTCCTTTTTCCACTATTACCCTCTTAGCGCTCCGAAAGTCCACTTGCATTTTCTACAGAAAGAGTGTTCAGAACTGCGCAATCAAAAGTATGGTTTAACTCTGTTAGCTTAATGAACATATCAGAAATAAGTTTCACACAATGCTTCTGGGTAGTTTTTATTTGAAGATATTATTTTTCCCAATAGAGACCTCTTAGCGCTCAGAATGTCCAATTGCAGTTTCTACAGAAAGAGTGTTTCAGAAAGGCTCAATCCAAAGTAAGGTTCAACTCTGTAAGTTGAATGCACAGAACAGAAAGAAGTTTCATACAATGCTTCTGTGTAGTTTATATTTGAACATATTCTTTTTTCCACTATTACCCACTTAGCGCTACGAATGTCCAGTTGCATTTTCTACAGACAGAGTGTTTCAAAACTGCTCAATCAAAAGTATGGTTTAACTCTGTTAGCTGAATGCTCAGATCAGAAAGAAGTTTCACAGAATGCTTCTGTGTAGTTTATATTTGAATATATTCCTTTTTCCACTACTACTCTCTTAGCGCTCCAAATGTCCAGTTGCATTTTCTACAGAAAGAGTGTTCAGATCTGCTCAATCAAAAGTATGGTTTAACTCTGTTAGCTGAATGCACATATCAGAAAGAAGTTTCACAGAATGATTCTGTGTAGTTTATATTTGGAGACATTCCTTTTTCCACTATTACCCTCTTAGCGCTCCGAATCTCCACTTGCATTTTCTACAGAAAGAGTGTTTCAGAACGGCTCAATCAAAACTAAGGTTCAACTCTTTTAGTTGAACAAACAGAACAGAAAGAAGTTTCACACAATTCTTCTGTGTAGTTTTTATTTGTAGACATTCTTTTTCCCAATATAAGCCTCTTAGCGCTCAGAATGTCCAATTGCAGTTTCTACAGAAAGAGTGTTTCAGAACGGCTCAATCAAAAGTAAGGTTCAACTCTGTTAGTTGATTGCACAGAACAGAAAGAAGTTTCATACAATGCTTCTGTGTAGTTTATATTTGAACATATTCTTTTGTCCACTCTTACCCACTTAGTGCTACGAATGTCCAGTTGCATTTTCTACAGACAGAGTGTTTCAAAACTGCTCAATCAAAAGTATGGTTTAACTCTGTTAGCTGAATGCTCAGATCAGAAAGAAGTTTCACAGAATGCTTCTGTGTAGTTTATATTTGAATATATTCCTTTTTCCACTACTACGCTCTTAGCGCTCCAAATGTCCAGTTGCATTTTCTACAGAAAGAGTATTCAGATCTGCTCAATCGAAAGTATGGTTTAACTCTGTTAGCTGAATGCACAGATCAGAAAGAAGTTTCACCGAATGATTCTGTGTAGTTTATATTTGAAGACATTCCTTTTTCCACTATTACCCTCTTAGCGCTCCGAATCTCCTCTTGCATTTTCTACAAAAAGAGTGTTTCATAACTGCTCAATCAAAAATATGTTTTATCTCTGTTAACTGAATTTACAGATCAGAAATAAGTTTCACAGAATGCATCTGTGTAGTTTTTATTTGAAGATATTCTTTTTCCCAATGTAGGCCTCTTAGCGCTTAGCATGTCCAATTGCAGTTTCTACAGAAAGAGTGTTTCAGAACGGCTCAATCAAAAGTAAGGTTCAACTCTGTTAGTTGAATGCACAGAACAGAAAGAATTTTCACAGAATGCTACTGTGTAGTTTATATTTGAATATATTCCTTTTTCCACTATTACCCTCTTAGCGCTCCGAATGTCCACTTGCATTTTCTACAGAAAGAGTGTTCAGAACTGCGCAATCAAAAGTATGGTTTAACTCTGTTAGCTTAATGAACATATCAGAAATAAGTTTCACACAATGCTTCTGTGTAGTTTTTATTTGAAGATTTTATTTTTCCCAATATAGGCCTCTTAGCGCTCAGAATGTCCAATTGCAGTTTCTACAGAAAGAGTGTTTCAGAAAGGCTCAATCAAAAGTAAGGTTCAACTCTGTAAGTTGAATGCACAGAACAGAAAGAAGTTTCATACAATGCTTCTGTGTAGTTTATATTTGAACATATTCTTTTTTCCACTATTACCCACTTAGCGCTACGAATGTCCAGTTGCATTTTCTACAGACAGAGTGTTTCAAAACTGCTCAATCAAAAGTATGGTTTAACTCTGTTAGCTGAATGCTCAGATCAGAAAGAAGTTTCACAGAATGCTTCTGTGTAGTTTATATTTGAATATATTCCTTTTTCCACTACTACTCTCTTAGCGCTCCAAATGTCCAGTTGCATTTTCTACAGAAAGAGTGTTCAGATCTGCTCAATCAAAAGTATGGTTTAACTCTGTTAGCTGAATGCACAGATCAGAAAGCAGTTTCACAGAATGATTCTGTGTAGTTTATATTTGAAGACATTCCTTTTTCCACTATTACCCTCTTAGCGCTCCGAATCTCCACTTGCATTTTCTACAGAAAGAGTGTTTCAGAACGGCTCAATCAAAACTAAGGTTCAACTCTTTTAGTTGAACAAACAGAACAGAAAGAAGTTTCACACAATTCTTCTGTGTAGTTTTTATTTGTAGACATTCTTTTTCCCAATATAAGCCTCTTAGCGCTCAGAATGTCCAATTGCAGTTTCTACAGAAAGAGTGTTTCAGAACGGCTCAATCAAAAGTAAGGTTCAACTCTGTTAGTTGATTGCACAGAACAGAAAGAAGTTTCATACAATGCTTCTGTGTAGTTTATATTTGAACATATTCTTTTGTCCACTCTTACCCACTTAGCGCTACGAATGTCCAGTTGCATTTTCTACAGACAGAGTGTTTCAAAACTGCTCAATCAAAAGTATGGTTTAACTCTGTTAGCTGAATGCTCAGATCAGAAAGAAGTTTCACAGAATGCTTCTGTGTAGTTTATATTTGAATATATTCCTTTTTCCACTACTATGCTCTTAGCGCTCCAAATGTCCACTTGCATTTTCTACAGAAAGAGTGTTCAGATCTGCTCAATCAAAAGTATGGTTTAACTCTGTTAGCTGAATGCACAGATCAGAAAGAAGTTTCACCGAATGATTCTGTGTAGTTTATATTTGTAGACATTGCTTTTTCCACTATTACACACTTAGCGCTCCGAATCTCCACTTGCATTTTCTACAAAAAGAGTGTTTCATAACTGCTCAATCAAAAATATGTTTTATCTCTGTTAACTGAATTTACAGATCAGAAATAAGTTTCACAGAATGCATCTGTGTAGTTTTTATTTGAAGATAATCTTTTTCCCAATGTAGGCCTCTTAGCGCTTAGCATGTCCAATTGCAGTTTCTACAGAAAGAGTGTTTCAGAACGGCTCAATCAAAAGTAAGGTTCAACTCTGTTAGTTGAATGCACAGAACAGAAAGAATTTTCACAGAATGATACTGTGTAGTTTATATTTGAATATATTCCTTTTTCCACTATTACCCTCTTAGCGCTCCGAATGTCCACTTGCATTTTCTACAGAAAGAGTGTTCAGAACTGCGCAATCTAAAGTATGGTTTAACTCTGTTAGCTTAATGAACATATCAGAAATAAGTTTCACACAATGCTTCTGTGTAGTTTTTATTTGAAGATATTATTTTTCCCAATATAGGCCTCTTAGCGCTCAGAATGTCCAATTGCAGTTTCTACAGAAAGAGTGTTTCAGAAAGGCTCAATCAAAAGTAAGGTTCAACTCTGTAAGTTGAATGCACAGAACAGAAAGAAGTTTCATACAATGCTTCTGTGTAGTTTATATTTGAACATATTCTTTTTTCCACTATTACCCACTTAGCGCTACGAATGTCCAGTTGCATTTTCTACAGACAGAGTGTTTCAAAACTGCTCAATCAAAAGTATGGTTTAACTCTGTTAGCTGAATGCTCAGATCAGAAAGAAGTTTCACAGAATGCTTCTGTGTAGTTTATATTTGAATAAATTCCTTTTTCCACTACTACTCTCTTAGCGCTCCAAATGTCCAGTTGCATTTTCTACAGAAAGAGTGTTCAGATCTGCTCAATCAAAAGGATGGTTTAACTCTGTTAGCTGAATGCACAGATCAGAAAGATGTTTCACAGCATGATTCTGTGTAGTTTATATTTGGAGACATTCCTTTTTCCACTATTACCCTCTTAGCGCTCCGAATCTCCACTTGCATTTTCTACAGAAAATGTGTTTCAGAACGGCTCAATCAAAACTAAGGTTCAACTCTTTTAGTTGAACAAACAGAACAGAAAGAAGTTTCACACAATTCTTCTGTGTAGTTTTTATTTGTAGACATTCTTTTTCCCAATATAGGCCTCTTAGCGCTCAGAATGTCCAATTGCAGTTTCTACAGAAAGAGTGTTTCAGAAAGGCTCAATAAAAGTAAGGTTCAACTCTGTTAGTTGAATGCACAGAACAGAAAGAAGTTTCATACAATGATTCTGTGTAGTTTATATTTGAACATATTCTTTTGTCCACTATTACCCACTTAGGGCTACGAATGTCCAGTTGCATTTTCTACAGACAGAGTGTTTCAAAACTGCTCAATCAAAAGTATGGTTTAACTCTGTTAGCTGAATGCTCAGATCAGAAAGAAGTTTCACAGAATGCTTCTGTGTAGTTTATATTTGAATATATTCCTTTTTCCACTACTATGCTCTTAGCGCTCCAAATGTCCAGTTGCATTTTCTACAGAAAGAGTGTTCAGATCTGCTCAAAGAAAAGTATGGTTTAACTCTGTTAGCTGAATGCACAGATCAGAAAGAAGTTTCACCGAATGATTCTGTGTAGTTTATATTTGTAGACATTCCTTTTTCCACTATTACCCACTTAGCGCTCCGAATCTCCACTTGCATTTTCTACAAAAAGAGTGTTTCATAACTGCTCAATCAAAAATATGTTTTATCTCTGTTAACTGAATTTACAGATCAGAAATAAGTTTCACAGAATGCATCTGTGTAGTTTTTATTTGAAGATATTCTTTTTCCCAATGTAGGCCTCTTAGCGCTTAGCATGTCCAATTGCATTTTCTACAGAAAGAGTGTTTCAGAACGGCTCAATCAAAAGTAAGGTTCAACTCTGTTAGTTGAATGCACAGAACAGAAAGAATTTTCACAGAATGCTACTGTGTAGTTTATATTTGAATATATTCCTTTTTCCACTATTACCCTCTTAGCGCTCCGAATGTCCACTTGCATTTTCTACAGAAAGAGTGTTCAGAACTGCGCAATCAAAAGTATGGTTTAACTCTGTTAGCTTAATGAACATATCAGAAATAAGTTTCACACAATGCTTCTGGGTAGTTTTTATTTGAAGATATTATTTTTCCCAATAGAGGCCTCTTAGCGCTCAGAATGTCCAATTGCAGTTTCTACAGAAAGAGTGTTTCAGAAAGGCTCAATCCAAAGTAAGGTTCAACTCTGTAAGTTGAATGCACAGAACAGAAAGAAGTTTCATACAATGCTTCTGTGTAGATTATATTTGAACATATTCTTTTTTCCACTATTACCCACTTAGCGCTACGAATGTCCAGTTGCATTTTCTACAGACAGAGTGTTTCAAAACTGCTCAATCAAAAGTATGGTTTAACTCTGTTAGCTGAATGCTCAGATCAGAAAGAAGTTTCACAGAATGCTTCTGTGTAGTTTATATTTGAATATATTCCTTTTTCCACTACTACTCTCTTAGCGCTCCAAATGTCCAGTTGCATTTTCTACAGAAAGAGTGTTCAGATCTGCTCAATCAAAAGTATGGTTTAACTCTGTTAGCTGAATGCACATATCAGAAAGAAGTTTCACAGAATGATTCTGTGTAGTTTATATTTGGAGACATTCCTTTTTCCACTATTACCCTCTTAGCGCTCCGAATCTCCACTTGCATTTTCTACAGAAAGAGTGTTTCAGAACGGCTCAATCAAAACTAAGGTTCAACTCTTTTAGTTGAACAAACAGAACAGAAAGAAGTTTCACACAATTCTTCTGTGTAGTTTTTATTTGTAGACATTCTTTTTCCCAATATAAGCCTCTTAGCGCTCAGAATGTCCAATTGCAGTTTCTACAGAAAGAGTGTTTCAGAACGGCTCAATCAAAATTAAGGTTCAACTCTGTTAGTTGATTGCACAGAACAGAAAGAAGTTTCATACAATGCTTCTGTGTAGTTTATATTTGAACATATTCTTTTGTCCACTCTTACCCACTTAGCGCTACGAATGTCCAGTTGCATTTTCTACAGACAGAGTGTTTCAAAACTGCTCAATCAAAAGTATGGTTTAACTCTGTTAGCTGAATGCTCAGATCAGAAAGAAGTTTCACAGAATGCTTCTGTGTAGTTTATATTTGAATATATTCCTTTTTCCACTACTATGCTCTTAGCGCTCCAAATGTCCAGTTGCATTTTCTCCAGAAAGAGTGTTCAGATCTGCTCAATCAAAAGTATGGTTTAACTCTGTTAGCTGAATGCACAGATCAGAAAGAAGTTTCACCGAATGATTCTGTGTAGTTTATATTTGTAGACATTCCTTTTTCCACTATTACCCACTTAGCGCTCCGAATCTCCACTTGCATTTTCTACAAAAAGAGTGTTTCATAACTGCTCAATCAAAAATATGTTTTATCTCTGTTAACTGAATTTACAGATCAGAAATAAGTTTCACAGAATGCATCTGTGTAGTTTTTATTTGAAGATATTCTTTTTCCCAATGTAGGCCTCTTAGCGCTTAGCATGTCCAATTGCAGTTTCTACAGAAAGAGTGTTTCAGAACGGCTCAATCAAAAGTAAGGTTCAACTCTGTTAGTTGAATGCACAGAACAGAAAGTATTTTCACAGAATGCTACTGTGTAGTTTATATTTGAATATATTCCTTTTTCCACTCTTACCCTCTTAGTGCTCCGATTGTCCACTTGCATTTTCTACAGAAAGAGTGTTCAGAACTGCGCAATCAAAAGTATGGTTTAACTCTGTTAGCTTAATGAACATATCAGAAATAAGTTTCACACAATGCTTCTGTGTAGTTTTTATTTGAAGATATTATTTTTCCCAATATAGGCCTCTTAGCGCTCAGAATGTCCAATTGCATTTTCTACAGAAAGAGTGTTTCAGAAAGGCTCAATGAAAAGTGAGGTTCAAATCTGTTAGTTGAATGCACAGAACAGAAAGAAGTTTCATACAATGCTTCTGTGTAGTTTATATTTGAACATATTCTTTTTTCCACTATTACCCACTTAGCGCTACGAATGTCCAGTTGCATTTTCTACAGACAGAGTGTTTCAAAACTGCTCAATGAAAAGTATGGTTTAACTCTGTTAGCAGAATGCTCAGATCAGAAAGAAGTTTCACAGAATGCTTCTGTGTAGTTTATATTTGAATATATTCCTTTTTCCACTACTACTCTCTTAGCGCTCCAAATGTCCAGTTGCATTTTCTACAGAAAGAGTGTTCAGATCTGCTCAATCAAAAGTATTTTTTAACTCTGTTAGCTGAATGCACAGATCAGAAAGAAGTTTCACAGAATGATTCTGTGTAGTTTATATTTTGAGACAATCCTTTTTCCACTATTACCCTCTTAGCGCTCCGAATCTCCACTTGCATTTTCTACAGAAAGAGTGTTTCAGAACGGCTCAATCAAAACTAAGGTTCAACTCTTTTAGTTGAACAAACAGAACAGAAAGTAGTTTCACAAAATTCTTCTGTGTAGTTTTTATTTGTAGACATTCTTTTTCCCAATATAGGCCTCTTTGCGCTCAGAATGTCCAATTGCAGTTTCTACAGAAAGAGTGTTTCAGAACGGCTCAATCAAAAGTAAGGTTCAACTCTGTTAGTTGAATGCACAGAACAGAAAGAAGTTTCACAGAATGCTTCTGTGTAGTTTATATTTGAATATATTACTTTTTCCACTACTACGCTCTTAGCGCTCCAAATGTCCAGTTGCATTTTCTACAGAAAGAGTGTTCAGATCTGCTCAATCAAAAGTATGGTTTAACTCTGTTAGCTGAATGCACAGATCAGAAAGAAGTTTCACGGAATGATTCTGTGTAGTTTATATTTGAAGACATTCCTTTTTCCACTATTACCCTCTTAGCGCTCCGAATCTCCTCTTGCATTTTCTACAAAAAGAGTGTTTCATAACTGCTCAATCAAAAATATGTTTTATCTCTGTTAACTGAATTTACAGATCAGAAATAAGTTTCACAGAATGCATCTGTGTAGTTTTTATTTGAAGATATTCTTTTTCCCAATGTAGGCCTCTTAGCGCTTAGCTTGTCCAATTGCAGTTTCTACAGAAAGAGTGTTTCAGAACGGCTCAATCAAAAGTAAGGTTCAACTCTGTTAGTTGAATGCACAGAACAGAAAGAATTTTCACAGAATGCTACTGTGTAGTTTATATTTGAATATATTCCTTTTTCCACTATTACCCTCTTAGCGCTCCGAATGTCCACTTGCATTTTCTACAGAAAGAGTGTTCAGAACTGCGCAATCAAAATATGGTTTAACTCTGTTAGCTTAATGAACATATCAGTAATAAGTTTCACACAATGCTTCTGTGTAGTTTTTATTTGAAGATATTATTTTTCCCAATAGAGGCCTCTTAGCACTCAGAATGTCCAATTGCAGTTTCTACAGAAAGAGTGTTTCAGAAAGGCTCAATCAAAAGTAAGGTTCAACTCTGTTAGTTGAATGCACAGAACAGAAAGAAGTTTCATACAATGCTTCTGTGTAGTTTATATTTGAACATATTCTTTTTTCCACTATTACCCACTTAGCGCTACGAATGTCCAGTTGCATTTTCTACAGACAGAGTGTTTCAAAACTGCTCAATCAAAAGTATGGTTTAACTCTGTTAGCTGAATGCTCAGATCAGAATGAAGTTTCACAGAGTGCTTCTGTGTAGTTTATATTTGAATATATTCCTTTTTCCACTACTACGCTCTTAGCGCTCCAAATGTCCAGTTGCATTTTCTACAGAAAGAGTGTTCAGATCTGCTCAATCAAAAGTATGGTTTAAATCTGTTAGCTGAATGCACAGATCAGAAAGAAGTTTCACCAAATGATTCTGTGTAGTTTATATTTGAAGACATTCCTTTTTCCACTATTACCCACTTAGCGCTCCGAATCTCCACTTGCATTTTCTACAAAAAGAGTGTTTCATAACTGCTCAATCAAAAATATGTTTTATCTCTGTTAACTGAATTTACATATCAGAAATAAGTTTCACAGAATGCATCTGTGTAGTTTTTATTTGAAGATATTTTTTTCCCAATGTAGGCCTCTTAGCGCTTAGCATGTCCAATTGCAGTTTCTACAGAAAGAGTGTTCCAGAACGGCTCAATCAAAAGTAATTTTCAACTCTGTTAGTTGAATGCACAGAACAGAAAGAATTTTCACAGAATGCTACTGTGTAGTTTATATTTGAATATATTCCTTTTTCCACTATTACCCTCTTAGCACTCCGAATGTCCACTTGCATTTTCTACAGAAAGTGTGTTCAGAACTGCGCAATCAAAAGTATGGTTTAACTCTGTTAGCTTAATGAACATATCAGAAATAAGTTTCACACAATGCTTCTGTGTAGTTTTTATTTGAAGATATTATTTTTCCCAATATAGGCCTCTTAGCGCTCAGAATGTCCAATTGCAGTTTCTACAGAAAGAGTGTTTCAGAAAGGCTCAATCAAAAGTGAGGTTCAACTCTGTTAGTTGAATGCACAGAACAGAAAGAAGTTTCATACAATGCTTCTGTGTAGTTTATATTTGAACATATTCTTTTTTCCACTATTACCCACTTAGCGCTACGAATGTCCAGTTGCATTTTCTACAGACAGAGTGTTTCAAAACTGCTCAATCAAAAGTATGGTTTAACTCTGTTAGCAGAATGCTCAGATCAGAAAGAAGTTTCACAGAATTCTTCTGTGTAGTTTATATTTGAATATATTCCTTTTTCCACTACTACTCTCTTAGCGCTCCAAATGTCCAGTTGCATTTTCTACAGAAAGAGTGTTCAGATCTGCTCAATCAAAAGTATTTTTTAACTCTGTTAGCTGAATGCACAGATCAGAAAGAAGTTTCACAGAATGATTCTGTGTAGTTTATATTTGGAGACAATCCTTTTTCCACTATTACCCTCTTAGCGCTCCGAATCTCCACTTGCATTTTCTACAGAAAGAGTGTTTCAGAACGGCTCAATCAAAACTAAGGTTCAACTCTTTTAGTTGAACAAACAGAACAGAAAGTAGTTTCACAAAATTCTTCTGTGTAGTTTTTATTTGTAGACATTCTTTTTCCCAATATAGGCCTCTTTGCGCTCAGAATGTCCAATTGCAGTTTCTACAGAAAGAGTGTTTCAGAACGGCTCAATAAAAGTAAGGTTCAACTCTGTTAGTTGAATGCACAGAACAGAAAGAAGTTTCATACAATGCATCTGTGTAGTTTATATTTGAACATATTCTTTTTTCCACTATTACCCACTTAGCGCTACGAATGTCCAGTTGCATTTTCTACAGACAGAGTGTTTCAAAACTGCTCAATCAAAAGTATGGTTTAACTCTGTTAGCTGAGTGCTCAGATCAGAAAGAAGTTTCACAGAATGCTTCTGTGTAGTTTATATTTGAATATATTCCTTTTTCCACTACTACGCTCTTAGCGCTCCAAATGTCCAGTTGCATTTTCTACAGAAAGAGTGTTCAGATCTGCTCAATCAAAAGTATGGTTTAACTCTGTTAGCTGAATGCACAGATCAGAAAGAAGTTTCACCGAATGATTCTGTGTAGTTTATATTTGAAGACATTCCTTTTTCCACTATTACCCTCTTAGCGCTCCGAATCTCCTCTTGCATTTTCTACAAAAAGAGTGTTTCATAACTGCTCAATCAAAAATATGTTTTATCTCTGTTAACTGAATTTACAGATCAGAAATAAGTTTCACAGAATGCATCTGTGTAGTTTTTATTTGAAGATATTCTTTTTCCCAATGTAGGCCTCTTAGCACTTAGCTTGTCCAATTGCAGTTTCTACAGAAAGAGTGTTTCAGAACGGCTCAATCAAAAGTAAGGTTCAACTCTGTTAGTTGAATGCACAGAACAGAAAGAATTTTCACAGAATGCTACTGTGTAGTTTATATTTGAATATATTCCTTTTTCCACTATTACCCTCTTAGCGCTCCGAATGTCCACTTGCATTTTCTACAGAAAGAGTGTTCAGAACTGCGCAATCAAAATATGGTTTAACTCTGTTAGCTTAATGAACATATCAGAAATAAATTTCACACAATGCTTCTGTGTAGTTTTTATTTGAAGATATTATTTTTCCCAATAGAGGCCTCTTAGCACTCAGAATGTCCAATTGCAGTTTCTACAGAAAGAGTGTTTCAGAAAGGCTCAATCAAAAGTAAGGTTCAACTCTGTTAGTTGAATGCACAGAACAGAAAGAAGTTTCATACAATGCTTCTGTGTAGTTTATATTTGAACATATTCTTTTTTCCACTATTACCCACTTAGTGCTACGAATGTCCAGTTGCATTTTCTACAGACAGAGTGTTTCAAAACTGCTCAATCAAAAGTATGGTTTAACTCTGTTAGCTGAATGCTCAGATCAGAAAGAAGTTTCACAGAATACTTCTGTGTAGTTTATATTTGAATATATTCCTTTTTCCACTACTACTCTCTTAGCGCTCCAAATGTCCAGTTGCATTTTCTACAGAAAGAGTATTCAGATCTGCTCAATCAAAAGTATCGTTTAACTCTGTTAGCTGAATGCACAGATCAGAAAGAAGTTTCACCGAATGATTCTGTGTAGTTTATATTTGAAGACATTCCTTTTTCCACTATTACCCACTTAGCGCTCCGAATCTCCACTTGCATTTTCTACAAAAAGAGTGTTTCATAACTGCTCAATCAAAAATATGTTTTATCTCTGTTAACTGAATTTACATATCAGAAATAAGTTTCACAGAATGCATCTGTGTAGTTTTTATTTGAAGATATTTTTTTCCCAATGTAGGCCTCTTAGCGCTTAGCATGTCCAATTGCAGTTTCTACAGAAAGAGTGTTCCAGAACGGCTCAATCAAAAGTAATTTTCAACTCTGTTAGTTGAATGCACAGAACAGAAAGATTTTTCACAGAATGCTACTGTGTAGTTTATATTTGAATATATTCCTTTTTCCACTATTACCCTCTTAGCACTCCGAATGTCCACTTGCATTTTCTACAGAAAGTGTGTTCAGAACTGCGCAATCAAAAGTATGGTTTAACTCTGTTAGCTTAATGAACATATCAGAAATAAGTTTCACACAATGCTTCTGTGTAGTTTTTATTTGAAGATATTATTTTTCCCAATATAGGCCTCTTAGCGCTCAGAATGTCCAATTGCAGTTTCTACAGAAAGAGTGTTTCAGAAAGGCTCAATCAAAAGTGAGGTTCAACTCTGTTAGTTGAATGCACAGAACAGAAAGAAGTTTCATACAATGCTTCTGTGTAGTTTATATTTGAACATATTCTTTTTTCCACTATTACCCACTTAGCGCTACGAATGTCCAGTTGCATTTTCTACAGACAGAGTGTTTCAAAACTGCTCAATCAAAAGTATGGTTTAACTCTGTTAGCAGAATGCTCAGATCAGAAAGAAGTTTCACAGAATTCTTCTGTGTAGTTTATATTTGAATATATTCCTTTTTCCACTACTACTCTCTTAGCGCTCCAAATGTCCAGTTGCATTTTCTACAGAAAGAGTGTTCAGATCTGCTCAATCAAAAGTATTTTTTAACTCTGTTAGCTGAATGCACAGATCAGAAAGAAGTTTCACAGAATGATTCTGTGTAGTTTATATTTGGAGACAATCCTTTTTCCACTATTACCCTCTTAGCGCTCCGAATCTCCACTTGCATTTTCTACAGAAAGAGTGTTTCAGAACGGCTCAATCAAAACTAAGGTTCAACTCTTTTAGTTGAACAAACAGAACAGAAAGTAGTTTCACAAAATTCTTCTGTGTAGTTTTTATTTGTAGACATTCTTTTTCCCAATATAGGCCTCTTTGCGCTCAGAATGTCCAATTGCAGTTTCTACAGAAAGAGTGTTTCAGAACGGCTCAATAAAAGTAAGGTTCAACTCTGTTAGTTGAATGCACAGAACAGAAAGAAGTTTCATACAATGCATCTGTGTAGTTTATATTTGAACATATTCTTTTTTCCACTATTACCCACTTAGCGCTACGAATGTCCAGTTGCATTTTCTACAGACAGAGTGTTTCAAAACTGCTCAATCAAAAGTATGGTTTAACTCTGTTAGCTGAGTGCTCAGATCAGAAAGAAGTTTCACAGAATGCTTCTGTGTAGTTTATATTTGAATATATTCCTTTTTCCACTACTACGCTCTTAGCGCTCCAAATGTCCAGTTGCATTTTCTACAGAAAGAGTGTTCAGATCTGCTCAATCAAAAGTATGGTTTAACTCTGTTAGCTGAATGCACAGATCAGAAAGAAGTTTCACCGAATGATTCTGTGTAGTTTATATTTGAAGACATTCCTTTTTCCACTATTACCCTCTTAGCGCTCCGAATCTCCTCTTGCATTTTCTACAAAAAGAGTGTTTCATAACTGCTCAATCAAAAATATGTTTTATCTCTGTTAACTGAATTTACAGATCAGAAATAAGTTTCACAGAATGCATCTGTGTAGTTTTTATTTGAAGATATTCTTTTTCCCAATGTAGGCCTCTTAGCACTTAGCTTGTCCAATTGCAGTTTCTACAGAAAGAGTGTTTCAGAACGGCTCAATCAAAAGTAAGGTTCAACTCTGTTCGTTGAATGCACAGAACAGAAAGAATTTTCACAGAATGCTACTGTGTAGTTTATATTTGAATATATTCCTTTTTCCACTATTACCCTCTTAGCGCTCCGAATGTCCACTTGCATTTTCTACAGAAAGAGTGTTCAGAACTGCGCAATCAAAATATGGTTTAACTCTGTTAGCTTAATGAACATATCAGAAATAAATTTCACACAATGCTTCTGTGTAGTTTTTATTTGAAGATATTATTTTTCCCAATAGAGGCCTCTTAGCACTCAGAATGTCCAATTGCAGTTTCTACAGAAAGAGTGTTTCAGAAAGGCTCAATCAAAAGTAAGGTTCAACTCTGTTAGTTGAATGCACAGAACAGAAAGAAGTTTCATACAATGCTTCTGTGTAGTTTATATTTGAACATATTCTTTTTTCCACTATTACCCACTTAGTGCTACGAATGTCCAGTTGCATTTTCTACAGACAGAGTGTTTCAAAACTGCTCAATCAAAAGTATGGTTTAACTCTGTTAGCTGAATGCTCAGATCAGAAAGAAGTTTCACAGAATACTTCTGTGTAGTTTATATTTGAATATATTCCTTTTTCCACTACTACTCTCTTAGCGCTCCAAATGTCCAGTTGCATTTTCTACAGAAAGAGTATTCAGATCTGCTCAATCAAAAGTATCGTTTAACTCTGTTAGCTGAATGCACAGATCAGAAAGAAGTTTCACCGAATGATTCTGTGTAGTTTATATTTGAAGACATTCCTTTTTCCACTATTACCCACTTAGCGCTCCGAATCTCCACTTGCATTTTCTACAAAAAGAGTGTTTCATAACTGCTCAATCAAAAATATGTTTTATCTCTGTTAACTGAATTTACATATCAGAAATAAGTTTCACACAATGCATCTGTGTAGTTTTTATTTGAAGATATTCTTTTTCCCAATGTAGGCCTCTTAGCGCTTAGCATGTCCAATTGCAGTTTCTACAGAAAGAGTGTTTCAGAACGGCTCAATCAAAAGTAAGGTTCAACTCTGTTAGTTGAATGCACAGAACAGAAAGAATTTTCACAGAATGCTACTGTGTAGTTTATATTTGAATATATTCCTTTTTCCACTATTACCCTCTTAGCGCTCCGAATGTCCACTTGCATTTTCTACAGAAAGAGTGTTCAGAACGGCGCAATCAAAAGTATGGTTTAACTCTGTTAGCTTAATGAACATATCAGAATTAAGTTTCACAAAATGCTTCTGTGTAGTTTTTATTTGAAGATATTATTTTTCCCAATATAGGCCTCTTAGCGCTCAGAATGTCCAATTGCAGTTTCTACAGAAAGAGTGTTTCAGAAAGGCTCAATCAAAAGTCAGGTTCAACTCTGTTAGTTGAATGCACAGAACAGAAAGAAGTTTCATACAATGCTTCTGTGTAGTTTATATTTGAACATATTCTTTTTTCCACTATTACCCACTTAGCGCTACGAATGTCCAGTTGCATTTTCTACAGACAGAGTGTTTCAAAACTGCTCAATCAAAAGTATGGTTTAACTCTGTTAGCTGAATGCTCAGATCAGAAAGAAGTTTCACAGAATGCTTCTGTGTAGTTTATATTTGAATATATTCCTTTTTCCACTACTACGCTCTTAGCGCTCCAAATGTCCAGTTGCATTTTCTACAGAAAGAGTGTTCAGATCTGCTCAATCAAAAGTATTTTTTAACTCTGTTAGCTGAATGCACAGATCAGAAAGAAGTTTCACAGAATGATTCTGTGTAGTTTATATTTGGAGACAATCCTTTTTCCACTATTACCCTCTTAGCGCTCCGAATCTCCACTTGCATTTTCTACAGAAAGAGTGTTTCAGAACGGCTCAATCAAAACTAAGGTTCAACTCTTTTAGTTGAACAAACAGAACAGAAAGTAGTTTCACAAAATTCTTCTGTGTAGTTTTTATTTGTAGACATTCTTTTTCCCAATATAGGCCTCTTTGCGCTCAGAATGTCCAATTGCAGTTTCTACAGAAAGAGTGTTTCAGAACGGCTCAATAAAAGTAAGGTTCAACTCTGTTAGTTGAATGCACAGAACAGAAAGAAGTTTCATACAATGCATCTGTGTAGTTTATATTTGAACATATTCTTTTTTCCACTATTACCCACTTAGCGCTACGAATGTCCAGTTGCATTTTCTACAGACAGAGTGTTTCAAAACTGCTCAATCAAAAGTATGGTTTAACTCTGTTAGCTGAGTGCTCAGATCAGAAAGAAGTTTCACAGAATGCTTCTGTGTAGTTTATATTTGAATATATTCCTTTTTCCACTACTACGCTCTTAGCGCTCCAAATGTCCAGTTGCATTTTCTACAGAAAGAGTGTTCAGATCTGCTCAATCAAAAGTATGGTTTAACTCTGTTAGCTGAATGCACAGATCAGAAAGATGTTTCACCGAATGATTCTGTGTAGTTTATATTTGAAGACATTCCTTTTTCCACTATTACCCTCTTAGCGCTCCGAATCTCCTCTTGCATTTTCTACAAAAAGAGTGTTTCATAACTGCTCAATCAAAAATATGTTTTATCTCTGTTAACTGAATTTACAGATCAGAAATAAGTTTCACAGAATGCATCTGTGTAGTTTTTATTTGAAGATATTCTTTTTCCCAATGTAGGCCTCTTAGCACTTAGCTTGTCCAATTGCAGTTTCTACAGAAAGAGTGTTTCAGAACGGCTCAATCAAAAGTAAGGTTCAACTCTGTTAGTTGAATGCACAGAACAGAAAGAATTTTCACAGAATGCTACTGTGTAGTTTATATTTGAATATATTCCTTTTTCCACTATTACCCTCTTAGCGCTCCGAATGTCCACTTGCATTTTCTACAGAAAGAGTGTTCAGAACTGCGCAATCAAAATATGGTTTAACTCTGTTAGCTTAATGAACATATCAGAAATAAATTTCACACAATGCTTCTGTGTAGTTTTTATTTGAAGATATTATTTTTCCCAATAGAGGCCTCTTAGCACTCAGAATGTCCAATTGCAGTTTCTACAGAAAGAGTGTTTCAGAAAGGCTCAATCAAAAGTAAGGTTCAACTCTGTTAGTTGAATGCACAGAACAGAAAGAAGTTTCATACAATGCTTCTGTGTAGTTTATATTTGAACATATTCTTTTTTCCACTATTACCCACTTAGTGCTACGAATGTCCAGTTGCATTTTCTACAGACAGAGTGTTTCAAAACTGCTCAATCAAAAGTATGGTTTAACTCTGTTAGCTGAATGCTCAGATCAGAAAGAAGTTTCACAGAATACTTCTGTGTAGTTTATATTTGAATATATTCCTTTTTCCACTACTACTCTCTTAGCGCTCCAAATGTCCAGTTGCATTTTCTACAGAAAGAGTATTCAGATCTGCTCAATCAAAAGTATCGTTTAACTCTGTTAGCTGAATGCACAGATCAGAAAGAAGTTTCACCGAATGATTCTGTGTAGTTTATATTTGGAGACAATCCTTTTTCCACTATTACCCTCTTAGCGCTCCGAATCTCCACTTGCATTTTCTACAGAAAGAGTGTTTCAGAACGGCTCAATCAAAAGTAAGGTTCAACTCTTTTAGTTGAACAAACAGAACAGAAAGTAGTTTCACAAAATTCTTCTGTGTAGTTTTTATTTGTAGACATTCTTTTTCCCAATATAGGCCTCTTTGCGCTCAGAATGTCCAATTGCAGTTTCTACAGAAAGAGTGTTTCAGAACGGCTCAATAAAAGTAAGGTTCAACTCTGTTAGTTGAATGCACAGAACAGAAAGAAGTTTCATACAATGCATCTGTGTAGTTTATATTTGAACATATTCTTTTTTCCACTATTACCCACTTAGCGCTACGAATGTCCAGTTGCATTTTCTACAGACAGAGTGTTTCAAAACTGCTCAATCAAAAGTATGGTTTAACTCTGTTAGCTGAGTGCTCAGATCAGAAAGAAGTTTCACAGAATGCTTCTGTGTAGTTTATATTTGAATATATTCCTTTTTCCACTACTACGCTCTTAGCGCTCCAAATGTCCAGTTGCATTTTCTACAGAAAGAGTGTTCAGATCTGCTCAATCAAAAGTATGGTTTAACTCTGTTAGCTGAATGCACAGATCAGAAAGAAGTTTCACCGAATGATTCTGTGTAGTTTATATTTGAAGACATTCCTTTTTCCACTATTACCCTCTTAGCGCTCCGAATCTCCTCTTGCATTTTCTACAAAAAGAGTGTTTCATAACTGCTCAATCAAAAATATGTTTTATCTCTGTTAACTGAATTTACAGATCAGAAATAAGTTTCACAGAATGCATCTGTGTAGTTTTTATTTGAAGATATT
The DNA here is from genome assembly GCF_028878055.3 of Symphalangus syndactylus. NCBI lineage: Eukaryota > Metazoa > Chordata > Mammalia > Primates > Hylobatidae > Symphalangus > Symphalangus syndactylus. The sequence continues at coordinate 15,574,975 of NC_072441.2, forward strand.
CTTTTTCCCAATGTAGGCCTCTTAGCACTTAGCTTGTCCAATTGCAGTTTCTACAGAAAGAGTGTTTCAGAACGGCTCAATCAAAAGTAAGGTTCAACTCTGTTCGTTGAATGCACAGAACAGAAAGAATTTTCACAGAATGCTACTGTGTAGTTTATATTTGAATATATTCCTTTTTCCACTATTACCCTCTTAGCGCTCCGAATGTCCACTTGCATTTTCTACAGAAAGAGTGTTCAGAACTGCGCAATCAAAATATGGTTTAACTCTGTTAGCTTAATGAACATATCAGAAATAAGTTTCACACAATGCTTCTGTGTAGTTTTTATTTGAAGATATTATTTTTCCCAATAGAGGCCTCTTAGCACTCAGAATGTCCAATTGCAGTTTCTACAGAAAGAGTGTTTCAGAAAGGCTCAATCAAAAGTAAGGTTCAACTCTGTTAGTTGAATGCACAGAATAGAAAGAAGTTTCATACAATGCTTCTGTGTAGTTTATATTTGAACATATTCTTTTTTCCACTATTACCCACTTAGTGATACGAATGTCCAGTTGCATTTTCTACAGACAGAGTGTTTCAAAACTGCTCAATCAAAAGTATGGTTTAACTCTGTTAGCTGAATGCTCAGATCAGAAAGAAGTTTCACAGAATACTTCTGTGTAGTTTATATTTGAATATATTCCTTTTTCCACTACTACTCTCTTAGCGCTCCAAATGTCCAGTTGCATTTTCTACAGAAAGAGTATTCACATCTGCTCAATCAAAAGTATCGTTTAAATCTGTTAGCTGAATGCACAGATCAGAAAGAAGTTTCACCGAATGATTCTGTGTAGTTTATATTTGAAGACATTCCTTTTTCCACTATTACCCTCTTAGCGCTCCGAATCTCCACTTGCATTTTCTACAAAAAGAGTGTTTCATAACTGCTCAATCAAAAATATGTTTTATCTCTGTTAACTGAATTTACAGATCAGAAATAAGTTTCACACAATGCATGTGTGTAGTTTTTATTTGAAGATATTCGTTTTCCCAATGTAGGCCTCTTAGCGCTTAGCATGTCCAATTGCAGTTTCTACAGAAAGAGTGTTTCAGAACGGCTCAATCAAAAGTAAGGTTCAACTCTGTTAGTTGAATGCACAGAACAGAAAGTATTTTCACAGAATGCTACTGTGTAGTTTATATTTGAATATATTCCTTTTTCCACTATTACCCTCTTAGCGCTCCGAATGTCCACTTGCATTTTCTACAGAAAGAGTGTTCAGAACTGCGCAATCAAAAGTATGGTTTAACTCTGTTAGCTTAATGAACATATCAGAAATATGTTTCACACAATGCTTCTGTGTAGTTTTTATTTGAAGATATTATTTTTCCCAATATAGGCCTCTTAGCGCTCAGAATGTCCAATTGCAGTTTCTACAGAAAGAGTGTTTCAGAAAGGCTCAATCAAAAGTAAGGTTCAACTCTGTTAGTTGAATGCACAGAACAGAAAGAATTTTCACAGAATGCTACTGTGTAGTTTATATTTGAATATATTCCTTTTTCCACTATTACCCTCTTAGCGCTCCGAATGTCCACTTGCATTTTCTACAGAAAGAGTGTTCAGAACTGCGCAATCAAAAGTATGGTTTTACTCTGTTAGCTTAATGAACATATCAGAAATAAGTTTCACACAATGCTTCTGTGTAGTTTTTATTTGAAGATATTATTTTTCCCAATAGAGGCCTCTTAGCGCTCAGAATGTCCAATTGCAGTTTCTACAGAAAGAGTGTTTCAGAAAGGCTCAATCAAAAGTAAGGTTCAACTCTGTTAGTTGAATGCACAGAACAGAAAGAAGTTTCATACAATGCTTCTGTGTAGTTTATATTTGAACATATTCTTTTTTCCACTATTACCCACTTAGCGCTACGAATGTCCAGTTGCATTTTCTACAGACAGAGTGTTTCAAAACTGCTCAATCAAAAGTATGGTTTAACTCTGTTAGCTGAATGCTCAGATCAGAAAGAAGTTTCACAGAATGCTTCTGTGTAGTTTATATTTGAATATATTCCTTTTTCCACTACTACGCTCTTAGCGCTCCAAATGTCCAGTTGCATTTTCTACAGAAAGAGTGTTCAGATCTGCTCAATCAAAAGTATCGTTTAACTCTGTTAGCTGAATGCACAGATCAGAAAGAAGTTTCACCGAATGATTCTGTGTAGTTTATATTGAAGACAGTCCTTTTTCCACTATTACCCTCTTAGCGCTCCGAATCTACTCTTGCATTTTCTACAAAAAGAGTGTTTCATAACTGCTCAATCAAAAATATGTTTTATCTCTGTTAACTGAATTTACAGATCAGAAATAAGTTTCACAGAATGCATCTGTGTAGTTTTTATTTGAAGATATTCTTTTTCCCAATGTAGGCCTCTTAGCGCTTAGCATGTCCAATTGCAGTTTCTACAGAAAGAGTGTTTCAGAACGGCTCAATCAAAAGTAAGGTTCAACTCTGTTAGTTGAATGCACAGAACAGAAAGAATTTTCACAGAATGCTACTGTGTAGTTTATATTTGAATATATTCCTTTTTCCACTATTACCCTCTTAGCGCTCCGAATGTCCACTTGCATTTTCTACAGAAAGAGTGTTCAGAACGGCGCAATCAAAAGTATGGTTTAACTCTGTTAGCTTAATGAACATATCAGAATTAAGTTTCACAAAATGCTTCTGTGTAGTTTTCATTTGAAGATATTATTTTTCCCAATATAGGCCTCTTAGCGCTCAGAATGTCCAATTGCAGTTTCTACAGAAAGAGTGTTTCAGAAAGGCTCAATCAAAAGTGAGGTTCAACTCTGTTAGTTGAATGCACAGAACAGAAAGAAGTTTCATACAATGCTTCTGTGTAGTTTATATTTGAACATATTCTTTTTTCCACTATTACCCACTTATCGCTACGAATGTCCAGTTGCATTTTCTACAGACAGAGTTTTTCAAAACTGCTCAATCAAAAGTATGGTTTAACTCTGTTAGCTGAATGCTCAGATCAGAAAGAAGTTTCACAGAATGCTTCTGTGTAGTTTATATTTGAATATATTCCTTTTTCCACTACTACGCTCTTAGCGCTCCAAATGTCCAGTTGCATTTTCTACAGAAAGAGTGTTCAGATCTGCTCAATCAAAAGTATGGTTTAACTCTGTTAGCTGAATGCACAGATCAGAAAGAAGTTTCACCAAATGATTCTGTGTAGTTTATATTTGAAGACATTCCTTTTTCCACTATTACCCACTTAGCGCTCCGAATCTCCACTTGCATTTTCTACAAAAAGAGTGTTTCATAACTGCTCAATCAAAAATATGTTTTATCTCTGTTAACTGAATTTACATATCAGAAATAAGTTTCACAGAATGCATCTGTGTAGTTTTTATTTGAAGATATTTTTTTCCCAATGTAGGCCTCTTAGCGCTTAGCATGTCTAATTGCAGTTTCTACAGAAAGAGTGTTCCAGAACGGCTCAATCAAAAGTAATTTTCAACTCTGTTAGTTGAATGCACAGAACAGAAAGATTTTTCACAGAATGCTACTGTGTAGTTTATATTTGAATATATTCCTTTTTCCACTATTACCCTCTTAGCACTCCGAATGTCCACTTGCATTTTCTACAGAAAGTGTGTTCAGAACTGCGCAATCAAAAGTATGGTTTAACTCTGTTAGCTTAATGAACATATCAGAAATAAGTTTCACACAATGCTTCTGTGTAGTTTTTATTTGAAGATATTATTTTTCCCAATATAGGCCTCTTAGCGCTCAGAATGTCCAATTGCAGTTTCTACAGAAAGAGTGTTTCAGAAAGGCTCAATCAAAAGTGAGGTTCAACTCTGTTAGTTGAATGCACAGAACAGAAAGAAGTTTCATACAATGCTTCTGTGTAGTTTATATTTGAACATATTCTTTTTTCCACTATTACCCACTTAGCGCTACGAATGTCCAGTTGCATTTTCTACAGACAGAGTGTTTCAAAACTGCTCAATCAAAAGTATGGTTTAACTCTGTTAGCAGAATGCTCAGATCAGAAAGAAGTTTCACAGAATTCTTCTGTGTAGTTTATATTTGAATATATTCCTTTTTCCACTACTACTCTCTTAGCGCTCCAAATGTCCAGTTGCATTTTCTACAGAAAGAGTGTTCAGATCTGCTCAATCAAAAGTATTTTTTAACTCTGTTAGCTGAATGCACAGATCAGAAAGAAGTTTCACAGAATGATTCTGTGTAGTTTATATTTGGAGACAATCCTTTTTCCACTATTACCCTCTTAGCGCTCCGAATCTCCACTTGCATTTTCTACAGAAAGAGTGTTTCAGAACGGCTCAATCAAAACTAAGGTTCAACTCTTTTAGTTGAACAAACAGAACAGAAAGTAGTTTCACAAAATTCTTCTGTGTAGTTTTTATTTGTAGACATTCTTTTTCCCAATATAGGCCTCTTTGCGCTCAGAATGTCCAATTGCAGTTTCTACAGAAAGAGTGTTTCAGAACGGCTCAATAAAAGTAAGGTTCAACTCTGTTAGTTGAATGCACAGAACAGAAAGAAGTTTCATACAATGCATCTGTGTAGTTTATATTTGAACATATTCTTTTTTCCACTATTACCCACTTAGCGCTACGAATGTCCAGTTGCATTTTCTACAGACAGAGTGTTTCAAAACTGCTCAATCAAAAGTATGGTTTAACTCTGTTAGCTGAGTGCTCAGATCAGAAAGAAGTTTCACAGAATGCTTCTGTGTAGTTTATATTTGAATATATTCCTTTTTCCACTACTACGCTCTTAGCGCTCCAAATGTCCAGTTGCATTTTCTACAGAAAGAGTGTTCAGATCTGCTCAATCAAAAGTATGGTTTAACTCTGTTAGCTGAATGCACAGATCAGAAAGAAGTTTCACCGAATGATTCTGTGTAGTTTATATTTGAAGACATTCCTTTTTCCACTATTACCCTCTTAGCGCTCCGAATCTCCTCTTGCATTTTCTACAAAAAGAGTGTTTCATAACTGCTCAATCAAAAATATGTTTTATCTCTGTTAACTGAATTTACAGATCAGAAATAAGTTTCACAGAATGCATCTGTGTAGTTTTTATTTGAAGATATTCTTTTTCCCAATGTAGGCCTCTTAGCACTTAGCTTGTCCAATTGCAGTTTCTACAGAAAGAGTGTTTCAGAACGGCTCAATCAAAAGTAAGGTTCAACTCTGTTAGTTGAATGCACAGAACAGAAAGAATTTTCACAGAATGCTACTGTGTAGTTTATATTTGAATATATTCCTTTTTCCACTATTACCCTCTTAGCGCTCCGAATGTCCACTTGCATTTTCTACAGAAAGAGTGTTCAGAACTGCGCAATCAAAATATGGTTTAACTCTGTTAGCTTAATGAACATATCAGAAATAAATTTCACACAATGCTTCTGTGTAGTTTTTATTTGAAGATATTATTTTTCCCAATAGAGGCCTCTTAGCACTCAGAATGTCCAATTGCAGTTTCTACAGAAAGAGTGTTTCAGAAAGGCTCAATCAAAAGTAAGGTTCAACTCTGTTAGTTGAATGCACAGAACAGAAAGAAGTTTCATACAATGCTTCTGTGTAGTTTATATTTGAACATATTCTTTTTTCCACTATTACCCACTTAGTGCTACGAATGTCCAGTTGCATTTTCTACAGACAGAGTGTTTCAAAACTGCTCAATCAAAAGTATGGTTTAACTCTGTTAGCTGAATGCTCAGATCAGAAAGAAGTTTCACAGAATACTTCTGTGTAGTTTATATTTGAATATATTCCTTTTTCCACTACTACTCTCTTAGCGCTCCAAATGTCCAGTTGCATTTTCTACAGAAAGAGTATTCAGATCTGCTCAATCAAAAGTATCGTTTAACTCTGTTAGCTGAATGCACAGATCAGAAAGAAGTTTCACCGAATGATTCTGTGTAGTTTATATTTGAAGACATTCCTTTTTCCACTATTACCCACTTAGCGCTCCGAATCTCCACTTGCATTTTCTACAAAAAGAGTGTTTCGTAACTGCTCAATCAAAAATATGTTTTATCTCTGTTAACTGAATTTACATATCAGAAATAAGTTTCACAGAATGCATCTGTGTAGTTTTTATTTGAAGATATTTTTTTCCCAATGTAGGCCTCTTAGCGCTTAGCATGTCCAATTGCAGTTTCTACAGAAAGAGTGTTCCAGAACGGCTCAATCAAAAGTAATTTTCAACTCTGTTAGTTGAATGCACAGAACAGAAAGATTTTTCACAGAATGCTACTGTGTAGTTTATATTTGAATATATTCCTTTTTCCACTATTACCCTCTTAGCACTCCGAATGTCCACTTGCATTTTCTACAGAAAGTGTGTTCAGAACTGCGCAATCAAAAGTATGGTTTAACTCTGTTAGCTTAATGAACATATCAGAAATAAGTTTCACACAATGCTTCTGTGTAGTTTTTATTTGAAGATATTATTTTTCCCAATATAGGCCTCTTAGCGCTCAGAATGTCCAATTGCAGTTTCTACAGAAAGAGTGTTTCAGAAAGGCTCAATCAAAAGTGAGGTTCAACTCTGTTAGTTGAATGCACAGAACAGAAAGAAGTTTCATACAATGCTTCTGTGTAGTTTATATTTGAACATATTCTTTTTTCCACTATTACCCACTTAGCGCTACGAATGTCCAGTTGCATTTTCTACAGACAGAGTGTTTCAAAACTGCTCAATCAAAAGTATGGTTTAACTCTGTTAGCAGAATGCTCAGATCAGAAAGAAGTTTCACAGAATTCTTCTGTGTAGTTTATATTTGAATATATTCCTTTTTCCACTACTACTCTCTTAGCGCTCCAAATGTCCAGTTGCATTTTCTACAGAAAGAGTGTTCAGATCTGCTCAATCAAAAGTATTTTTTAACTCTGTTAGCTGAATGCACAGATCAGAAAGAAGTTTCACAGAATGATTCTGTGTAGTTTATATTTGGAGACAATCCTTTTTCCACTATTACCCTCTTAGCGCTCCGAATCTCCACTTGCATTTTCTACAGAAAGAGTGTTTCAGAACGGCTCAATCAAAACTAAGGTTCAACTCTTTTAGTTGAACAAACAGAACAGAAAGTAGTTTCACAAAATTCTTCTGTGTAGTTTTTATTTGTAGACATTCTTTTTCCCAATATAGGCCTCTTTGCGCTCAGAATGTCCAATTGCAGTTTCTACAGAAAGAGTGTTTCAGAACGGCTCAATAAAAGTAAGGTTCAACTCTGTTAGTTGAATGCACAGAACAGAAAGAAGTTTCATACAATGCATCTGTGTAGTTTATATTTGAACATATTCTTTTTTCCACTATTACCCACTTAGCGCTACGAATGTCCAGTTGCATTTTCTACAGACAGAGTGTTTCAAAACTGCTCAATCAAAAGTATGGTTTAACTCTGTTAGCTGAGTGCTCAGATCAGAAAGAAGTTTCACAGAATGCTTCTGTGTAGTTTATATTTGAATATATTCCTTTTTCCACTACTACGCTCTTAGCGCTCCAAATGTCCAGTTGCATTTTCTACAGAAAGAGTGTTCAGATCTGCTCAATCAAAAGTATGGTTTAACTCTGTTAGCTGAATGCACAGATCAGAAAGAAGTTTCACCGAATGATTCTGTGTAGTTTATATTTGAAGACATTCCTTTTTCCACTATTACCCTCTTAGCGCTCCGAATCTCCTCTTGCATTTTCTACAAAAAGAGTGTTTCATAACTGCTCAATCAAAAATATGTTTTATCTCTGTTAACTGAATTTACAGATCAGAAATAAGTTTCACAGAATGCATCTGTGTAGTTTTTATTTGAAGATATTCTTTTTCCCAATGTAGGCCTCTTAGCACTTAGCTTGTCCAATTGCAGTTTCTACAGAAAGAGTGTTTCAGAACGGCTCAATCAAAAGTAAGGTTCAACTCTGTTAGTTGAATGCACAGAACAGAAAGAATTTTCACAGAATGCTACTGTGTAGTTTATATTTGAATATATTCCTTTTTCCACTATTACCCTCTTAGCGCTCCGAATGTCCACTTGCATTTTCTACAGAAAGAGTGTTCAGAACTGCGCAATCAAAATATGGTTTAACTCTGTTAGCTTAATGAACATATCAGAAATAAATTTCACACAATGCTTCTGTGTAGTTTTTATTTGAAGATATTATTTTTCCCAATAGAGGCCTCTTAGCACTCAGAATGTCCAATTGCAGTTTCTACAGAAAGAGTGTTTCAGAAAGGCTCAATCAAAAGTAAGGTTCAACTCTGTTAGTTGAATGCACAGAACAGAAAGAAGTTTCATACAATGCTTCTGTGTAGTTTATAATTGAACATATTCTTTTTTCCACTATTACCCACTTAGTGCTACGAATGTCCAGTTGCATTTTCTACAGACAGAGTGTTTCAAAACTGCTCAATCAAAAGTATGGTTTAACTCTGTTAGCTGAATGCTCAGATCAGAAAGAAGTTTCACAGAATACTTCTGTGTAGTTTATATTTGAATATATTCCTTTTTCCACTACTACTCTCTTAGCGCTCCAAATGTCCAGTTGCATTTTCTACAGAAAGAGTATTCAGATCTGCTCAATCAAAAGTATCGTTTAACTCTGTTAGCTGAATGCACAGATCAGAAAGAAGTTTCACCGAATGATTCTGTGTAGTTTATATTTGAAGACATTCCTTTTTCCACTATTACCCACTTAGCGCTCCGAATCTCCACTTGCATTTTCTACAAAAAGAGTGTTTCATAACTGCTCAATCAAAAATATGTTTTATCTCTGTTAACTGAATTTACAGATCAGAAATAAGTTTCACACAATGCATCTGTGTAGTTTTTATTTGAAGATATTCTTTTTCCCAATGTAGGCCTCTTAGCGCTTAGCATGTCCAATTGCAGTTTCTACAGAAAGAGTGTTTCAGAACGGCTCAATCAAAAGTAAGGTTCAACTCTGTTAGTTGAATGCACAGAACAGAAAGAATTTTCACAGAATGCTACTGTGTAGTTTATATTTGAATATATTCCTTTTTCCACTATTACCCTCTTAGCGCTCCGAATGTCCACTTGCATTTTCTACAGAAAGAGTGTTCAGAACGGCGCAATCAAAAGTATGGTTTAACTCTGTTAGCTTAATGAACATATCAGAATTAAGTTTCACAAAATGCTTCTGTGTAGTTTTTATTTGAAGATATTATTTTTCCCAATATAGGCCTCTTAGCGCTCAGAATGTCCAATTGCAGTTTCTACAGAAAGAGTGTTTCAGAAAGGCTCAATCAAAAGTCAGGTTCAACTCTGTTAGTTGAATGCACAGAACAGAAAGAAGTTTCATACAATGCTTCTGTGTAGTTTATATTTGAACATATTCTTTTTTCCACTATTACCCACTTAGCGCTACGAATGTCCAGTTGCATTTTCTACAGACAGAGTGTTTCAAAACTGCTCAATCAAAAGTATGGTTTAACTCTGTTAGCTGAATGCTCAGATCAGAAAGAAGTTTCACAGAATGCTTCTGTGTAGTTTATATTTGAATATATTCCTTTTTCCACTACTACGCTCTTAGCGCTCCAAATGTCCAGTTGCATTTTCTACAGAAAGAGTGTTCAGATCTGCTCAATCAAAAGTATGGTTTAACTCTGTTAGCTGAATGCACAGATCAGAAAGAAGTTTCACCAAATCATTCTGTGTAGTTTATATTTGAAGACATTCCTTTTTCCACTATTACCCACTTAGCGCTCCGAATCTCCACTTGCATTTTCTACAAAAAGAGTGTTTCATAACTGCTCAATCAAAAATATGTTTTATCTCTGTTAACTGAATTTACATATCAGAAATAAGTTTCACAGAATGCATCTGTGTAGTTTTTATTTGAAGATATTTTTTTCCCAATGTAGGCCTCTTAGCGCTTAGCATGTCCAATTGCAGTTTCTACAGAAAGAGTGTTCCAGAACGGCTCAATCAAAAGTAATTTTCAACTCTGTTAGTTGAATGCACAGAACAGAAAGAATTTTCACAGAATGCTACTGTGTAGTTTATATTTGAATATATTCCTTTTTCCACTATTACCCTCTTAGCACTCCGAACGTCCACTTGCATTTTCTACAGAAAGTGTGTTCAGAACTGCGCAATCAAAAGTATGGTTTAACTCTGTTAGCTTAATGAACATATCAGAAATAAGTTTCACACAATGCTTCTGTGTAGTTTTTATTTGAAGATATTATTTTTCCCAATATAGGCCTCTTAGCGCTCAGAATGTCCAATTGCAGTTTCTACAGAAAGAGTGTTTCAGAAAGGCTCAATCAAAAGTGAGGTTCAACTCTGTTAGTTGAATGCACAGAACAGAAAGAAGTTTCATACAATGCTTCTGTGTAGTTTATATTTGAACATATTCTTTTTTCCACTATTACCCACTTAGCGCTACGAATGTCCAGTTGCATTTTCTACAGACAGAGTGTTTCAAAACTGCTCAATCAAAAGTATGGTTTAACTCTGTTAGCAGAATGCTCAGATCAGAAAGAAGTTTCACAGAATTCTTCTGTGTAGTTTATATTTGAATATATTCCTTTTTCCACTACTACTCTCTTAGCGCTCCAAATGTCCAGTTGCATTTTCTACAGAAAGAGTGTTCAGATCTGCTCAATCAAAAGTATTTTTTAACTCTGTTAGCTGAATGCACAGATCAGAAAGAAGTTTCACAGAATGATTCTGTGTAGTTTATATTTGGAGACAATCCTTTTTCCACTATTACCCTCTTAGCGCTCCGAATCTCCACTTGCATTTTCTACAGAAAGAGTGTTTCAGAACGGCTCAATCAAAACTAAGGTTCAACTCTTTTAGTTGAACAAACAGAACAGAAAGTAGTTTCACAAAATTCTTCTGTGTAGTTTTTATTTGTAGACATTCTTTTTCCCAATATAGGCCTCTTTGCGCTCAGAATGTCCAATTGCAGTTTCTACAGAAAGAGTGTTTCAGAACGGCTCAATAAAAGTAAGGTTCAACTCTGTTAGTTGAATGCACAGAACAGAAAGAAGTTTCATACAATGCATCTGTGTAGTTTATATTTGAACATATTCTTTTTTCCACTATTACCCACTTAGCGCTACGAATGTCCAGTTGCATTTTCTACAGACAGAGTGTTTCAAAACTGCTCAATCAAAAGTATGGTTTAACTCTGTTAGCTGAGTGCTCAGATCAGAAAGAAGTTTCACAGAATGCTTCTGTGTAGTTTATATTTGAATATATTCCTTTTTCCACTACTACGCTCTTAGCGCTCCAAATGTCCAGTTGCATTTTCTACAGAAAGAGTGTTCAGATCTGCTCAATCAAAAGTATGGTTTAACTCTGTTAGCTGAATGCACAGATCAGAAAGAAGTTTCACCGAATGATTCTGTGTAGTTTATATTTGAAGACATTCCTTTTTCCACTATTACCCTCTTAGCGCTCCGAATCTCCTCTTGCATTTTCTACAAAAAGAGTGTTTCATAACTGCTCAATCAAAAATATGTTTTATCTCTGTTAACTGAATTTACAGATCAGAAATAAGTTTCACAGAATGCATCTGTGTAGTTTTTATTTGAAGATATTCTTTTTCCCAATGTAGGCCTCTTAGCACTTAGCTTGTCCAATTGCAGTTTCTACAGAAAGAGTGTTTCAGAACGGCTCAATCAAAAGTAAGGTTCAACTCTGTTAGTTGAATGCACAGAACAGAAAGAATTTTCACAGAATGCTACTGTGTAGTTTATATTTGAATATATTCCTTTTTCCACTATTACCCTCTTAGCGCTCCGAATGTCCACTTGCATTTTCTACAGAAAGAGTGTTCAGAACTGCGCAATCAAAATATGGTTTAACTCTGTTAGCTTAATGAACATATCAGAAATAAATTTCACACAATGCTTCTGTGTAGTTTTTATTTGAAGATATTATTTTTCCCAATAGAGGCCTCTTAGCACTCAGAATGTCCAATTGCAGTTTCTACAGAAAGAGTGTTTCAGAAAGGCTCAATCAAAAGTAAGGTTCAACTCTGTTAGTTGAATGCACAGATCAGAAAGTAGTTTCATACAATGCTTCTGTGTAGTTTATATTTGAACATATTCTTTTTTCCACTATTACCCACTTAGTGCTACGAATGTCCAGTTGCATTTTCTACAGACAGAGTGTTTCAAAACTGCTCAATCAAAATATGGTTTAACTCTGTTAGCTGAATGCTCAGATCAGAAAGAAGTTTCACAGAATACTTCTGTGTAGTTTATATTTGAATATATTCCTTTTTCCACTACTACTCTCTTAGCGCTCCAAATGTCCAGTTGCATTTTCTACAGAAAGAGTATTCAGATCTGCTCAATCAAAAGTATCGTTTAACTCTGTTAGCTGAATGCACAGATCAGAAAGAAGTTTCACCGAATGATTCTGTGTAGTTTATATTTGAAGACATTCCTTTTTCCACTATTACCCACTTAGCGCTCCGAATCTCCACTTGCATTTTCTACAAAAAGAGTGTTTCATAACTGCTCAATCAAAAATATGTTTTATCTCTGTTAACTGAATTTACAGATCAGAAATAAGTTTCACACAATGCATCTGTGTAGTTTTTATTTGAAGATATTCTTTTTCCCAATGTAGGCCTCTTAGCGCTTAGCATGTCCAATTGCAGTTTCTACAGAAAGAGTGTTTCAGAACGGCTCAATCAAAAGTAAGGTTCAACTCTGTTAGTTGAATGCACAGAACAGAAAGAATTTTCACAGAATGCTACTGTGTAGTTTATATTTGAATATATTCCTTTTTCCACTATTACCCTCTTAGCGCTCCGAATGTCCACTTGCATTTTCTACAGAAAGAGTGTTCAGAACTGCGCAATCAAAAGTATGGTTTAACTCTGTTAGCTTAATGAACATATCAGAAATATGTTTCACACAATGCTTCTGTGTAGTTTTTATTTGAAGATATTATTTTTCCCAATGTAGGCCTCTTAGCGCTCAGAATGTCCAATTGCAGTTTCTACAGAAAGAGTGTTTCAGAAAGGCTCAATCAAAAGTGAGGTTCAACTCTGTTAGTTGAATGCACAGAACAGAAAGAAGTTTCATACAATGCTTCTGTGTAGTTTATATTTGAACATATTCTTTTTTCCACTATTACCCACTTATCGCTACGAATGTCCAGTTGCATTTTCTACAGACAGAGTGTTTCAAAACTGCTCAATCAAAAGTATGGTTTAACTCTGTTAGCTGAATGCTCAGATCAGAAAGAAGTTTCACAGAATGCTTCTGTGTAGTTTATATTTGAATATATTCCTTTTTCCACTACTACGCTCTTAGCGCTCCAAATGTCCAGTTGCATTTTCTACAGAAAGAGTGTTCAGATCTGCTCAATCAAAAGTATGGTTTAACTCTGTTAGCTGAATGCACAGATCAGAAAGAAGTTTCACCAAATGATTCTGTGTAGTTTATATTTGAAGACATTCCTTTTTCCACTATTACCCACTTAGCGCTCCGAATCTCCACTTGCATTTTCTACAAAAAGAGTGTTTCATAACTGCTCAATCAAAAATATGTTTTATCTCTGTTAACTGAATTTACATATCAGAAATAAGTTTCACAGAATGCATCTGTGTAGTTTTTATTTGAAGATATTTTTTTCCCAATGTAGGCCTCTTAGCGCTTAGCATGTCCAATTGCAGTTTCTACAGAAAGAGTGTTCCAGAACGGCTCAATCAAAAGTAATTTTCAACTCTGTTAGTTGAATGCACAGAACAGAAAGATTTTTCACAGAATGCTACTGTGTAGTTTATATTTGAATATATTACTTTTTCCACTATTACCCTCTTAGCACTCCGAATGTCCACTTGCATTTTCTACAGAAAGTGTGTTCAGAACTGCGCAATCAAAAGTATGGTTTAACTCTGTTAGCTTAATGAACATATCAGAAATAAGTTTCACACAATGCTTCTGTGTAGTTTTTATTTGAAGATATTATTTTTCCCAATATAGGCCTCTTAGCGCTCAGAATGTCCAATTGCAGTTTCTACAGAAAGAGTGTTTCAGAAAGGCTCAATCAAAAGTGAGGTTCAACTCTGTTAGTTGAATGCACAGAACAGAAAGAAGTTTCATACAATGCTTCTGTGTAGTTTATATTTGAACATATTCTTTTTTCCACTATTACCCACTTAGCGCTACGAATGTCCAGTTGCATTTTCTACAGACAGAGTGTTTCAAAACTGCTCAATCAAAAGTATGGTTTAACTCTGTTAGCAGAATGCTCAGATCAGAAAGAAGTTTCACAGAATTCTTCTGTGTAGTTTATATTTGAATATATTCCTTTTTCCACTACTACTCTCTTAGCGCTCCAAATGTCCAGTTGCATTTTCTACAGAAAGAGTGTTCAGATCTGCTCAATCAAAAGTATTTTTTAACTCTGTTAGCTGAATGCACAGATCAGAAAGAAGTTTCACAGAATGATTCTGTGTAGTTTATATTTGGAGACAATCCTTTTTCCACTATTACCCTCTTAGCGCTCCGAATCTCCACTTGCATTTTCTACAGAAAGAGTGTTTCAGAACGGCTCAATCAAAACTAAGGTTCAACTCTTTTAGTTGAACAAACAGAACAGAAAGTAGTTTCACAAAATTCTTCTGTGTAGTTTTTATTTGTAGACATTCTTTTTCCCAATATAGGCCTCTTTGCGCTCAGAATGTCCAATTGCAGTTTCTACAGAAAGAGTGTTTCAGAACGGCTCAATAAAAGTAAGGTTCAACTCTGTTAGTTGAATGCACAGAACAGAAAGAAGTTTCATACAATGCATCTGTGTAGTTTATATTTGAACATATTCTTTTTTCCACTATTACCCACTTAGCGCTACGAATGTCCAGTTGCATTTTCTACAGACAGAGTGTTTCAAAACTGCTCAATCAAAAGTATGGTTTAACTCTGTTAGCTGAGTGCTCAGATCAGAAAGAAGTTTCACAGAATGCTTCTGTGTAGTTTATATTTGAATATATTCCTTTTTCCACTACTACGCTCTTAGCGCTCCAAATGTCCAGTTGCATTTTCTACAGAAAGAGTGTTCAGATCTGCTCAATCAAAAGTATGGTTTAACTCTGTTAGCTGAATGCACAGATCAGAAAGAAGTTTCACCGAATGATTCTGTGTAGTTTATATTTGAAGACATTCCTTTTTCCACTATTACCCTCTTAGCGCTCCGAATCTCCTCTTGCATTTTCTACAAAAAGAGTGTTTCATAACTGCTCAATCAAAAATATGTTTTATCTCTGTTAACTGAATTTACAGATCAGAAATAAGTTTCACAGAATGCATCTGTGTAGTTTTTATTTGAAGATATTCTTTTTCCCAATGTAGGCCTCTTAGCACTTAGCTTGTCCAATTGCAGTTTCTACAGAAAGAGTGTTTCAGAACGGCTCAATCAAAAGTAAGGTTCAACTCTGTTAGTTGAATGCACAGAACAGAAAGAATTTTCACAGAATGCTACTGTGTAGTTTATATTTGAATATATTCCTTTTTCCACTATTACCCTCTTAGCGCTCCGAATGTCCACTTGCATTTTCTACAGAAAGAGTGTTCAGAACTGCGCAATCAAAATATGGTTTAACTCTGTTAGCTTAATGAACATATCAGAAATAAATTTCACACAATGCTTCTGTGTAGTTTTTATTTGAAGATATTATTTTTCCCAATAGAGGCCTCTTAGCACTCAGAATGTCCAATTGCAGTTTCTACAGAAAGAGTGTTTCAGAAAGGCTCAATCAAAAGTAAGGTTCAACTCTGTTAGTTGAATGCACAGAACAGAAAGAAGTTTCATACAATGCTTCTGTGTAGTTTATATTTGAACATATTCTTTTTTCCACTATTACCCACTTAGTGCTACGAATGTCCAGTTGCATTTTCTACAGACAGAGTGTTTCAAAACTGCTCAATCAAAAGTATGGTTTAACTCTGTTAGCTGAATGCTCAGATCAGAAAGAAGTTTCACAGAATACTTCTGTGTAGTTTATATTTGAATATATTCCTTTTTCCACTACTACTCTCTTAGCGCTCCAAATGTCCAGTTGCATTTTCTACAGAAAGAGTATTCAGATCTGCTCAATCAAAAGTATCGTTTAACTCTGTTAGCTGAATGCACAGATCAGAAAGAAGTTTCACCGAATGATTCTGTGTAGTTTATATTTGAAGACATTCCTTTTTCCACTATTACCCACTTAGCGCTCCGAATCTCCACTTGCATTTTCTACAAAAAGAGTGTTTCATAACTGCTCAATCAAAAATATGTTTTATCTCTGTTAACTGAATTTACAGATCAGAAATAAGTTTCACACAATGCATCTGTGTAGTTTTTATTTGAAGATATTCTTTTTCCCAATGTAGGCCTCTTAGCGCTTAGCATGTCCAATTGCAGTTTCTACAGAAAGAGTGTTTCAGAACGGCTCAATCAAAAGTAAGGTTCAACTCTGTTAGTTGAATGCACAGAACAGAAAGAATTTTCACAGAATGCTACTGTGTAGTTTATATTTGAATATATTCCTTTTTCCACTATTACCCTCTTAGCGCTCCGAATGTCCACTTGCATTTTCTACAGAAAGAGTGTTCAGAACGGCGCAATCAAAAGTATGGTTTAACTCTGTTAGCTTAATGAACATATCAGAATTAAGTTTCACAAAATGCTTCTGTGTAGTTTTTATTTGAAGATATTATTTTTCCCAATATAGGCCTCTTAGCGCTCAGAATGTCCAATTGCAGTTTCTACAGAAAGAGTGTTTCAGAAAGGCTCAATCAAAAGTCAGGTTCAACTCTGTTAGTTGAATGCACAGAACAGAAAGAAGTTTCATACAATGCTTCTGTGTAGTTTATATTTGAACATATTCTTTTTTCCACTATTACCCACTTAGCGCTACGAATGTCCAGTTGCATTTTCTACAGACAGAGTGTTTCAAAACTGCTCAATCAAAAGTATGGTTTAACTCTGTTAGCTGAATGCTCAGATCAGAAAGAAGTTTCACAGAATGCTTCTGTGTAGTTTATATTTGAATATATTCCTTTTTCCACTACTACGCTCTTAGCGCTCCAAATGTCCAGTTGCATTTTCTACAGAAAGAGTGTTCAGATCTGCTCAATCAAAAGTATGGTTTAACTCTGTTAGCTGAATGCACAGATCAGAAAGAAGTTTCACCAAATCATTCTGTGTAGTTTATATTTGAAGACATTCCTTTTTCCACTATTACCCACTTAGCGCTCCGAATCTCCACTTGCATTTTCTACAAAAAGAGTGTTTCATAACTGCTCAATCAAAAATATGTTTTATCTCTGTTAACTGAATTTACATATCAGAAATAAGTTTCACAGAATGCATCTGTGTAGTTTTTATTTGAAGATATTTTTTTCCCAATGTAGGCCTCTTAGCGCTTAGCATGTCCAATTGCAGTTTCTACAGAAAGAGTGTTCCAGAACGGCTCAATCAAAAGTAATTTTCAACTCTGTTAGTTGAATGCACAGAACAGAAAGATTTTTCACAGAATGCTACTGTGTAGTTTATATTTGAATATATTCCTTTTTCCACTATTACCCTCTTAGCACTCCGAATGTCCACTTGCATTTTCTACAGAAAGTGTGTTCAGAACTGCGCAATCAAAAGTATGGTTTAACTCTGTTAGCTTAATGAACATATCAGAAATAAGTTTCACACAATGCTTCTGTGTAGTTTTTATTTGAAGATATTATTTTTCCCAATATAGGCCTCTTAGCGCTCAGAATGTCCAATTGCAGTTTCTACAGAAAGAGTGTTTCAGAAAGGCTCAATCAAAAGTGAGGTTCAACTCTGTTAGTTGAATGCACAGAACAGAAAGAAGTTTCATACAATGCTTCTGTGTAGTTTATATTTGAACATATTCTTTTTTCCACTATTACCCACTTAGCGCTACGAATGTCCAGTTGCATTTTCTACAGACAGAGTGTTTCAAAACTGCTCAATCAAAAGTATGGTTTAACTCTGTTAGCAGAATGCTCAGATCAGAAAGAAGTTTCACAGAATTCTTCTGTGTAGTTTATATTTGAATATATTCCTTTTTCCACTACTACTCTCTTAGCGCTCCAAATGTCCAGTTGCATTTTCTACAGAAAGAGTGTTCAGATCTGCTCAATCAAAAGTATTTTTTAACTCTGTTAGCTGAATGCACAGATCAGAAAGAAGTTTCACAGAATGATTCTGTGTAGTTTATATTTGGAGACAATCCTTTTTCCACTATTACCCTCTTAGCGCTCCGAATCTCCACTTGCATTTTCTACAGAAAGAGTGTTTCAGAACGGCTCAATCAAAACTAAGGTTCAACTCTTTTAGTTGAACAAACAGAACAGAAAGTAGTTTCACAAAATTCTTCTGTGTAGTTTTTATTTGTAGACATTCTTTTTCCCAATATAGGCCTCTTTGCGCTCAGAATGTCCAATTGCAGTTTCTACAGAAAGAGTGTTTCAGAACGGCTCAATAAAAGTAAGGTTCAACTCTGTTAGTTGAATGCACAGAACAGAAAGAAGTTTCATACAATGCATCTGTGTAGTTTATATTTGAACATATTCTTTTTTCCACTATTACCCACTTAGCGCTACGAATGTCCAGTTGCATTTTCTACAGACAGAGTGTTTCAAAACTGCTCAATCAAATGTATGGTTTAACTCTGTTAGCTGAGTGCTCAGATCAGAAAGAAGTTTCACAGAATGCTTCTGTGTAGTTTATATTTGAATATATTCCTTTTTCCACTACTACGCTCTTAGCGCTCCAAATGTCCAGTTGCATTTTCTACAGAAAGAGTGTTCAGATCTGCTCAATCAAAAGTATGGTTTAACTCTGTTAGCTGAATGCACAGATCAGAAAGAAGTTTCACCGAATGATTCTGTGTAGTTTATATTTGAAGACATTCCTTTTTCCACTATTACCCTCTTAGCGCTCCGAATCTCCTCTTGCATTTTCTACAAAAAGAGTGTTTCATAACTGCTCAATCAAAAATATGTTTTATCTCTGTTAACTGAATTTACAGATCAGAAATAAGTTTCACAGAATGCATCTGTGTAGTTTTTATTTGAAGATATTCTTTTTCCCAATGTAGGCCTCTTAGCACTTAGCTTGTCCAATTGCAGTTTCTACAGAAAGAGTGTTTCAGAACGGCTCAATCAAAAGTAAGGTTCAACTCTGTTAGTTGAATGCACAGAACAGAAAGAATTTTCACAGAATGCTACTGTGTAGTTTATATTTGAATATATTCCTTTTTCCACTATTACCCTCTTAGCGCTCCGAATGTCCACTTGCATTTTCTACAGAAAGAGTGTTCAGAACTGCGCAATCAAAATATGGTTTAACTCTGTTAGCTTAATGAACATATCAGAAATAAATTTCACACAATGCTTCTGTGTAGTTTTTATTTGAAGATATTATTTTTCCCAATAGAGGCCTCTTAGCACTCAGAATGTCCAATTGCAGTTTCTACAGAAAGAGTGTTTCAGAAAGGCTCAATCAAAAGTAAGGTTCAACTCTGTTAGTTGAATGCACAGATCAGAAAGAAGTTTCATACAATGCTTCTGTGTAGTTTATATTTGAACATATTCTTTTTTCCACTATTACCCACTTAGTGCTACGAATGTCCAGTTGCATTTTCTACAGACAGAGTGTTTCAAAACTGCTCAATCAAAATATGGTTTAACTCTGTTAGCTGAATGCTCAGATCAGAAAGAAGTTTCACAGAATACTTCTGTGTAGTTTATATTTGAATATATTCCTTTTTCCACTACTACTCTCTTAGCGCTCCAAATGTCCAGTTGCATTTTCTACAGAAAGAGTATTCAGATCTGCTCAATCAAAAGTATCGTTTAACTCTGTTAGCTGAATGCACAGATCAGAAAGAAGTTTCACCGAATGATTCTGTGTAGTTTATATTTGAAGACATTCCTTTTTCCACTATTACCCACTTAGCGCTCCGAATCTCCACTTGCATTTTCTACAAAAAGAGTGTTTCCTAACTGCTCAATCAAAAATATGTTTTATCTCTGTTAACTGAATTTACAGATCAGAAATAAGTTTCACACAATGCATCTGTGTAGTTTTTATTTGAAGATATTCTTTTTCCCAATGTAGGCCTCTTAGCGCTTAGCATGTCCAATTGCAGTTTCTACAGAAAGAGTGTTTCAGAACGGCTCAATCAAAAGTAAGGTTCAACTCTGTTAGTTGAATGCACAGAACAGAAAGAATTTTCACAGAATGCTACTGTGTAGTTTATATTTGAATATATTCCTTTTTCCACTATTACCCTCTTAGCGCTCCGAATGTCCACTTGCATTTTCTACAGAAAGAGTGTTCAGAACTGCGCAATCAAAAGTATGGTTTAACTCTGTTAGCTTAATGAACATATCAGAAATATGTTTCACACAATGCTTCTGTGTAGTTTTTATTTGAAGATATTATTTTTCCCAATGTAGGCCTCTTAGCGCTCAGAATGTCCAATTGCAGTTTCTACAGAAAGAGTGTTTCAGAAAGGCTCAATCAAAAGTAAGGTTCAACTCTGTTAGTTGAATGCACAGAACAGAAAGAAGTTTCATACAATGCTTCTGTGTAGTTTATATTTGAACATATTCTTTTTTCCACTATTACCCACTTAGCGCTACGAATGTACAGTTGCATTTTCTGCAGACAGAGTGTTTCAAAACTGCTCAATCAAAAGTATGGTTTAACTCTGTTAGCTGAATGCTCAGATCAGAAAGAAGTTTCACAGAATGCTTCTGTGTAGTTTATATTTGAATATATTCCTTTTTCCACTACTACTCCCATAGCGCTCCAAATGTCCATTTGCATTTTCTACAGAAAGAGTGTTCAGATCTGCTCAATCAAAAGTATCGTTTAACTCTGTTAGCTGAATGCACAGATCAGAAAGAAGTTTCACAGAATGATTCTGTGTAGTTTACATTTGGAGACATTCCTTTTTCCAATATTAGCCTCTTAGCGCTCCGAATCTCCACTTGCATTTTCTACAAAAAGAGTGTTTCATAACTGCTCAATCAAAAATATGTTTTATCTCTGTTAACTGAATTTACAGATCAGAAATAAGTTTCACAGAATGCATCTGTGTAGTTTTTATTTGAAGATATTCTTTTTCCCAATATAGGCCTCTTAGCGCTTAGCATGTCCAATTGCAGTTTCTACAGAAAGAGTGTTTCAGAACGGCTCAATCAAAAGTAAGGTTCAACTCTGTTAGTTGAATGCACAGAACAGAAAGAATTTTCACAGAATGCTACTGTGTAGTTTATATTTGAATATATTCCTTTTTCCACTATTACCCTCTTAGCGCTCCGAATGTCCACTTGCATTTTCTACAGAAAGAGTGTTCAGAACTGCGCAATCAAAAGTATGGTTTAACTCTGTTAGCTTAATGAACATATCAGAAATAAGTTTCACACAATGCTTCTGTGTAGTTTTTATTTGAAGATATTATTTTTCCCAATAGAGGCCTCTTAGCGCTCAGAATGTCCAATTGCAGTTTCTACAGAAAGAGTGTTTCAGAAAGGCTCAATCAAAAGTAAGGTTCAACTCTGTTAGTTGAATGCACAGAACAGAAAGAAGTTTCATACAATGCTTCTGTGTAGTTTATATTTGAACATATTCTTTTTTCCACTATTACCCACTTAGCGCTACGAATGTCCAGTTGCATTTTCTACAGACAGAGTGTTTCAAAACTGCTCAATCAAAAGTATGGTTTAACTCTGTTAGCTGAATGCTCAGATCAGAAAGAAGTTTCACAGAATGCTTCTGTGTAGTTTATATTTGAATATATTCCTTTTTCCACTACTACGCTCTTAGCGCTCCAAATGTCCAGTTGCATTTTCTACAGAAAGAGTGTTCAGATCTGCTCAATCAAAAGTATGGTTTAACTCTGTTAGCTGAATGCACAGATCAGAAAGAAGTTTCACCAAATGATTCTGTGTAGTTTATATTTGAAGACATTCCTTTTTCCACTATTACCCACTTAGCGCTCCGAATCTCCACTTGCATTTTCTACAAAAAGAGTGTTTCATAACTGCTCAATCAAAAATATGTTTTATCTCTGTTAACTGAATTTACATATCAGAAATAAGTTTCACAGAATGCATCTGTGTAGTTTTTATTTGAAGATATTTTTTTCCCAATGTAGGCCTCTTAGCGCTTAGCATGTCCAATTGCAGTTTCTACAGAAAGAGTGTTCCAGAACGGCTCAATCAAAAGTAATTTTCAACTCTGTTAGTTGAATGCACAGAACAGAAAGAATTTTCACAGAATGCTACTGTGTAGTTTATATTTGAATATATTCCTTTTTCCACTATTACCCTCTTAGCACTCCGAATGTCCACTTGCATTTTCTACAGAAAGTGTGTTCAGAACTGCGCAATCAAAAGTATGGTTTAACTCTGTTAGCTTAATGAACATATCAGAAATAAGTTTCACACAATGCTTCTGTGTAGTTTTTATTTGAAGATATTATTTTTCCCAATATAGGCCTCTTAGCGCTCAGAATGTCCAATTGCAGTTTCTACAGAAAGAGTGTTTCAGAAAGGCTCAATCAAAAGTGAGGTTCAACTCTGTTAGTTGAATGCACAGAACAGAAAGAAGTTTCATACAATGCTTCTGTGTAGTTTATATTTGAACATATTCTTTTTTCCACTATTACCCACTTAGCGCTACGAATGTCCAGTTGCATTTTCTACAGACAGAGTGTTTCAAAACTGCTCAATCAAAAGTATGGTTTAACTCTGTTAGCTGAATGCTCAGATCAGAAAGAAGTTTCACAGAATGCTTCTGTGTAGTTTATATTTGAATATATACCTTTTTCCACTACTACGCTCTTAGCGCTCCAAATGTCCAGTTGCATTTTCTACAGAAAGAGTGTTCAGATCTGCTCAATCAAAAGTATCGTTTAACTCTGTTAGCTGAATGCACAGATCAGAAAGAAGTTTCACCGAATGATTCTGTGTAGTTTATATTGAAGACAGTCCTTTTTCCACTATTACCCTCTTAGCGCTCCGAATCTCCTCTTGCATTTTCTACAAAAAGAGTGTTTCATAACTGCTCAATCAAAAATATGTTTTATCTCTGTTAACTGAATTTACAGATCAGAAATAAGTTTCACAGAATGCATCTGTGTAGTTTTTATTTGAAGATATTCTTTTTCCCAATGTAGGCCTCTTAGCGCTTAGCATGTCCAATTGCAGTTTCTACAGAAAGAGTGTTTCAGAACGGCTCAATCAAAAGTAAGGTTCAACTCTGTTAGTTGAATGCACAGAACAGAAAGAAGTTTCATACAATGCTTCTGTGTAGTTTATATTTGAACATATTCTTTTTTCCACTATTACCCACTTAGCGCTACGAATGTCCAGTTGCATTTTCTACAGACAGAGTGTTTCAAAACTGCTCAATCAAAAGTATGGTTTAACTCTGTTAGCAGAATGCTCAGATCAGAAAGAAGTTTCACAGAATTCTTCTGTGTAGTTTATATTTGAATATATTCCTTTTTCCACTACTACTCTCTTAGCGCTCCAAATGTCCAGTTGCATTTTCTACAGAAAGAGTGTTCAGATCTGCTCAATCAAAAGTATTTTTTAACTCTGTTAGCTGAATGCACAGATCAGAAAGAAGTTTCACAGAATGATTCTGTGTAGTTTATATTTGGAGACAATCCTTTTTCCACTATTACCCTCTTAGCGCTCCGAATCTCCACTTGCATTTTCTACAGAAAGAGTGTTTCAGAACGGCTCAATCAAAACTAAGGTTCAACTCTTTTAGTTGAACAAACAGAACAGAAAGTAGTTTCACAAAATTCTTCTGTGTAGTTTTTATTTGTAGACATTCTTTTTCCCAATATAGGCCTCTTTGCGCTCAGAATGTCCAATTGCAGTTTCTACAGAAAGAGTGTTTCAGAACGGCTCAATAAAAGTAAGGTTCAACTCTGTTAGTTGAATGCACAGAACAGAAAGAAGTTTCATACAATGCATCTGTGTAGTTTATATTTGAACATATTCTTTTTTCCACTATTACCCACTTAGCGCTACGAATGTCCAGTTGCATTTTCTACAGACAGAGTGTTTCAAAACTGCTCAATCAAAAGTATGGTTTAACTCTGTTAGCTGAGTGCTCAGATCAGAAAGAAGTTTCACAGAATGCTTCTGTGTAGTTTATATTTGAATATATTCCTTTTTCCACTACTACGCTCTTAGCGCTCCAAATGTCCAGTTGCATTTTCTACAGAAAGAGTGTTCAGATCTGCTCAATCAAAAGTATGGTTTAACTCTGTTAGCTGAATGCACAGATCAGAAAGAAGTTTCACCGAATGATTCTGTGTAGTTTATATTTGAAGACATTCCTTTTTCCACTATTACCCTCTTAGCGCTCCGAATCTCCTCTTGCATTTTCTACAAAAAGAGTGTTTCATAACTGCTCAATCAAAAATATGTTTTATCTCTGTTAACTGAATTTACAGATCAGAAATAAGTTTCACAGAATGCATCTGTGTAGTTTTTATTTGAAGATATTCTTTTTCCCAATGTAGGCCTCTTAGCACTTAGCTTGTCCAATTGCAGTTTCTACAGAAAGAGTGTTTCAGAACGGCTCAATCAAAAGTAAGGTTCAACTCTGTTAGTTGAATGCACAGAACAGAAAGAATTTTCACAGAATGCTACTGTGTAGTTTATATTTGAATATATTCCTTTTTCCACTATTACCCTCTTAGCGCTCCGAATGTCCACTTGCATTTTCTACAGAAAGAGTGTTCAGAACTCCGCAATCAAAATATGGTTTAACTCTGTTAGCTTAATGAACATATCAGAAATAAGTTTCACACAATGCTTCTGTGTAGTTTTTATTTGAAGATATTATTTTTCCCAATAGAGGCCTCTTAGCACTCAGAATGTCCAATTGCAGTTTCTACAGAAAGAGTGTTTCAGAACGGCTCAATCAAAAGTAAGGTTCAACTCTGTTAGTTGAATGCACAGAACAGAAAGAAGTTTCATACAATGCTTCTGTGTAGTTTATATTTGAACATATTCTTTTCCACTATTACCCACTTAGTGCTACGAATGTCCAGTTGCATTTTCTACAGACAGAGTGTTTCAAAACTGCTCAATCAAAAGTATGGTTTAACTCTGTTAGCTGAATGCTCAGATCAGAAAGAAGTTTCACAGAATGCTTCTGTGTAGTTTATATTTGAATATATTCCTTTTTCCACTACTACTCTCTTAGCGCTCCAAATGTCCAGTTGCATTTTCTACAGAAAGAGTGTTCAGATCTGCTCAATCAAAAGTATCGTTTAACTCTGTTAGCTGAATGCACAGATCAGAAAGAAGTTTCACAGAATGATTCTGTGTAGTTTACATTTGGAGACATTCCTTTTTCCAATATTAGCCTCTTAGCGCTCCGAATCTCCACTTGCATTTCCTACAAAAGGGTGTTTCATAACTGCTCAATCAAAAATATGTTTTATCTCTGTTAACTGAATTTACAGATCAGAAATAAGTTTCACAGAATGCATCTGTGTAGTTTTTATTTGAAGATATTCTTTTTCCCAATATAGGCCTCTTAGCGCTTAGCATGTCCAATTGCAGTTTCTACAGAAAGAGTGTTTCAGAACGGCTCAATCAAAAGTAAGGTTCAACTCTGTTAGTTGAATGCACAGAACAGAAAGAATTTTCACAGAATGCTACTGTGTAGTTTATATTTGAATATATTCCTTTTTCCACTATTACCCTCTTAGCGCTCCGAATGTCCACTTGCATTTTCTACAGAAAGAGTGTTCAGAACTGCGCAATCAAAAGTATGGTTTAACTCTGTTAGCTTAATGAACATATCAGAAATAAGTTTCACACAATGCTTCTGTGTAGTTTTTATTTGAAGATATTATTTTTCCCAATAGAGGCCTCTTAGCGCTCAGAATGTCCAATTGCAGTTTCTACAGAAAGAGTGTTTCAGAAAGGCTCAATCAAAAGTCAGGTTCAACTCTGTTAGTTGAATGCACAGAACAGAAAGAAGTTTCATACAATGCTTCTGTGTAGTTTATATTTGAACATATTCTTTTTTCCACTATTACCCACTTAGCGCTACGAATGTCCAGTTGCATTTTCTACAGACAGAGTGTTTCAAAACTGCTCAATCAAAAGTATGGTTTAACTCTGTTAGCTGAATGCTCAGATCAGAAAGAAGTTTCACAGAATGCTTCTGTGTAGTTTATATTTGAATATATTCCTTTTTCCACTACTACGCTCTTAGCGCTCCAAATGTCCAGTTGCATTTTCTACAGAAAGAGTGTTCAGATCTGCTCAATCAAAAGTATCGTTTAACTCTGTTAGCTGAATGCACAGATCAGAAAGAAGTTTCACCGAATGATTCTGTGTAGTTTATATTGAAGACAGTCCTTTTTCCACTATTACCCTCTTAGCGCTCCGAATCTCCTCTTGCATTTTCTACAAAAAGAGTGTTTCATAACTGCTCAATCAAAAATATGTTTTATCTCTGTTAACTGAATTTACAGATCAGAAATAAGTTTCACAGAATGCATCTGTGTAGTTTTTATTTGAAGATATTCTTTTTCCCAATGTAGGCCTCTTAGCGCTTAGCATGTCCAATTGCAGTTTCTACAGAAAGAGTGTTTCAGAACGGCTCAATCAAAAGTAAGGTTCAACTCTGTTAGTTGAATGCACAGAACAGAAAGAATTTTCACAGAATGCTACTGTGTAGTTTATATTTGAATATATTACTTTTTCCACTATTACCCTCTTAGCGCTCCGAATGTCCACTTGCATTTTCTACAGAAAGAGTGTTCAGAACGGCGCAATCAAAAGTATGGTTTAACTCTGTTAGCTTAATGAACATATCAGAATTAAGTTTCACAAAATGCTTCTGTGTAGTTTTTATTTGAAGATATTATTTTTCCCAATATAGGCCTCTTAGCGCTCAGAATGTCCAATTGCAGTTTCTACAGAAAGAGTGTTTCAGAAAGGCTCAATCAAAAGTCAGGTTCAACTCTGTTAGTTGAATGCACAGAACAGAAAGAAGTTTCATACAATGCTTCTGTGTAGTTTATATTTGAACATATTCTTTTTTCCACTATTACCCACTTAGCGCTACGAATGTCCAGTTGCATTTTCTACAGACAGAGTGTTTCAAAACTGCTCAATCAAAAGTATGGTTTAACTCTGTTAGCTGAATGCTCAGATCAGAAAGAAGTTTCACAGAATGCTTCTGTGTAGTTTATATTTGAATATATTCCTTTTTCCACTACTAAGCTCTTAGCGCTCCAAATGTCCAGTTGCATTTTCTACAGAAAGAGTGTTCAGATCTGCTCAATCAAAAGTATGGTTTAACTCTGTTAGCTGAATGCACAGATCAGAAAGTAGTTTCACCGAATGATTCTGTGTAGTTTATATTTGGAGACATTCCTTTTTCCACTATTACCCTCTTAGCGCTCCGAATCTCCACTTGCATTTTCTTCAGAAAGAGTGTTTCAGAACGGCTCAATCAAAACTAAGGTTCAACTCTTTTAGTTGAACAAACAGAACAGAAAGAAGTTTCACACAATTCTTCTGTGTAGTTTTTATTTGTAGACATTCTTTTTCCCAATATAGGCCTCTTAGCGCTCAGAATGTCCAATTGCAGTTTCTACAGAAAGAGTGTTTCAGAACGGCTCAATCAAAAGTAAGGTTCAACTCTTTTAGTTGAATGCACAGAACAGAAAGAAGTTTCAGACAATGCTTCTGAGTAGTTTATGTTTGAACATATTCTTTTTTCCACTATTACCCACTTAGCGCTACGAATGTCCAGTTGCATTTTCTACAGACAGAGTGTTTCAAAACTGCTCAATCAAAAGTATGGTTTAACTCTGTTAGCTGAATGCTCAGTTCAGAAAGAATTTTCACAGAATGCTTCTGTGTAGTTTATATTTGAATATATTCCTTTTTCCACTACTACTCTCTTAGCGCTCCAAATGTGCAGTTGCATTTTCTACAGAAAGAGTGTTCAGATCTGCTCAATCAAAAGTATGGTTTAACTCTGTTAGCTGAATGCACAGATCAGAAAGAAGTTTCACAGAATGATTCTGTGTAGTTTATATTTGGAGACATTCCTTTTTCCACTATTACCCTCTTAGCGCTCCGAATCTCCACTTGCATTTTCTACAGAAAGAGTGTTTCAGAACGGCTCAATCAAAACTAAGGTTCAACTCTTTTAGTTGAACAAACAGAACAGAAAGAAGTTTCACACAATTCTTCTGTGTAGTTTTTATTTGTAGACATTCTTTTTCCCAATATAGGCCTCTTAGCGCTCAGAATGTCCAATTGCAGTTTCTACAGAAAGAGTGTTTCAGAACGGCTCAATCAAAAGTAAGGTTCAACTCTGTTAGTTGAATGCACAGAACAGAAAGAAGTTTCATACAATGCTTCTGTGTAGTTTATATTTGAACATATTCTTTTTTCCACTATTACCCACTTAGCGCTACGAATGTCCAGTTGCATTTTCTACAGACAGAGTGTTTCAAAACTGCTCAATCAAAAGTATGGTTTAACTCTGTTAGCTGAATGCTCAGATCAGAAAGAAGTTTCACAGAATGCTTCTGTGTAGTTTATATTTGAATATATTCCATTTTCCACTACTACGCTCTTAGCGCTCCAAATGTCCAGTTGCATTTTCCACAGAAAGGGTGTTCAGATCTGCTCAATCAAAAGTATGGTTTAACTCTGTTAGCTGAATGCACAGATCAGAAAGAAGTTTCACCGAATGATTCTGTGTAGTTTATATTTGAAGACATTCCTTTTTCCACTATTACCCTCTTAGCGCTCCGAATCTCCACTTGCATTTTCTACAAAAAGAGTGTTTCATAACTGCTCAATCAAAAATATGTTTTATCTCTGTTAACTGAATTTACCGATCAGATATAAGTTTCACAGAATGCATCTGTGTAGTTTTTATTTGCAGATATTATTTTTCCCAATGCAGGACTCTTAGCGCTTAGCATGTCCAATTGCAGTTTCTACAGAAAGAGTGTTTCAGAACGGCTCAATCAAAAGTAAGGTTCAACTCTGTTAGTTGAATGCACAGAACAGAAAGAATTTTCACAGAATGCTACTGTGTAGTTTATATTTGAATATATTCCTTTTTCCACTATTACCCTCTTAGCGCTCCGAATGTCCACTTGCATTTTCTACAGAAAGAGTGTTCAAAACTGCGCAATCAAAAGTATGGTTTAACTCTGTTAGATTAATGAACATATCAGAAATAAGTTTCACACAATGCTTCTGTGTAGTTTTTATTTGAAGGTATTATTTTTCCCAATATAGGCCTCTTAGCGCTCAGAATGTCCAATTGCAGTTTCTACAGAAAGAGTGTTTCAGAAAGGCTGAATCAAAAGTAAGGTTCAACTCTGTTAGTTGAATGCACAGAACAGAAAGAAGTTTCATACAATGCTTCTGTGTAGTTTATATTTGAACATATTCTTTTTTCCACTATTACCCACTTAGCGCTACGAATGTCCAGTTGCATTTTCTACAGACACAGTGTTTCAAAACTGCTCAATCAAAAGTATGGTTTAACTCTGTTAGCTGAATGCTCAGATCAGAAAGATGTTTCACAGAATGCTTCTGTGTAGTTTATATTTGAATATATTCCTTTTTCCACTACTACTCTCTTAGCGCTCCAAATGTCCAGTTGCATTTTCTACAGAAAGAGTGTTCAGATCTGCTCAATCAAAAGTATGGTTTAACTCTGTTAGCTGAATGCACAGATCAGAAAGAAGTTTCACAGAATGATTCTGTGTAGTTTATATTTGGAGACATTCCTTTTTCCACTATTACTCTCTTAGCTCTCCGAATCTCCACTTTCATTTTCTACAGAAAGAGTGTTTCAGAACGGCTCAATCAAAACTAAGTTTCAACTCTTTTAGTTGAGCAAACAGAACAGAAAGAAGTTTCACACAATTCTTCTGTGTAGTTTTTATTTGTAGACATTCTTTTTCCCAATATAGGCCTCTTAGCGCTCAGAATGTCCAATTGCAGTTTCTACAGAAAGAGTGTTTCAGAACGGCTCAATCAAAAGTAAGGTTCAACTCTGTTAGTTGAATGCACAGAACAGAAAGAAGTTTCATACAATGCTTCTGTGTAGTTTATATTTGAACATATTCTTTTTTCCACTATTACCCACTTAGCGCTACGAATGTCCAGTTGCATTTCCTACAGACAGAGTGTTTCAAAACTGCTCAATCAAAAGTATGGTTTAACTCTGTTAGCTGAATGCTCAGATCAGAAAGAAGTTTCACAGAATGCTTCTGTGTAGTTTATATTTGAATATATTCCTTTTTCCACTACTACGCTCTTTGCGCTCCAAATGTCCAGTTGCATTTTCTACAGAAAGAGTGATCAGATCTGCTCAATCAAAAGTATGGTTTAACTCTGTTAGCTGAATGCACAGATCAGAAAGAAGTTTCACCGAATTATTCTGTGTGGTTTATATTTGAAGACATTCCTTTTTCCACTATTACCCTCTTAGCGATCCGAATCTCCACTTGCATTTTCTACAAAAAGAGTGTTTCATAACTGCTCAATCAAAAATATGTTTTATCTCTGTTAACTGAATTTACAGATCAGAAATAAGTTTCACAGAATGCATCTGTGTAGTTTTTATTTGAAGATATTCTTTTTCCCAATGTAGGCCTCTTAGCGCTTAGCATGTCCAATTGCAGTTTCTACAGAAAGAGTGTTTCAGAACGGCTCAATCAAAAGTAAGGTTCAACTCTGTTAGTTGAATGCACAGAAGAGAAAGAATTTTCACAGAATGCTACTGTGTAGTTTATATTTGAATATATTCCTTTTTCCACTATTACCCTCTTAGCGCTCCGAATGTCCACTTGCATTTTCTACAGAAAGAGTGTTCAGAACTGTGCAATCAAAAGTATGGTTTAACTCAGTTAGCTTAATGAACATATCAGAAATAAGTTTCACACAATGCTTCTGTGTAGTTTTTATTTGAAGATATTATTTTTCCCAATAGAGGCCTCTTAGCGCTCAGAATGTCCAATTGCAGTTTCTACAGAAAGAGTGTTTCAGAAAGGCTCAATCCAAAGTAAGGTTCAACTCTGTTAGTTGAATGCACAGAACAGAAAGAAGTTTCATACAATGCTTCTGTGTAGTTTATATTTGAACATATTCTTTTTTCCACTATTACCCACTTAGCGCTACGAATGTCCAGTTGCATTTTCTACAGACAGAGTGTTTCAAAACTGCTCAATCAAAAGTATGGTTTAACTCTGTTAGCTGAATGCTCAGATCAGAAAGAAGTTTCACAGAATGCTTCTGTGTAGTTTATATTTGAATATATTCCTTTTTCCACTACTACTCTCTTAGCGCTCCAAATGTCCAGTTGCATTTTCTACAGAAAGAGTGTTCAGATCTGCCCAATCAAAAGTATGGTTTAACTCTGTTAGCTGAATGCACAGATCAGAAAGAAGTTTCACAGAATGATTCTGTGTAGTTTATATTTGGAGACATTCCTTTTTCCACTATTACCTTCTTAGCGCTCCGAATCTCCACTTGCATTTTCTACAGAAAGAGTGTTTCATAACTGCTCAATCAAAAATATGTTTTATCTCTGTTAACTGAATTTACAGATCAGAAATAAGTTTCACAGAATGCATCTGTGTAGTTTTTATTTGAAGATATTCTTTTTCCCAATATAGGCCTCTTAGCGCTTAGCATGTCCAATTGCAGTTTCTACAGAAAGAGTGTTTAAGAACGGCTCAATCAAAAGTAAGGTTCAACTCTGTTAGTTGAATGCACAGAACAGAAAGAATTTTCACAGAATGCTACTGTGTAGTTTATATTTGAATATATTCGTTTTTCCACTATTACCCCCTTAGCGCTCCGAATGTCCACTTGCATTTTCTACAGAAAGAGTGTTCAGAACTGCGCAATCAAAAGTATGGTTTAACTCTGTTAGCTTAATGAACATATCAGAAATAAGTTTCACACAATGCTTCTGTGTAGTTTTTATTTGAAGATATTATTTTTCCCAATATAGGCCTCTTAGCGCTCAGAATGTCCAATTGCAGTTTCTACAGAAAGAGTGTTTCAGAAAGGCTGAATCAAAAGTAAGGTTCAACTGTGTTAGTTGAATGCACAGAACAGAAAGAAGTTTCATACAATGCTTCTGTGTAGTTTATATTTGAACATATTCTTTTTTCCACTATTACCCACTTAGCGCTACGAATGTCCAGTTGCATTTTCTACAGACAGAGTGTTTCAAAACTGCTCAATCAAAAGTATGGTTTAACTCTGTTAGCTGAATGCTCAGATCAGAAAGATGTTTCACAGAATGCTTCAGTGTAGTTTATATTTGAATATATTCCTTTTTCCACTACTACTCTCTTAGCGCTCCAAATGTCCATTTGCATTTTCTACAGAAAGAGTGTTCAGATCTGCTCAATCAAAAGTATGGTTTAACTCTGTTAGCTGAATGCACAGATCAGAAAGAAGTTTCACAGAATGATTCTGTGTAGTTTATATTTGGAGACATTCATTTTTCCACTATTACCCTCTTAGCGCTCCGAATCTCCACTTGCATTTTCTACAGAAAGAGTGTTTCAGAACGGCTCAATCGAAACTAAGGTTCAACTCTTTTAGTTGAACAAACAGAAGAGAAAGAAGTTTCACACAATTCTTCTGTGTAGTTTTTAGTTGTAGACATTCTTTTTCCCAATATAGGCCTCTTAGCGCTCAGAATGTCCAATTGCAGTTTCTACAGAAAGAGTGTTTCAGAACGGCTCAATCAAAAGTAAGGTTCAACTCTGTTAGTTGAATGCACAGAACAGAAAGAAGTTTCATACAATGCTTCTGTGTAGTTTATATTTGAACATATTCTTTTTTCCACTATTACCCACTTAGCGCTACGAATGTCCAGTTGCATTTTCTACAGACAGAGTGTTTCAAAACTGCTCAATCAAAAGTATGGTTTAACTCTGTTAGCTGAATGCTCAGATCAGAAAGAAGTTTCACAGAATGCTTCTGTGTAGTTTATATTTGAATATATTCCTTTTTCCACTACTACGCCCTTAGCGCTCCAACTGTCCAGTTGCATTTTCTACAGAAAGAGTGTTCAGATCTGCTCAATCAAAAGTATGTTTTAACTCTTTTAGCTGAATGCACAGATCAGAAAGAAGTTTCACCGAATGATTCTGTGTAGTTTATATTTGGAGACATTCCTTTTTCCACTATTACCCTCTTAGCGCTCAGAATCTCCACTTGCATTTTCTACAGAAAGAGTGTTTCATAACTGCTCAATCAAAAATATGTTTTATCTCTGTTAACTGAATTTACAGATCAGAAATAAGTTTCACAGAATGCATCTGTGTAGTTTTTATTTGAAGATATTCTTTTTCCCAATATAGGCCTCTTAGCGCTTAGCATGTCCAATTGCAGTTTCTACAGAAAGAGTGTTTCAGAACGGCTCAATCAAAAGTAAGGTTCAACTCTGTTAGTTGAATGCACAGAACAGAAAGTTTTTTCACAGAATGCTACTGTGTAGTTTATATTTGAATATATTCCTTTTTCCACTATTACCCCCTTAGCGCTCCGAATGTCCACTTGCATTTTCTACAGAAAGAGTGTTCAGAACTGCGCAATCAAAAGTATGGTTTAACTCTGTTAGCTTAATGAACATATCAGAAATAAGTTTCACACAATGCTTCTGTGTAGTTTTTATTTGAAGATATTATTTTTCCCAATATAGGCCTCTTAGCGCTCAGAATGTCCAATTGCAGTTTCTACAGAAAGAGTGTTTCAGAAAGGCTCAATCAAAAGTAAGGTTCAACTCTGTTAGTTGAATGCACAGAACAGAAAGAAGTTTCATACAATGCTTCTGTGTAGTTTATATTTGAACATATTCTTTTTTCCACTATTACCCACTTAGCGCTACGAATGTCCAGTTGCATTTTCTACAGACACAGTGTTTCAATCTGCTCAATCAAAAGTATGGTTTAACTCTGTTAGCTGAATGCTCAGATCAGAAAGAAGTTTCACAGAATTCTTCAGTGTAGTTTATATTTGAATATATTCCTTTTTCCACTACTACTCTCTTAGCACTCCAAATGTCCAGTTGCATTTTCTACAGAAAGAGTGTTCAGATCTGCTCAATCAAAAGTATGGTTTAACTCTGTTAGCTGAATGCACAGATCAGAAAGAAGTTTCACAGAATGATTCTGTGTATTTTATATTTGGAGACATTCCTTTTTCCACTATTACCCTCTTAGCGCTCCGAATCTCCACTTGCATTTTCTACAGAAAGAGTGTTTCAGAACGGCTCAATCAAAACTAAGGTTCAACTCCTTTAGTTGAACAAACAAAACAGAAAGAAGTTTCACACAATTCTTCTGTGTAGTTTTTATTTGTAGACATTCTTTTTCCCAATATAGGCCTCTTAGCGCTCAGAATGTCCAATTGCAGTTTCTACAGAAAGAGTGTTTCAGAACGGCTCAATCAAAAGTAAGGTTAAACTCTGTTAGTTGAATGCACAGAACAGAAAGAAGTTTCATACAATGCTTCTGTGTAGTTTATATTTGAACATATTCTTTTTTCCACTATTACCCACTTAGCGCTACGAATGTCCAGTTGCATTTTCTACAGACAGAGTGTTTCAAAACTGCTCAATCAAAAGTATGGTTTAACTCTGTTAGCTGAATGCTCAGATCAGAAAGAAGTTTCACAGAATGCTTCTGTGTAGTTTATATTTGAATATATTCCTTTTTCCACTACTACGCTCTTAGCGCTCCAAATGTCCATTTGCATTTTCTACAGAAAGAGTGTTCAGATCTGCTCAATCAAAAGTATGGTTTAACTCTGTTAGCTGAATGCACAGATCAGAAAGAAGTTTCACCGAATGATTCTGTGTAGTTTATATTTGAAGACATTCCTTTTTCCACTATTACCCTCTTAGCGCTCCGAATCTCCACTTGCATTTTCTACAAAAAGAGTGTTTCATAACTGCTCAATCAAAAATATGTTTTATCTCTGTTAACTGAATTTACAGATCAGAAATAAGTTTCACAGAATGCATCTGTGTAGTTTTTATTTGAAGATATTCTTTTTCCCAATGTAGGCCTCTTAGCGCTTAGCATGTCCAATTGCAGTTTCTACAGAAAGAGTGTTTCAGAACGGCTCAATCAAATTAAGGTTCAACTCTGTTAGTTGAAGGCACAGAAGAGAAAGAATTTTCACAGAATGCTACTGTGTAGTTTATATTTGAATATATTCCTTTTTCCACTATTACCCTCTTAGTGCTCCGAATGTCCACTTGCATTTTCTACATAAAGAGTGTTCAGAACTGTGCAATCAAAAGTATGGTTTAACTCTGTTAGCTTAATGAACATATCAGAAATAAGTTTCACACAATGCTTCTGTGTAGTTTTTATTTGAAGATATTATTTTTCCCAATAGAGGCCTCTTAGCGCTCAGAATGTCCAATTGCAGTTTCTACAGAAAGAGTGTTTCAGAAAGGCTCAATAAAAAGTAAGGTTCAACTCTGTTAGTTGAATGCACAGAACAGAAAGAAGTTTCATACAATGCTTCTGTGTAGTTTATATTTGAACATATTCTTTTTTCCACTATTACCCACTTAGCGCTACGAATGTCCAGTTGCATTTTCTACAGACAGAGTGTTTCAAAACTGCTCAATCAAAAGTATGGTTTAACTCTGTTAGCTGAATGCTCAGATCAGAAAGAAGTTTCACAGAATTCTTCTGTGTAGTTTATATTTGAATATATTCCTTTTTCCACTACTACTCTCTTAGCGCTCCAAATGTCCAGTTGCATTTTCTACAGAAAGAGTGTTCAGATCTGCTCAATCAAAAGTATGGTTTAACTCTGTTAGATGAATGCACAGATCAGAAAGAAGTTTCACAGAATGATTCTGTGTAGTTTATATTTGGAGACATTCCTTTTTCCACTATTACCCTCTTAGCGCTCCGAATCTCCACTTGCATTTTCTACAGAAAGAGTGTTTCATAACTGCTCAATCAAAAATATGTTTTATCTCTGTTAACTGAATTTACGGATCAGAAATAAGTTTCACAGAATGCATCTGTGTAGTTTTTATTTGAAGATATTCTTTTTCCCAATATAGGCCTCTTAGCGCTTAGCTTGTCCAATTGCAGTTTCTACAGAAAGAGTGTTTCAGAACGGCTCAATCAAAAGTAAGGTTCAACTCTGTTAGTTGAATGCACAGAACAGAAAGAATTTTCACAGAATGCTACTGTGTAGTTTATATTTGAATATATTCCTTTTTCCACTATTACCCCCTTAGCGCTCCGAATGTCCACTTGCATTTTCTACAGAAAGAGTGTTCAGAACTGCGCAATCAAAAGTATGGTTTAACTCTGTTAGCTTAATGAACATATCAGAAATAAGTTTCACACAATGCTTCTGTGTAGTTTTTATTTGAAGATATTATTTTTCCCAATATAGGCCTCTTAGCGCTCAGAATGTCCAATTGCAGTTTCTACAGAAAGAGTGTTTCAGAAAGGCTCAATCAAAAGTAAGGTTCAACTCTGTTAGTTGAATGCACAGAGCAGAAAGAAGTTTCATACAATGCTTCTGTGTAGTTTATATTTGAACATATTCTTTTTTCCACTATTACCCACTTAGCGCTACGAATGTCCAGTTGCATTTTCTACAGACACAATGTTTCAATCTGCTCAATCAAAAGTATGGTTTAACTCTGTTAGCTGAATGCTCAGATCAGAAAGAAGTTTCACAGAATGCTTCAGTGTAGTTTATATTTGAATATATTCCTTTTTCCACTACTACTCTCTTAGCGCTCCAAATGTCCAGTTGCATTTTCTACAGAAAGAGTGTTCAGATCTGCCCAATCAAAAGTATGGTTTAACTCTGTTAGCTGAATGCACAGATCAGAAAAAAGTTTCACAGAATGATTCTGTGTAGTTTATATTTGGAGACATTCCTTTTTCCACTATTACCCTCTTAGCGCTCCGAATCTCCACTTGCATTTTCTACAGAAAGAGTGTTTCAGAACGGCGCAATCAAAACTAAGGTTCAACTCTTTTAGTTGAACAAACAGAACAGAAAGAAGTTTCACACAATTCTTCTGTGTAGTTTTTATTTGTAGACATTCTTTTTCCCAATATAGGCCTCTTAGCGCTCAGAATGTCCAATTGCAGTTTCTACAGAAAGAGTGTTTCAGAACGGCTCAATCAAAAGTAAGGTTCAACTCTGTTAGTTGAATGCACAGAACAGAAAGAAGTTTCATACAATGCTTCTGTGTAGTTTATATTTGAACATATTCTTTTTTCCACTATTACCCACTTAGCGCTACGAATGTCCAGTTGCATTTTCTACAGACAGAGTGTTTCAAAACTGCTCAATCAAAAGTATGGTTTAACTCTGTTAGCTGAATGCTCAGATCAGAAAGAAGTTTCACAGAATGCTTCTGTGTAGTTTATATTTGAATATATTCCTTTTTCCACTACTACGCTCTTAGCGCTCCAAATGTCCAGTTGCATTTTCTACAGAAAGAGTGTTCAGATCTGCTCAATCAAAAGTATGGTTTAATTCTGTTAGATGAATGCACAGATCAGAAAGAAGTTTCACAGAATGATTCTGTGTAGTTTATATTTGGAGACATTCCTTTTTCCACTATTACACCCTTAGCGCTCCGAATCTCCACTTGCATTTTCTACAGAAAGAGTGTTTCATAACTGCTCAATCAAAAATATGTTTTATCTCTGTTAACTGAATTTACGGATCAGAAATAAGTTTCACAGAATGCATCTGTGTAGTTTTTATTTGAAATTATTCTTTTTCCCAATATAGGCCTCTTAGCGCTTAGCATGTCCAATTGCAGTTTCTACAGAAAGAGTGTTTCAGAACGGCTCAATCAAAAGTAAGGTTCAACTCTTTTAGTTGAATGCACAGAACAGAAGGAATTTTCACAGAATGCTACTGTGTAGTTTATATTTGAATATATTCCTTTTTCCACTATTACCCCCTTAGCGCTCCGAATGTCCACTTGCATTTTCCACAGAAAGAGTGTTCAGAACTGCGCAATCAAAAGTATGGTTTAACTCTGTTAGCTTAATGAACATTTCAGAAATAAGTTTCACACAATGCTTCTGTGTAGTTTTTATTTGAAGATATTATTTTTCCCAATATAGGCCTCTTAGCGCTCAGAATGTCCAATTGCAGTTTCTACAGAAAGAGTGTTTCAGAAAGGCTGAATCAAAAGTAAGGTTCAACTCTGTTAGTTGAATGCACAGAACAGAAAGAAGTTTCATACAATGCTTCTGTGTAGTTTATATTTGAACATATTCTTTTTTCCACTATTACCCACTTAGCGCTACGAATGTCCAGTTGCATTTTCTACAGACACAGTGTTTCAAAACTGCTCAATCAAAAGTATGGTTTAACTCTGTTAGCTGAATGCTCAGATCAGAAAGAAGTTTCACAGAATGCTTCTGTGTAGTTTATATTTGAATATATTCCTTTTTCCACTACTACTCTCTTAGCGCTCCAAATGTCCAGTTGCATTTTCTACAGAAAGAGTGTTCAGATCTGCTCAATCAAAAGTATGGTTTAACTCTGTTAGCTGAATGCATAGATCAGAAAGAAGTTTCACAGAATGATTCTGTGTAGTTTATATTTGGAGACATTCCTTTTTCCACTATTACTCTCTTAGCTCTCCGAATCTCCACTTTCATTTTCTACAGAAAGAGAGTTTCAGAACGGCTCAATCAAAACTAAGGTTCAACTCTTTTAGTTGAACAAACAGAACAGAAAAAAGTTTCACACAATTCTTCTGTGTAGTTTTTATTTGTAGACATTCTTTTTCCCAATATAGGCCTCTTAGCGCTCAGAATGTCCAATTGCAGTTTCTACAGAAAGAGTGTTTCAGAACGGCTCAATCAAAAGTAAGGTTCAACTCTGTTAGTTGAATGCACAGAACAGAAAGAAGTTTCATACAATGCTTCTGTGTAGTTTATATTTGCACATATTCTTTTTTCCACTATTACCCACTTAGCGCTACGAATGTCCAGTTGCATTTCCTACAGACAGAGTGTTTCAAAACTGCTCAATCAAAAGTATGGTTTAACTCTGTTAGCTGAATGCTCAGATCAGAAAGAAGTTTCACAGAATGCTTCTGTGTAGTTTATATTTGAATATATTCCTTTTTCCACTACTACGCTCTTTGCGCTCCAAATGTCCAGTTGCATTTTCTACAGAAATAGTGTTCAGATCTGCTCAATCAAAAGTATGGTTTAACTCTGTTAGCTGAATGCACAGATCAGAAAGAGGTTTCACCGAATTATTCTGTGTGGTTTATATTTGAAAACATTCCTTTTTCCACTATTACCCTCTTAGTGCTCCGAATCTCCACTTGCATTTTCTACAAAAAGAGTGTTTCATAACTGCTCAATCAAAAATATGTTTTATCTCTGTTAACTGAATTTACAGATCAAAATAAGTTTCACAGAATGCATCTGTGTAGTTTTTATTTGAAGATATTCTTTTTCCCAATGTAGTGCTCTTAGCGCTTAGCATGTCCAATTGCAGTTTCTACAGAAAGAGTGTTTCAGAACGGCTCAATCCAAAGTAAGGTTCAACTCTGTTAGTTGAATGCACAGAAGAGAAAGAATTTTCACAGAATGCTACTGTGTAGTTTATATTTGAATATATTCCTTTTTCCACTATTACCCTCTTAGCGCTCCGAATGTCCACTTGCATTTTCTACAGAAAGAGTGTTCAGAACTGTGCAATCAAAAGTATGGTTTAACTCAGTTAGCTTAATGAACATATCAGAAATAAGTTTCACACAATGCTTCTGTGTAGTTTTTATTTGAAGATATTATTTTTCCCAATAGAGGCCTCTTAGCGCTCAGAATGTCCAATTGCAGTTTCTACAGAAAGAGTGTTTCAGAAAGGCTCAATCCAAAGTAAGGTTCAACTCTGTTAGTTGAATGCACAGAACAGAAAGAAGTTTCATACAATGCTTCTGTGTAGTTTATATTTGAACATATTCTTTTTTCCACTATTACCCACTTAGCGCTATGAATGTCCAGTTGCATTTTCTACAGACAGAGTGTTTCAAAACTGCTCAATCAAAAGTATGGTTTAACTCTGTTAGCTGAATGCTCAGATCAGAAAGAAGTTTCACAGAATGCTTCTGTGTAGTTTATATTTGAATATATTCCTTTTTCCACTACTACTCTCTTAGCGCTCCAAATGTCCAGTTGCATTTTCTACAGAAAGAGTGTTCAGATCTGCTCAATCAAAAGTATGGTTTAACTCTGTTAGCTGAATGCACAGATCAGAAAGAAGTTTCACAGAATGATTCTGTGTAGTTTATATTTGGAGACATTCCTTTTTCCACTATTACTCTCTTAGCTCTCCGAATCTCCACTTTCATTTTACACAGAAAGAGTGTTTCAGAACGGCTCAATCAAAACTAAGGTTCAACTCTTTTAGTTGAACAAACAGAACAGAAAGAAGTTTCACACAATTCTTCTGTGTA
This sequence comes from Symphalangus syndactylus, assembly GCF_028878055.3. Classification (NCBI taxonomy): domain Eukaryota; kingdom Metazoa; phylum Chordata; class Mammalia; order Primates; family Hylobatidae; genus Symphalangus; species Symphalangus syndactylus. Next base: position 15,615,548 of record NC_072441.2, read on the forward strand.
GTTTTTATTTGTAGACATTCTTTTTCCCAATATACGCCTCTTAGCGCTCAGAATGTCCAATTGCAGTTTCTACAGAAAGAGTGTTTCAGAACGGCTCAATCAAAAGTAAGGTTCAACTCTGTTAGTTGAATGCACAGAACAGAAAGAAGTTTCATACAATGCTTCTGTGTAGTTTATATTTGAACATATTCTTTTTTCCACTATTACCCACTTAGCGCTACGAATGTCCAGTTGCATTTCCTACAGACAGAGTGTTTCAAAACTGCTCAATCAAAAGTATGGTTTAACTCTGTTAGCTGAATGCTCAGATCAGAAAGAAGTTTCACAGAATGCTTCTGTGTAGTTTATATTTGAATATATTCCTTTTTCCACTACTACGCTCTTTGCGCTCCAAATGTCCAGTTGCATTTTCTACAGAAAGAGTGTTCAGATCTGCTCAATCAAAAGTATGGTTTAACTCTGTTAGCTGAATGCACAGATCAGAAAGAAGTTTCACCGAATTATTCTGTGTGGTTTATATTTGAAAACATTCCTTTTTCCACTATTACCCTCTTAGCGCTCCGAATCTCCACTTGCATTTTCTACAAAAAGAGTGTTTCATAACTGCTCAATCAAAAATATGTTTTATCTCTGTTAACTGAATTTACAGATCAGAAATAAGTTTCACAGAATGCATCTGTGTAGTTTTTATTTGAAGATATTCTTTTTCCCAATGTAGGAATCTTAGCGCTTAGCATGTCCAATTGCAGTTTCTACAGAAAGAGTGTTTCAGAACGGCTCAATCAAAAGTAAGGTTCAACTCTGTTAGTTGAATGCACAGAAGAGAAAGAATTTTCACAGAATGCTACTGTGTAGTTTATATTTGAATATATTCCTTTTTCCACTATTACCCTCTTAGCGCTCTGAATGTCCACTTGCATTTTCTACAGAAAGAGTGTTCAGAACTGTGAAATCAAAAGTATGGTTTAACTCAGTTAGCTTAATGAACATATCAGAAATAAGTTTCAAACAATGCTTCTGTGTAGTTTTTATTTGAAGATATTATTTTTCCCAATAGAGGCCTCTTAGCGCTCAGAATGTCCAATTGCAGTTTCTACAGAAAGAGTGTTTCAGAAAGGCTCAATCCAAAGTAAGGTTCAACTCTGTTAGTTGAATGCACAGAACAGAAAGAAGTTTCATACAATGCTTCTGTGTAGTTTATATTTGAACATATTCTTTTTTCCACTATTACCCACTTAGCGCTAGGAATGTCCAGTTGCATTTTCTACAGACACAGTGTTTCAAAACTGCTCAATCAAAACTATGGTTTAACTCTGTTAGCTGAATGCTCAGATCAGAAAGAAGTTTCACAGAATGCTTCAGTGTAGTTTATATTTGAATATATTCCTTTTTTCACTACTACTCTCTTAGCGCTCCAAATGTCCAGTTGCATTTTCTACAGAAAGAGTGTTCAGATCTGCTCAATCAAAAGTATGGTTTAATTCTGTTAGCTGAATGCACAGATCAGAAATAAGTTTCACAGAATGATTCTGTGTAGTTTATATTTGGAGACCTTCCTTTTTCCACTATTACCCTCTTAGCGCTCCGAATCTCCACTTGCATTTTCTACAGAAAGAGTGTTTCATAACTGCTCAATCAAAAATATGTTTTATCTCTGTTAACTGAATTTACAGATCAGAAATAAGTTTCACAGAATGCATCTGTGTAGTTTTTATTTGAAGATATTCTTTTTCGCAATATAGGCCTCTTAGCGCTTAGCATGTCCAATTGCAGTTTCTACAGAAAGAGTGTTTCAGAACGGCTCAATCAAAAGTAAGGTTCAACTCTGTTAGTTGAATGCACAGAACAGAAAGTATTTTCACAGAATGCTACTGTGTAGTTTATATTTGAATATATTCCTTTTTCCACTATTACCCCCTTAGCGCTCCGAATGTCCACTTGCATTTTCTACAGAAAGAGTGTTCAGAACTGCGCAATCAAAAGTATGGTTTAACTCTGTTATCTTAATGAACATATCAGAAATAAGTTTCACACAATGCTTCTGTGTAGTTTTTATTTGAAGATATTATTTTTCCCAATATAGGCCTCTTAGCGCTCAGAATGTCCAATTGCAGTTTCTACAGAAAGAGTGTTTCAGAAAGGCTGAATCAAAAGTAAGGTTCAACTCTGTTAGTTGAATGCACAGAACAGAAAGAAGTTTCATACAATGCTTCTGTGTAGTTTATATTTGAACATATTCTTTTTTCCACTATTACCCACTTAGCGCTACGAATGTCCAGTTGCATTTTCTACAGACACAGTGTTTCAAAACTGCTCAATCAAAAGTATGGTTTAACTCTGTTAGCTGAATGCTCAGATCAGAAAGAAGTTTCACAGAATGCTTCAGTGTAGTTTATATTTGAATATATTCCTTTTTCCACTACTACTCTCTTAGCGCTCCAAATGTCCAGTTGCATTTTCTACAGAAAGAGTGTTCAGATCTGCTCAATCAAAAGTATGGTTTAACTCTGTTAGCTGAATGCACAGATCAGAAAGAAGTTTCACCGAATGATTCTGTGTAGTTTATATTTGAAGACATTCCTTTTTCCACTATTACCCCCTTAGCGCTCCGAATCTCCACTTGCATTTTCTACAGAAAGAGTGTTTCATAACTGCTCAATCAAAAATATGTTTTATCTCTGTTAACTGAATTTACAGATCAGAAATAAGTTTCACAGAATGCATCTGTGTAGTTTTTATTTGAAGATATTCTTTTTCCCAATATAGGCCTCTTAGCGCTTAGCATGTCCAATTGCAGTTTCTACAGAAAGCGTGTTTCAGAACGGCTCAATCAAAAGTAAGGTTCAACTCTGTTAGTTGAATGCACAGAACAGAAAGAATTTTCATACAATGCTTCTGTGTAGTTTATATTTGAACATATTCCTTTTTCCACGATTACCCACTTAGCGCTACGAATGTCCAGTTGCATTTTCTACAGAAAGAGTGTTTCAAAACTGCTCAATCAAAGGTATGATTTAACTCTGTTAGCTGAATGCTCAGATCAGAAAGAAGTTTCACAGAATGCTTCTGTGTAGTTTATATTTGAATATATTCCTTTTTCCACTACTACGCTCTTAGCGCTGCAAATGTCCAGTTGCATTTTCTACAGAAAGAGTGTTCAGATCTGCTCAATCAAAAGTATGGTTTAACTCTGTTAGCTGAATGCACAGATCAGAAAGAAGTTTCACCGAATGTTTCTGTGTAGTTTATATTTGAAGACATTCCTTTTTTCACTACTACTCTCTTAGCGCTCCAAATGTCCAGTTGCATTTTCTACAGAAAGAGTGTTCAGATCTGCTCAATCAAAAGTATGGTTTAATTCTGTTAGCTGAATGCACAGATCAGAAATAAGTTTCACAGAATGATTCTGTGTAGTTTATATTTGGTGACATTCCTTTTTCCACTATTACCCTCTTAGCGCTCCGAATCTCCACTTGCATTTTCTACAGAAAGAGTGTTTCATAACTGCTCAATCAAAAATATGTTTTATCTCTGTTAACTGAATTTACAGATCAGAAATAAGTTTCACAGAATGCATCTGTGTAGTTTTTATTTGAAGATATTCTTTTTCGCAATATAGGCCTCTTAGCGCTTAGCATGTCCAATTGCAGTTTCTACAGAAAGAGTGTTTCAGAACGGCTCAATCAAAAGTAAGGTTCAACTCTGTTAGTTGAATGCACAGAACAGAAAGTATTTTCACAGAATGCTACTGTGTAGTTTATATTTGAATATATTCCTTTTTCCACTATTACCCCCTTAGCGCTCCGAATGTCCACTTGCATTTTCTACAGAAAGAGTGTTCAGAACTGCGCAATCAAAAGTATGGTTTAACTCTGTTAGCTTAATGAACATTTCAGAAATAAGTTTCACACAATGCTTCTGTGTAGTTTTTATTTGAAGATATTATTTTTCCCAATATAGGCCTCTTAGCACTCAGAATGTCCAATTGCAGTTTCTACGGAAAGAGTGTTTCAGAAAGGCTGAATCAAAAGTAAGGTTCAACTCTGTTAGTTGAATGCACAGAACAGAAAGAAATTTCATACAATGCTTCTGTGTAGTTTATATTTGAACATATTCTTTTTTCCACTATTACCCACTTAGCGCTACGAATGTCCAGTTGCATTCTCTACAGACAGAGTGTTTCAAAACTGCTCAATCAAAAGTATGGTTTAACTCTGTTAGCTGAATGCTCAGATCAGAAAGAAGTTTCACAGAATGCTTCTGTGTAGTTTATATTTGAATATATTCCTTTTTCCACTACTACTCTCTTAGCGCTCCAAATGTCCAGTTGCATTTTCTACAGAAAGAGTGTTCAGATCTGCTCAATCAAAAGTATGGTTTAACTCTGTTAGCTGAATGCACAGATCAGAAAGAAGTTTCACAGAATGATTCTGTGTAGTTTATATTTGGAGACATTCCTTTTTCCACTATTACTCTCTTAGCTCTCCGAATCTCCACTTTCATTTTCTACAGAAAGAGTGTTTCAGAACGGCTCAATCAAAACTAAGGTTCAACTCTTTTAGTTGAACAAACAGAACAGAAAGAAGTTTCACACAATTCTTCTGTGTAGTTTTTATTTGTAGACATACTTTTTCCCAATATAGGCCTCTTAGCGCTCAGAATGTCCAATTGCGGTTTCTACAGAAAGAGTGTTTCAGAACGGCTCAATAAAAAGTAAGGTTCAACTCTGTTAGTTGAATGCACAGAACAGAAAGAAGTTTCATACAATGCTTCTGTGTAGTTTATATTTGAACATATTCTTTTTTCCACTATTACCCACTTAGCGCTACGAATGTCCAGTTGCATTTCCTACAGACAGAGTGTTTCAAAACTGCTCAATCAAAAGTATGGTTTAACTCTGTTAGCTGAATGCTCAGATCAGAAAGAAGTTTCACAGAATGCTTCTGTGTAGTTTATATTTGAATATATTCCTTTTTCCACTACTATGCTCTTTGCGCTCCAAATGTCCAGTTGCATTTTCTACAGAAAGAGTGTTCAGATCTGCCCAATCAAAAGTATGGTTTAACTCTGTTAGCTGAATGCACAGATCAGAAAGAAGTTTCACAGAATGATTCTGTGTAGTTTATATTTGGAGACTTTCCTTTTTCCACTATTACCCTCTTAGCGCTCCGAATCTCCACTTGCATTTTCTACAGAAAGAGTGTTTCATAACTGCTCAATCAAAAATATGTTTTATCTCTGTTAACTGAATTTACAGATCAGAAATAAGTTTCACAGAATGCATCTGTGTAGTTTTTATTTGAAGATATTCTTTTTCCCAATATAGGCCTCTTAGAGCTTAGCATGTCCAATTGCAGTTTCTACAGAAAGAGTGTTTCAGAACGGCTCAATCAAAAGTAAGGTTCAACTCTGTTAGTTGAATGCACAGAACAGAAAGAATTTTCATACAATGCTTCTGTGTAGTTTGTATTTGAACATATTCTTTTTTCCACGATTACCCACTTAGCGCTACGAATGTCCAGTTGCATTTTCTACAGACAGAGTGTTTCAAAACTGCTCAATCAAAGGTATGGTTTAACTCTGTTAGCTGAATGCTCAGATCAGAAAGAAGTTTCACAGAATGCTTCTGTGTAGTTTATATTTGAATATATTCCTTTTTCCACTACTACGCTCTTAGCGCTGCAAATGTCCAGTTGCATTTTCTACAGAAAGAGTGTTCAGATCTGCTCAATCAAAAGTATGGTTTAACTCTGTTAGCTGAATGCACAGATCAGAAAGAAGTTTCACCGAATGTTTCTGTGTAGTTTATATTTGAAGACATTCCTTTTTCCACTATTACCCACTTAGCGCTCCGAATCTCCACTTGCATTTTCTACAAAAAGAGTGTTTCATAACTGCTCAATCAAAAATATGTTTTATCTCTGTTAACTGAATTTACAGATCAGAAATAAGTTTCACAGAATGCATCTGTGTAGTTTTTATTTGAAGATATTCTTTTTCCCAATGTAGGCCTCTTAGCGCTTAGCATGTCCAATTGCAGTTTCTACAGAAAGAGTGTTTCAGAACAGCTCAATCAAAAGTAAGGTTCAACTCTGTTAGTTGAATGCACAGAACAGAAAGAATTTTCACAGAATGCTACTGTGTAGTTTATATTTGAATATATTCCTTTTTCCACTATTACCCTCTTAGCGCTCCGAATGTCCACTGGCATTTTCTACAGAAAGAGTGTTCAGAACTGAGCAATCAAAAGTATCGTTTAACTCTGTTAGCTTAATGAACATATCAGAAATAAGTTTCACCCAATGCTTCTGTGTAGTTTTTATTTGAAGATATTATTTTTCCCAATATAGTCCTCTTAGCGCTCAGAATGTCCAATTGCAGTTTCTACAGAAAGAGTGTTTCAGAAAGGCTCAATAAAAAGTAAGGTTCAACTCTGTTAGTTGAATGCACAGAACAGAAAGAAATTTCATACAATGATTCTGTGTAGTTTATATTTGAACATATTCTTTTTTCCACTATTACCCACTTAGCGCTACGAATGTCCAGTTGCATTTTCTACAGACAGAGTGTTTCAAAACTGCTCAATCAAAAGTATGGTTTAACTCTGTTAGCTGAATGCTCAGATCAGAAAGAAGTTTCACAGAATGCTTCTGTGTAGTTTATATTTGAATATATTCCTTTTTCCACTACTACTCTCTTAGCGCTCCAAATGTCCAGTTGCATTTTCTACAGAAAGAGTGTTCAGATCTGCTCAATCAAAAGTATGGTTTAACTCTGTTAGATGAATGCACAGATCAGAAAGAAGTTTCACAGAATGATTCTGTGTAGTTTATATTTGGAGACATTCCTTTTTCCACTATTACACTCTTAGCGCTCCGAATCTCCACTTGCATTTTCTACAGAAAGAGCGTTTCATAACTGCTCAATCAAAAATATGTTTTATCTCTGTTAACTGAATTTACGGATCAGAAATAAGTTTCACAGAATGCATCTGTGTAGTTTTTATTTGAAGATATTCTTTTTCCCAATATAGGCCTCTTAGCGCTTAGCATGTCCAATTGCAGTTTCTACAGAAAGAGTGTTTCAGAACGGCTCAATCAAAAGTAAGGTTCAACTCTTTTAGTTGAATGCACAGAACAGAAAGAATTTTCACAGAATGCTACTGTGTAGTTTATATTTGAATATATTCCTTTTTCCACTATTACCCCCTTAGCGCTCCGAATGTCCACTTGCATTTTCTACAGAAAGAGTGTTCAGAACTGCGCAATCAAAAGTATGGTTTAACTCTGTTAGCTTAATGAACATTTCAGAAATAAGTTTCACACAATGCTTCTGTGTAGTTTTTATTTGAAGATATTATTTTTCCCAATATAGGCCTCTTAGCGCTCAGAATGTCCAATTGCAGTTTCTACAGAAAGAGTGTTTCAGAAAGGCTCAATCAAAAGTAAGGTTCAACTCTGTTAGTTGAATGCACAGAACAGAAAGAAGTTTCATACAATGCTTCTGTGTAGTTTATATTTGAACATATTCTTTTTTCCACTATTACCCACTTAGCGCTACGAATGTCCAGTTGCATTCTCTACAGACAGAGTGTTTCAAAACTGCTCAATCAAAAGTATGGTTTAACTCTGTTAGCTGAATGCTCAGATCAGAAAGAAGTTTCACAGAATGCTTCTGTGTAGTTTATATTTGAATATATTCCTTTTTCCACTACTACTCTCTTAGCGCTCCAAATGTCCAGTTGCATTTTCTACAGAAAGAGTGTTCAGATCTGCTCAATCAAAAGTATGGTTTAACTCTGTTAGCTGAATGCACAGATCAGAAAGAAGTTTCACAGAATGATTCTGTGTAGTTTATATTTGGAGACATTCCTTTTTCCACTATTACTCTCTTAGCTCTCCGAATCTCCACTTTCATTTTCTACAGAAAGAGTGTTTCAGAACGGCTCAATCAAAACTAAGGTTCAACTCTTTTAGTTGAACAAACAGAACAGAAAGAAGTTTCACACAATTCTTCTGTGTAGTTTTCATTTGTAGACATACTTTTTCCCAATATAGGCCTCTTAGCGCTCAGAATGTCCAATTGCAGTTTCTACAGAAAGAGTGTTTCAGAACGGCTCAATAAAAAGTAAGGTTCAACTCTGTTAGTTGAATGCACAGAACAGAAAGAAGTTTCATACAATGCTTCTGTGTAGTTTATATTTGAACATATTCTTTTTTCCACTATTACCCACTTAGCGCTACGAATGTCCAGTTGCATTTCCTACAGACAGAGTGTTTCAAAACTGCTCAATCAAAAGTATGGTTTAACTCTGTTAGCTGAATGCTCAGATCAGAAAGAAGTTTCACAGAATGCTTCTGTGTAGTTTATATTTGAATATATTCCTTTTTCCACTACTACGCTCTTTGCGCTCCAAATGTCCAGTTGCATTTTCTACAGAAAGAGTGTTCAGATCTGCCCAATCAAAAGTATGGTTTAACTCTGTTAGCTGAATGCACAGATCAGAAAGAAGTTTCACAGAATGATTCTGTGTAGTTTATATTTGGAGACTTTCCTTTTTCCACTATTACCCTCTTAGCGCTCCGAATCTCCACTTGCATTTTCTACAGAAAGAGTGTTTCATAACTGCTCAATCAAAAATATGTTTTATCTCTGTTAACTGAATTTACAGATCAGAAATAAGTTTCACAGAATGCATCTGTGTAGTTTTTATTTGAAGATATTCTTTTTCCCAATATAGGCCTCTTAGAGCTTAGCATGTCCAATTGCAGTTTCTACAGAAAGAGTGTTTCAGAACGGCTCAATCAAAAGTAAGGTTCAACTCTGTTAGTTGAATGCACAGAACAGAAAGAATTTTCATACAATGCTTCTGTGTAGTTTATATTTGAACATATTCTTTTTTCCACGATTACCCACTTAGCGCTACGAATGTCCAGTTGCATTTTCTACAGACAGAGTGTTTCAAAACTGCTCAATCAAAGGTATGGTTTAACTCTGTTAGCTGAATGCTCAGATCAGAAAGAAGTTTCACAGAATGCTTCTGTGTAGTTTATATTTGAATATATTCCTTTTTCCACTACTACGCTCTTAGCGCTGCAAATGTCCAGTTGCATTTTCTACAGAAAGAGTGTTCAGATCTGCTCAATCAAAAGTATGGTTTAACTCTGTTAGCTGAATGCACAGATCAGAAAGAAGTTTCACCGAATGTTTCTGTGTAGTTTATATTTGAAGACATTCCTTTTTCCACTATTACCCACTTAGCGCTCCGAATCTCCACTTGCATTTTCTACAAAAAGAGTGTTTCATAACTGCTCAATCAAAAATATATTTTATCTCTGTTAACTGAATTTACAGATCAGAAATAAGTTTCACAGAATGCATCTGTGTAGTTTTTATTTGAAGATATTCTTTTTCCCAATGTAGGCCTCTTATCGCTTAGCATGTCCAATTGCAGTTTCTACAGAAAGAGTGTTTCAGAACAGCTCAATCAAAAGTAAGGTTCAACTCTGTTAGTTGAATGCACAGAACAGAAAGAATTTTCACAGAATGCTACTGTGTAGTTTATATTTGAATATATTCCTTTTTCCACTATTACCCTCTTAGCGCTCCGAATGTCCACTGGCATTTTCTACAGAAAGAGTGTTCAGAACTGAGCAATCAAAAGTATCGTTTAACTCTGTTAGCTTAATGAACATATCAGAAATAAGTTTCACCCAATGCTTCTGTGTAGTTTTTATTTGAAGATATTATTTTTCCCAATATAGTCCTCTTAGCGCTCAGAATGTCCAATTGCAGTTTCTACAGAAAGAGTGTTTCAGAAAGGCTCAATAAAAAGTAAGGTTCAACTCTGTTAGTTGAATGCACAGAACAGAAAGAAATTTCATACAATGATTCTGTGTAGTTTATATTTGAACAAATTCTTTTTTCCACTATTACCCACTTAGCGCTACGAATGTCCAGTTGCATTTTCTACAGACAGAGTGTTTCAAAACTGCTCAATCAAAAGTATGGTTTAACTCTGTTTGCTGAATGCTCAGATCAGAAAGAAGTTTCACAGAATGCTTCTGTGTAGTTTATATTTGAATATATTCCTTTTTCCACTACTACTCTCTTAGCGCTCCAAATGTCCAGTTGCATTTTCTACAGAAAGAGTGTTCAGATCTGCTCAATCAAAAGTATGGTTTAACTCTGTTAGATGAATGCACAGATCAGAAAGAAGTTTCACAGAATGATTCTGTGTAGTTTATATTTGGAGACATTCCTTTTTCCACTATTACACTCTTAGCGCTCCGAATCTCCACTTGCATTTTCTACAGAAAGAGTGTTTCATAACTGCTCAATCAAAAATATGTTTTATCTCTGTTAACTGAATTTACGGATCAGAAATAAGTTTCACAGAATGCATCTGTGTAGTTTTTATTTGAAGATATTCTTTTTCCCAATATAGGCCTCTTAGCGCTTAGCATGTCCAATTGCAGTTTCTACAGAAAGAGTGTTTCAGAACGGCTCAATCAAAAGTAAGGTTCAACTCTTTTAGTTGAATGCACAGAACAGAAAGAATTTTCACAGAATGCTACTGTGTAGTTTATATTTGAATATATTCCTTTTTCCACTATTACCCCCTTAGCGCTCCGAATGTCCACTTGCATTTTCTACAGAAAGAGTGTTCAGAACTGCGCAATCAAAAGTATGGTTTAACTCTGTTAGCTTAATGAACATTTCAGAAATAAGTTTCACACAATGCTTCTGTGTAGTTTTTATTTGAAGATATTATTTTTCCCAATATAGGCCTCTTAGCGCTCAGAATGTCCAATTGCAGTTTCTACAGAAAGAGTGTTTCAGAAAGGCTGAATCAAAAGTAAGGTTCAACTCTGTTAGTTGAATGCACAGAACAGAAAGAAGTTTCATACAATGCTTCTGTGTAGTTTATATTTGAACATATTCTTTTTTCCACTATTACCCACTTAGCGCTACGAATGTCCAGTTGCATTTTCTACAGACAGAGTGTTTCAAAACTGCTCAATCAAAAGTATGGTTTAACTCTGTTAGCTGAATGCTCAGATCAGAAAGAAGTTTCACAGAATGCTTCTGTGTAGTTTATATTTGAATATATTCCTTTTTCCACTACTACTCTCTTAGCGCTCCAAATGTCCAGTTGCATTTTCTACAGAAAGAGTGTTCAGATCTGCTCAATCAAAAGTATGGTTTAACTCTGTTAGCTGAATGTACAGATCAGAAAGAAGTTTCACAGAATGATTCTGTGTAGTTTATATTTGGAGACATTCCTTTTTCCACTATTACTCTCTTAGCTCTCCGAATCTCCACTTTCATTTTCTACAGAAAGAGTGTTTCAGAACGGCTCAATCAAAACTAAGGTTCAACTCTTTTAGTTGAACAAACAGAACAGAAAGAAGTTTCACACAATTCTTCGGTGTAGTTTTTATTTGTAGACATACTTTTTCCCAATATAGGCCTCTTAGCGCTCAGAATGTCCAATTGCAGTTTCTACAGAAAGAGTGTTTCAGAACGGCTCAATCAAAAGTAAGGTTCAACTCTGTTAGTTGAATGCACAGAACAGAAAGAAGTTTCATACAATGCTTCTGTGTAGTTTATATTTGAACATATTCTTTTTTCCACTATTACCCACTTAGCGCTACGAATGTCCAGTTGCATTTCCTACAGACAGAGTGTTTCAAAACAGCTCAATCAAAAGTATGGTTTAACTCTGTTAGCTGAATGCTCAGATCAGAAAGAAGTTTCACAGAATGCTTCTGTGTAGTTTATATTTGAATATATTCCTTTTTCCACTACTACGCTCTTTGCGCTCCAAATGTCCAGTTGCATTTTCTACAGAAAGAGTGTTCAGATCTGCCCAATCAAAAGTATGGTTTAACTCTGTTAGCTGAATGCACAGATCAGAAAGAAGTTTCACAGAATGATTCTGTGTAGTTTATATTTGGAGACTTTCCTTTTTCCACTATTACCCTCTTAGCGCTCCGAATCTCCAATTGCATTTTCTACAGAAAGAGTGTTTCATAACTGCTCAATCAAAAATATGTTTTATCTCTGTTAACTGAATTTACAGATCAGAAATAAGTTTCACAGAATGCATCTGTGTAGTTTTTATTTGAAGATATTCTTTTTCCCAATATAGGCCTCTTAGCGCTTAGCATGTCCAATTGCAGTTTCTACAGAAAGAGTGTTTCAGAACGGCTCAATCAAAAGTAAGGTTCAACTCTGTTAGTTGAATGCACAGAACAGAAAGTATTTTCACAGAATGCTACTGTGTAGTTTATATTTGAATATATTCCTTTTTCCACTATTACCCCCTTAGCGCTCCGAATGTCCACTTGCATTTTCTACAGAAAGAGTGTTCAGAACTGCGCAATCAAAAGTATGGTTTAACTCTGTTAGCTTAATGAACATATCAGAAATAAGTTTCACACAATGCTTCTGTGTAGTTTTTATTTGAAGATATTATTTTTCCCAATATAGTCCTCTTAGCGCTCAGAATGTCCAATTGCAGTTTCTACAGAAAGAGTGTTTCAGAAAGGCTCAATAAAAAGTAAGGTTCAACTCTGTTAGTTGAATTCACAGAACAGAAAGAAGTTTCATACAATGCTTCTGTGTAGTTTATATTTGAACATATTCTTTTTTCCACTATTACCCACTTAGCGCTACGAATGTCCAGTTGCATTTTCTACAGACAGAGTGTTTCAAAACTGCTAAATCAAAAGTATGGTATAACTCTGTTAGCTGAATGCTCAGATCAGAAAGAAGTTTCACAGAATGCTTCTGTGTAGTTTATATTTGAATATATTCCTTTTTCCACTACTACTCTCTTAGCGCTCCAAATGTCCAGTTGCATTTTCTACAGAAAGAGTGTTCAGATCTGCTCAATCAAAAGTATGGTTTAACTCTGTTAGATGAATGCACAGATCAGAAAGAAGTTTCACAGAATGATTCTGTGTAGTTTATATTTGGAGACATTCCTTTTTCCACTATTACCCTCTTAGCGCTCCGAATCTCCACTTGCATTTTCTACAGAAAGAGTGTTTCATAACTGCTCAATCAAAAATATGTTTTATCTCTGTTAACTGAATTTACGGATCAGAAATAAGTTTCACAGAATGCATCTGTGTAGTTTTTATTTGAAGATATTCTTTTTCCCAATATAGGCCTCTTAGCGCTTAGCATGTCCAATTGCAGTTTCTACAGAAAGAGTGTTTCAGAACGGCTCAATCAAAAGTAAGGTTCAACTCTGTTAGTTGAATGCACAGAACAGAAAGAATTTTCACAGAATGCTACTGTGTAGTTTATATTTGAATATATTCCTTTTTCCACTATTACCCCCTTAGCGCTCCGAATGTCCACTCGCATTTTCTACAGAAAGAGTGTTCAGAACTGCGCAATCAAAAGTATGGTTTAACTCTGTTAGCTTAATGAACATATCAGAAATAAGTTTCACACAATGCTTCTGTGTAGTTTTTATTTGAAGATATTATTTTTCCCTATAGAGGCCTCTTAGCGCTCAGAATGTCCAATTGCAGTTTCTACAGAAAGCGTGTTTCAGAACGGCTCAATCAAAAGTAAGGTTCAACTCTGTTAGTTGAATGCACAGAACAGAAAGAAGTTTCATACAATGCTTCTGTGTAGTTTATATTTGAACATATTCTTTTCCACGATTACCCACTTAGCGCTACGAATGTCCAGTTGCATTTTCTACAGACAGAGTGTTTCAAAACTGCTCAATCAAAGGTATGGTTTAACTCTGTTAGCTGAATGCTCAGATCAGAAAGAAGTTTCACAGAATGCTTCAGTGTAGTTTATATTTGAATATATTCCTTTTTCCACTACTACTCTCTTAGCACTCCAAATGTGCAGTTGCATTTTCTACAGAAAGAGTGTTCAGATCTGCTCAATCAAAAGTATGGTTTAACTGTGTTAGCTGAATGCACAGATCAGAAAAAAGTTTCACAGAATGATTCTGTGTAGTTTATAATTGGAGACATTCCTTTTTCCACTATTACCAACTTAGCGCTCCGAATCTCCACTTGCATTTTCTACAGAAAGAGTGTTTCAGAACGGCTCAATCAAAACTAAGGTTCAACTCTTTTAGTTGAACAAACAAAACAGAAAGAAGTTTCACACAATTTTTCTGTGTAGTTTTTATTTGTAGACATTCTTTTTCCCAATATAGGCCTCTTAGCGCTCAGAATGTCCAATTGCAGTTTCTACAGAAAGAGTGTTTCAGAACGGCTCAATCAAAAGTAAGGTTCAACTCTGTTAGTTGAATGCACAGAACAGAAAGAAGTTTCATACAATGCTTCTGTGTAGTTTATATTTGAACATATTCTTTTTTCAACTATTACCCACTTAGCGCTACGAATGTCCAGTTGCATTTTCTACAGACAGAGTGTTTCAAAACTGCTCAATCAAAAGTATGGTTTAACTCTGTTAGCTCAATGCTCAGATCAGAAAAAGTTTCACAGAATGCTTCTGTGTAGTTTATATTTGAATATATTCCTTTTTCCACTACAACGCTCTTAGCGCTCCAAATGTCCAGTTGCATTTTCTACAGAAAGAGTGTTCAGATCTGCTCAATCAAAAGTATGGTTTAACTCTGTTAGCTGAATGCACAGATCAGAAAGAAGTTTCACCGAATGATTCTGTGTAGTTTATATTTGAAGACATTCCTTTTTCCACTATTACCCTCTTAGCGCTCCGAATCTCCACTTGCATTTTCTACAAAAAGAGTGTTTCATAACTGCTCAATAAAAAATATGTTTTATCTCTGTTAACTGAATTTACAGATCAGAAATAAGTTTCACAGAATGCATCCGTGTAGTTTTTATTTGAAGATATTCTTTTTCCCAATGTAGGCCTCTTAGCGCTTAGCATGTCCAATTGCAGTTTCTACAGAAAGAGTGTTTCAGAACGGCTCAATCAAAAGTAAGGTTCAACTCTGTTAGTTGAAGGCACAGAAGAGAAAGAATTTTCACAGAATGCTACTGTGTAGTTTATATTTGAATATATTCCTTTTTCCACTATTACCCTCTTAGTGCTCCGAATGTCCACTTGCATTTTCTACATAAAGAGTGTTCAGAACTGTGCAATCAAAAGTATGGTTTAACTCTGTTAGCTTAATGAACATATCAGAAATAAGTTTCACACAATGCTTCTGTGTAGTTTTTATTTGAAGATATTATTTTTCCCAATATAGTCCTCTTAGCGCTCAGAATGTCCAATTGCAGTTTCTACAGAAAGAGTGTTTCAGAAAGGCTCAATAAAAAGTAAGGTTCAACTCTGTTAGTTGAATGCACAGAACAGAAAGAAGTTTCATACAATGCTTCTGTGTAGTTTATATTTGAACATATTCTTTTTTCCACTATTACCCACTTAGCGCTACGAATGTCCAGTTGCATTTTCTACAGACAGAGTGTTTCAAAACTGCTCAATCAAAAGTATGGTTTAACTCTGTTAGCTGAATGCTCAGATCAGAAAGAAGTTTCACAGAATGCTTCTGTGTAGTTTATATTTGAATATATTCCTTTTTCCACTAATACTCTCTTAGCGCTCCAAATGTCCAGTTGCATTTTCTACAGAAAGAGTGTTCAGATCTGCTCAATCAAAAGTATGGTTTAACTCTGTTAGATGAATGCACAGATCAGAAAGAAGTTTCACAGAATGATTCTGTGTAGTTTATATTTGGAGACATTCCTTTTTCCACTATTACCCTCTTAGCGCTCCGAATCTCCACTTGCATTTTCTACAGAAAGAGTGTTTCATAACTGCTCAATCAAAAATATGTTTTATCTCTGTTAACTGAATTTACGGATCAGAAATAAGTTTCACAGAATGCATCTGTGTAGTTTTTATTTGAAGATATTCTTTTTCCCAATATAGGCCTCTTAGCGCTTAGCATGTCCAATTGCAGTTTCTACAGAAAGAGTGTTTCAGAACGACTCAATCAAAAGTAAGGTTCAACTCTGTTAGTAGAATGCACAGAACAGAAAGAATTTTCACAGAATGCTACTGTGTAGTTTATATTTGAATATATTCCTTTTTCTACTATTACCCCCTTAGCGCTCCGAATGTCCACTTGCATTTTCTACAGAAAGAGTGTTCAGAACTGCGCAATCAAAAGTATGGTTTAACTCTGTTAGCTTAATGAACATATCAGAAATAAGTTTCACACAATGCTTCTGTGTAGTTTTTATTTGAAGATATTATTTTTCCCAATATAGGCCTCTTAGCGCTCAGAATGTCCAATTGAAGTTTCTACAGAAAGAGTGTTTCAGAAAGGCTCAATCAAAAGTAAGGTTCAACTCTGTTAGTTGAATGCACAGAACAGAAAGAAGTTTCATACAATGCTTCTGTGTAGTTTATATTTGAACATATTCTTTTTTCCACTATTACCCACTTAGCGCTACGAATGTCCAGTTGCATTTTCTACAGACACAGTGTTTCAATCTGCTCAATCAAAAGTATGGTTTAACTCTGTTAGCTGAATGCTCAGATCAGAAAGAAGTTTCACAGAATGCTTCAGTGTAGTTTATATTTGAATATATTCCTTTTTCCACTACTACTCTCTTAGCGCTCCAAATGTCCAGTTGCATTTTCTACAGAAAGAGTGTTCAGATCTGCCCAATCAAAAGTATGGTTTAACTCTGTTAGCTGAATGCACAGATCAGAAAGAAGTTTCACAGAATGATTCTGTGTAGTTTATATTTGGAGACTTTCCTTTTTCCACTATTACCCTCTTAGCGCTCCGAATCTCCACTTGCATTTTCTACAGAAAGAGTGTTTCAGAACGGCGCAATGAAAACTAAGGTTCAACTCTTATAGTTGAACAAACAGAACAGAAAGAAGTTTCACACAATTCTTCTGTGTAGTTTTTATTTGTAGACATTCTTTTTCCCAATATAGGCCTCTTAGCGCTCAGAATGTCCAATTGCAGTTTCTACAGAAAGAGTGTTTCAGAACGGCTCAATCAAAAGTAAGGTTCAAATCTGTTAGTTGAATGCACAGAACAGAAAGAAGTTTCATACAATGCTTCTGTGTAGTTTATATTTGAACATATTCTTTTTTCCACGATTACCCACTTAGCGCTACGAATGTCCAGTTGCATTTTCTACAGACAGAGTGTTTCAAAACTGCTCAATCAAAGGTATGGTTTAACTCTGTTAGCTGAATGCTCAGATCAGAAAGAAGTTTCACAGAATGCTTCTGTGTAGTTTATATTTGAATATATTCCTTTTTCCACTACTACGCTCTTAGCGCTGCAAATGTCCAGTTGCATTTTCTACAGAAAGAGTGTTCAGATCTGCTCAATCAAAAGTATGGTTTAACTCTGTTAGCTGAATGCACAGATCAGAAAGAAGTTTCACCGAATGTTTCTGTGTAGTTTATATTTGAAGACATTCCTTTTTCCACTATTACCCTCTTAGCGCTCCGAATCTCCACTTGCATTTTCTACAGAAAGAGTGTTTCATAACTGCTCAATCAAAAATATGTTTTATCTCTGTTAACTGAATTTACGGATCAGAAATAAGTTTCACAGAATGCATCCGTGTAGTTTTTATTTGAAGATATTCTTTTTCCCAATATAGGCCTCTTAGCGCTTAGCATGTCCAATTGCAGTTTCTACAGAAAGAGTGTTTCAGAACGGCTCAATCAAAAGTAAGGTTCAACTCTGTTAGTTGAATGCTCAGAACAGAAAGTATTTTCACAGAATGCTACTGTGTAGTTTATATTTGAATATATTCCTTTTTCCACTATTACCCCCTTAGCGCTCCGAATGTCCACTTGCATTTTCTACAGAAAGAGTGTTCAGAACTGCGCAATCAAAAGTATGGTTTAACTCTGTTAGCTTAATGAACATATCAGAAATAAGTTTCACACAATGCTTCTGTGTAGTTTTTATTTGAAGATATTATTTTTCCCAATATAGTCCTCTTAGCGCTCAGAATGTCCAATTGCAGTTTCTACAGAAAGAGTGTTTCAGAAAGGCTCAATAAAAAGTAAGGTTCAACTCTGTTAGTTGAATGCACAGAACAGAAAGAAGTTTCATACAATGCTTCTGTGTAGTTTATATTTGAACATATTCTTTTTTCCACTATTACCCACTTAGCGCTACGAATGTCCAGTTGCATTTTCTACAGACAGAGTGTTTCAAAACTGCTCAATCAAAAGTATGGTTTAACTCTGTTAGCTGAATGCTCAGATCAGAAAGAAGTTTCACAGAATGCTTCTGTGTAGTTTATATTTGAATATATTCCTTTTTCAACTACTACTCTCTTAGCGCTCCAAATGTCGAGTTGCATTTTCTACAGAAAGTGTGTTCAGATCTGCTCAATCAAAAGTATGGTTTAACTCTGTTATATGAATGCACAGATCAGAAAGAAGTTTCACAGAATGATTCTGTGTAGTTTATATTTGGAGACATTCCTTTTTCCACTATTACCCTCTTAGCGCTCCGAATCTCCACTTGCATTTTCTACAGAAAGAGTGTTTCATAACTGCTCAATCAAAAATATGTTTTATCTCTGTTAACTGAATTTACGGATCAGAAATAAGTTTCACAGAATGCATCTGTGTAGTTTTTATTTGAAGATATTCTTTTTCCCAATATAGGCCTCTTAGCGCTTAGCATGTCCAATTGCAGTTTCTACAGAAAGAGTGTTTCAGAACGGCTCAATCAAAAGTAAGGTTCAACTCTGTTAGTTGAATGCACAGAACAGAAAGAATTTTCACAGAATGCTACTGTGTAGTTTATATTTGAATATATTCCTTTTTCCACTATTACCCCCTTAGCGCTCCGAATGTCCACTCGCATTTTCTACAGAAAGAGTGTTCAGAACTGCGCAATCAAAAGTATGGTTTAACTCTGTTAGCTTAATGAACATATCAGAAATAAGTTTCACACAATGCTTCTGTGTAGTTTTTATTTGAAGATATTATTTTTCCCAATATAGGCCTCTTAGCGCTCAGAATGTCCAATTGCAGTTTCTACAGAAAGCGTGTTTCAGAACGGCTCAATCAAAAGTAAGGTTCAACTCTGTTAGTTGAATGCACAGAACAGAAAGAAGTTTCATACAATGCTTCTGTGTAGTTTATATTTGAACATATTCTTTTTTCCACGATTACCCACTTAGCGCTACGAATGTCCAGTTGCATTTTCTACAGACAGAGTGTTTCAAAACTGCTCAATCAAAGGTATGGTTTAACTCTGTTAGCTGAATGCTCAGATCAGAAAGAAGTTTCACAGAATGCTTCAGTGTAGTTTATATTTGAATATATTCCTTTTTCCACTACTACTCTCTTAGCGCTCCAAATGTCCAGTTGCATTTTCTACAGAAAGAGTGTTCAGATCTGCTCAATCAAAAGTATGGTTTAACTGTGTTAGCTGAATGCACAGATCAGAAAGAAGTTTCACAGAATGATTCTGTGTAGTTTATATTTGGAGACATTCCTTTTTCCACTATTACCCACTTAGCGCTCCGAATCTCCACTTGCATTTTCTACAGAAAGAGTGTTTCAGAACGGCTCAATCAAAACTAAGGTTCAAATCTTTTAGTTGAACAAACAAAACAGAAAGAAGTTTCACACAATTCTTCTGTGTAGTTTTTATTTGTAGACATTCTTTTTCCCAATATAGGCCTCTTAGCGCTCAGAATGTCCAATTGCAGTTTCTACAGAAAGAGTGTTTCAGAACGGCTCAATCAAAAGTAAGGTTCAACTCTGTTAGTTGAATGCACAGAACAGAAAGAAGTTTCATACAATGCTTCTGTGTAGTTTATATTTGAACATATTCTTTTTTCCACTATTACCCACTTAGCGCTACGAATGTCCAGTTGCATTTTCTACAGACAGAGTGTTTCAAAACTGCTCAATCAAAAGTATGGTTTAACTCTGTTAGCTGAATGCTCAGATCAGAAAGAAGTTTTACAGAATGCTTCTGTGTAGTTTATATTTGAATATATTCCTTTTTCCACTACAACGCTCTTAGCGCTCCAAATGTCCAGTTGCATTTTCTACAGAAAGAGTGTTCAGATCTGCTCAATCAAAAGTATGGTTTAACTCTGTTAGCTGAATGCACAGATCAGAAAGAAGTTTCACCGAATGATTCTGTGTAGTTTATATTTGAAGACATTCCTTTTTCCACTATTACCCTCTTAGCGCTCCGAATCTCCACTTGCATTTTCTACAAAAAGAGTGTTTCATAACTGCTCAATCAAAAATATGTTTTATCCCTGTTAACTGAATTTACAGATCAGAAATAAGTTTCACAGAATGCATCCGTGTAGTTTTTATTTGAAGATATTCTTTTTCCCAATGTAGGCCTCTTAGCGCTTAGCATGTCCAATTGCAGTTTCTACAGAAAGAGTGTTTCAGAACGGCTCAATCAAAAGTAAGGTTCAACTCTGTTAGTTGAAGGCACAGAAGAGAAAGTATTTTCACAGAATGCTACTGTGTAGTTTATATTTGAATATATTCCTTTTTCCACTATTACCCTCTTAGTGCTCCGAATGTCCACTTGCATTTTCTACATAAAGAGTGTTCAGAACTGTGCAATCAAAAGTATGGTTTAACTCTGTTAGCTTAATGAACATATCAGAAATAAGTTTCACACAATGCTTCTGTGTAGTTTTTATTTGAAGATATTATTTTTCCGAATATAGTCCTCTTAGCGCTCAGAATGTCCAATTGCAGTTTCTACAGAAAGAGTGTTTCAGAAAGGCTCAATAAAAAGTAAGGTTCAACTCTGTTAGTTGAATGCACAGAACAGAAAGAAGTTTCATACAATGCTTCTGTGTAGTTTATATTTGAACATATTCTTTTTTCCACTATTACCCACTTAGCGCTACGAATGTCCAGTTGCATTTTCTACAGACAGAGTGTTTCAAAACTGCTCAATCAAAAGTATGGTTTAACTCTGTTAGCTGAATGCTCAGATCAGAAAGAAGTTTCACAGAATGCTTCTGTGTAGTTTATATTTGAATATATTCCTTTTTCTACTACTACTCTCTTAGCGCTCCAAATGTCCAGTTGCATTTTCTACAGAAAGAGTGTTCAGAACTGCTCAATGAAAAGTATGGTTTAACTCTGTTAGATGAATGCACAGATCAGAAAGAAGTTTCACAGAATGATTCTGTGTAGTTTATATTTGGAGACATTCCTTTTTCCACTATAACCCTCTTAGCGCTCCGAATCTCCACTTGCATTTTCTACAGAAAGAGTGTTTCATAACTGCTCAATCAAAAATATGTTTTATCTCTGTTAACTGAATTTACGGATCAGAAATAAGTTTCACAGAATGCATCTATGTAGTTTTTATTTGAAGATATTCTTTTTCCCAATATAGGCCTCTTAGCGCTTAGCATGTCCAATTGCAGTTTCTACAGAAAGAGTGTTTCAGAACGGCTCAATCAAAAGTAAGGTTCAACTCTGTTAGTTGAATGCACAGAACAGAAAGAATTTTCACAGAATGCTACTGTGTAGTTTATATTTGAATATATTCCTTTTTCCACTATTACCCCCTTAGCGCTCCGAATGTCCACTTGCATTTTCTACAGAAAGAGTGTTCAGAACTGCGCAATCAAAAGTATGGTTTAACTCTGTTAGCTTAATGAACATATCAGAAAAAAGTTTCACACAATGCTTCTGTGTAGTTTTTATTTGAAGATATTATTTTTCCCAATATAGGCCTCTTAGCGCTCAGAATGTCCAATTGCAGTTTCTACAGAAAGAGTGTTTCAGAAAGGCCCAATCAAAAGTAAGGTTCAACTCTGTTAGTTGAATGCACAGAACAGAAAGAAGTTTCATACAATGCTTCTGTGTAGTTTATATTTGAACATATTCTTTTTTCCACTATTACCCACTTAGCGCTACGAATGTCCAGTTGCATTTTCTACAGACACAGTGTTTCAATCTGCTCAATCAAAAGTATGGTTTAACTCTGTTAGCTGAATGCTCAGATCAGAAAGAAGTTTCACAGAATGCTTCAGTGTAGTTTATATTTGAATATATTCCTTTTTCCACTACTACTCTCTTAGCGCTCCAAGTGTCCAGTTGCATTTTCTACAGAAAGAGTGTTCAGATCTGCCCAATCAAAAGTATGGTTTAACTCTGTTAGCTGAATGCACAGATCAGAAAGAAGTTTCACAGAATGATTCTGTGTAGTTTATATTTGGAGACTTTCCTTTTTCCACTATTACCCTCTTAGCGCTCCGAATCTCCACTTGCATTTTCTACAGAAAGAGTGTTTCAGAACGGCGCAATGAAAACTAAGGTTCAACTCTTTTAGTTGAACAAACAGAAGAGAAAGAAGTTTCACACAATTCTTCTGTGTAGTTTTTATTTGTAGACATTCTTTTTCCCAATATAGGCCTCTTAGCGCTCAGAATGTCCAATTGCAGTTTCTACAGAAAGAGTGTTTCAGAACGGCTCAATCAAAAGTAAGGTTCAACTCTGTTAGTTGAATGCACAGAACAGAAAGAAGTTTCATACAATGCTTCTGTGTAGTTTATATTTGAACATATTCTTTTTTCCACGATTACCCACTTAGCGCTACGAATGTCCAGTTGCATTTTCTACAGACAGAGTGTTTCAAAACTGCTCAATCAAAGGTATGGTTTAACTCTGTTAGCTGAATGCTCAGATCAGAAAGAAGTTTCACAGAATGCTTCTGTGTAGTTTATATTTGAATATATTCCTTTTTCCACTACTACGCTCTTAGCGCTGAAAATGTCCAGTTGCATTTTCTACAGAAAGAGTGTTCAGATCTGCTCAATCAAAAGTATGGTTTAACTCTGTTAGCTGAATGCACAGATCAGAAAGAAGTTTCACCGAATGTTTCTGTGTAGTTTATATTTGAAGACATTCCTTTTTCCACTATTACCCACTTAGCGCTCCGAATCTCCACTTGCATTTTCTACAAAAAGAGTGTTTCATAACTGCTCAATCAAAAATATGTTTTATCTCTGTTAACTGAATTTACAGATCAGAAATAAGTTTCACAGAATGCATCTGTGTAGTTTTTATTTGAAGATATTCTTTTTCCCAATGTAGGCCTCTTAGCGCTTAGCATGTCCAATTGCAGTTTCTACAGAAAGAGTGTTTCAGAACAGCTCAATCAAAAGTAAGGTTCAACTCTGTTAGTTGAATGCACAGAACAGAAAGTATTTTCACAGAATGCTACTGTGTAGTTTATATTTGAATATATTCCTTTTTCCACTATTACCCTCTTAGCGCTCCGAATGTCCACTGGCATTTTCTACAGAAAGAGTGTTCAGAACTGAGCAATCAAATGTATCGTTTAACTCTGTTAGCTTAATGAACATATCAGAAATAAGTTTCACCCAATGCTTCTGTGTAGTTTTTATTTGAAGATATTTTTTTTCCCAATATATTCCTCTTAGCGCTCAGAATGTCCAATTGCAGTTTCTACAGAAAGAGTGATTCAGAAAGGCTGAATCAAAAGTAAGGTTCAACTCTGTTAGTTGAATGCACAGAACAGAAAGTAGTTTCATACAATGCTTCTGTGTAGTTTATATTTGAACATATTCTTTTTTCCACTATTACCCACTTAGCGCTACGAATGTCCAGTTGCATTTTCTACAGACACAGTGTTTCAAAACTGCTCAATCAAAAGTATGGTTTAACTCTGTTAGCTGAATGCTCAGATCAGAAAGAAGTTTCACAGAATGCTTCTGTGTAGTTTATATTTGAATATATTCCTTTTTCCACTACTACTCTCTTAGCGCTCCAAATGTCCAGTTGCATTTTCTACAGAAAGAGTGTTCAGATCTGCTCAATCAAAAGTATGGTTTAACTCTGTTAGCTGAATGCACAGATCAGAAAGAAGTTTCACAGAATGATTCTGTGTAGTTTATATTTGGAGACATTCCTTTTTCCACTATTACTCTCTTAGCTCTCCGAATCTCCACTTTCATTTTCTACAGAAAGAGTGTTTCAGAACGGCTCAATCAAAACTAAAGTTCAACTCTTTTAGTTGAACAAACAGAACAGAAAGAAGTTTCACACAATTCTTCTGTGTAGTTTTTATTTGTAGACATTCTTTTTCCCAATATAGGCCTCTTAGCGCTCAGAATGTCCAATTGCAGTTTCTACAGAAAGAGTGTTTCAGAACGGCTCAATCAAAAGTAAGGTTCAACTCTGTTAGTTGAATGCACAGAACAGAAAGAAGTTTCATACAATGCTTCTGTGTAGTTTATATTTGAACATATTCTTTTTTCCACTATTACCCACTTAGCGCTACGAATGTCCAGTTGCATTTCCTACAGACAGAGTGTTTCAAAACTGTTCAATCAAAAGTATGGTTTAACTCTGTTAGCTGAATGCTCAGATCAGAAAGAAGTTTCACAGAATGCTTCTGTGTAGTTTATATTTGAATATATTCCTTTTTCCACTACTACGCTCTTTGCGCTCCAAATGTCCAGTTGCATTTTCTACAGAAATAGTGTTCAGATCTGCTCAATCAAAAGTATGGTTTAACTCTGTTAGCTGAATGCACAGATCAGAAAGAAGTTTCACCGAATTATTCTCTGTGGTTTATATTTGAAAACATTCCTTTTTCCACTATTACCCTCTTAGCGCTCCGATTCTCCACTTGCATTTTCTACAAAAAGAGTGTTTCATAACTGCTCAATCAAAAATATGTTTTATCTCTGTTAACTGAATTTACAGATCAGAAATAAGTTTCACAGAATGCATCTGTGTAGTTTTTATTTGAAGATATTCTTATTCCCAATGTAGGCCTCTTAGCGCTTAGCATGTCCAATTGCATTTTCTACAGAAAGAGTGTTTCAGAACGGCTCACTCAAAAGTAAGGTTCAACTCTGTTAGTTGAATGCACAGAAGAGAAAGAATTTTCACAGAATGCTACTGTGTAGTTTATATTTGAATATATTCCTTTTTCCACTATTACCCTCTTAGCGCTCCGAATGTCCACTTGCATTTTCTACAGAAAGAGTGTTCAGAACTGTGCAATCAAAAGTATGGTTTAACTCAGTTAGCTTAATGAACATATCAGAAATAAGTTTCACACAATGCTTCTGTGTAGTTTTTATTTGAAGATATTATTTTTCCCAATAGAGGCCTCTTAGCGCTCAGAATGTCCAATTGCAGTTTCTACAGAAAGAGTGTTTCAGAAAGGCTCAATCCAAAGTAAGGTTCAACTCTGTTAGTTGAATGCACAGAACAGAAAGAAGTTTCATACAATGCTTCTGTGTAGTTTATATTTGAACATATTCTTTTTTCCACTATTACCCACTTAGCGCTACGAATGTCCAGTTGCATTTTCTACAGACAGAGTGTTTCAAAACTGCTCAATCAAAAGTATGGTTTAACTCTGTTAGCTGAATGCTCAGATCAGAAAGAAGTTTCACAGAATGCTTCTGTGTAGTTTATATTTGAATATATTCCTTATTCCACTACTAATCTCTTAGCACTCCAAATGTCCAGTTGCATTTTCTACAGAAAGAGTGTTCAGATCTGCTCAATCAAAAGTATGGTTTAACTCTGTTAGCTGAATGCACAGATCAGAAAGAAGTTTCACCGAATGATTCTGTGTAGTTTATATTTGAAGACATTCCTTTTTCCACTATTACCCTCTTAGCGCTCCGAATCTCCACTTGCATTTTCTACAAAAAGAGTGTTTCATAACTGCTCAATCAAAAATATGTTTTATCTCTGTTAACTGAATTTACAGATCAGAAATAAGTTTCACAGAATGCATCTGTGTAGTTTTTATTTGAAGATATTCTTTTTCCCAATGTAGGCCTCTTAGCGCTTAGCATGTCCAATTGCAGTTTCTACAGAAAGAGTGTTTCAGAACGGCTCAATCAAAAGTAAGGTTCAACTCTGTCAGTTGAAGGCACAGAAGAGAAAGAATTTTCACAGAATGCTACTGTGTAGTTTATATTTGAATATATTCCTTTTTCCACTATTACCCTCTTTGTGCTCCGAATGTCCACTTGCATTTTCTACATAAAGAGTGTTCAGAACTGTGCAATCAAAAGTATGGTTTAACTCTGTTAGCTTAATGAACATATCAGAAATAAGTTTCACACAATGCTTCTGTGTAGTTTTTATTTGAAGATATTATTTTTCCCAATATAGTCCTCTTAGCGCTCAGAATGTCCAATTGCAGTTTCTACAGAAAGAGTGTTTCAGAAAGGCTCAATCAAAATTAAGGTTCAACTCTGTTAGTTGAATGCACAGAACAGAAAGAAGATTCATACAATGCTTCTGTGTAGTTTATATTTGAACATATTCTTTTTTCCACTATTACCCACTTAGCGCTACGAATATCCAGTTGCATTTTCTACAGAGAGAGTGTTTCAAAACTGCTCAATCAAAAGTATGGTTTAACTCTGTTAGCTGAATGCTCAGATCAGAAAGAAGTTTCACAGAATGCTTCTGTGTAGTTTATATTTGAATATATTTCTTTTTCCACTACTACTCTCTTAGCGCTCCAAATGTCCAGTTGCATTTTCTACAGAAAGAGTGTTCAGATCTGCTCAATCAAAAGTATGGTTTAACTCTGTTAGCTGAATGCACAGATCAGAAAAAAGTTTCACAGAATGATTCTGTGTAGTTTATATTTGGAGATATTCCTTTTTCCACTAATACCCTGTTAGCGCTCCGAATCTCCCCTTGCATTTTCTACAGAAAGAGTGTTTCTGAAAGGCTCAATCAAAACTAAGGTTCAACTCTTTTAGTTGAACAAACAGAACAGAAAGAAGTTTCACACAATTCTTGTGTGTAGTTTTTATTTGTAGACATTCTTTTTCCCAATATAGGCCTCTTAGCGCTCAGAATGTCCAATTGCAGTTTCTACAGAAAGAGTGTTTCAGAACGGCTCAATCAAAAGTAAGGTTCAACTCTGTTAGTTGAATGCACAGAAAACAAAGAAGTTTCATACAATGCTTCTGTGTAGTTTATATTTGAACATATTCTTTTTTCCACTATTACCCACTTAGCGCTACGAATGTCCAGTTGCATTTTCTACAGACAGAGTGTTTCAAAACTGCTCAATCAAAAGTATGGTTTAACTCTGTTAGCTGAATGCTCAGATCAGAAAGAAGTTTCACAGAATGCTTCTGTGTAGTTTATATTTGAATATATTACTTTTTCCATTACTACGCTCTTAGCGCTCCAAATGTCCAGTTGCATTTTCTACAGAAAGAGTGTTCAGATCTGCTCAATCAAAAGTATGGTTTAACTCTGTTAGCTGAATGCACAGATCAGAAAGTAGTTTCACCGAATGATTCTGTGTAGTTTATATTTGAAGACATTCCTTTTTCCACTATTACCCTCTTAGCGCTCCGAATCTCCACTTGCATTTTCTACAAAAAGAGTGTTTCATAACTGCTCAATCAAAAATATGTTTTATCTCTGTTAACTGAATTTACAGATCAGAAATAAGTTTCACAGAATGCATCTGTGTAGTTTTTATTTGAAGATATTCTTTTTCCCAATGTAGGCCTCTTAGCGCTTAGCATGTCCAATTGCAGTTTCTACAGAAAGAGTGTTTCAGAACGGCTCAATCAAAAGTAAGGTTCAACTCTGTTAGTTGAATGCACAGAAGAGAAAGAATTTTCACAGAATGCTACTGTGTAGTTTATATTTGAATATATTCCTTTTTCCACTATTACCCTCTTAGCGCTCCGAATGTCCACTTGCATTTTCTACAGAAAGAGTGTTCAGAACTGTGCAATCAAAAGTATGGTTTAACTCAGTTAGCTTAATGAACATATCAGAAATAAGTTTCACACAATGCTTCTGTGTAGTTTTTATTTGAAGATATTATTTTTCCCAATAGAGGCCTCTTAGCGCTCAGAATGTCCAATTGCAGTTTCTACAGAAAGAGTGTTTCAGAAAGGCTCAATCCAAAGTAAGGTTCAACTCTGTTAGTTGAATGCACAGAACAGAAAGAAGTTTCATACAATGCTTCTGTGTAGTTTATATTTGAACATATTCTTTTTTCCACTATTACCCACTTAGCGCTACGAATGTCCAGTTGCATTTTCTACAGACAGAGTGTTTCAAAACTGCTCAATCAAAAGTATGGTTTAACTCTGTTAGCTGAATGCTCAGATCAGAAAGAAGTTTCACAGAATGCTTCTGTGTAGTTTATATTTGAATATATTCCTTATTCCACTACTAATCTCTTAGCACTCCAAATGTCCAGTTGCATTTTCTACAGAAAGAGTGTTCAGATCTGCTCAATCAAAAGTATGGTTTAACTCTGTTAGCTGAATGCACAGATCAGAAAGAAGTTTCACAGAATGATTCTGTGTAGTTTATATTTGGAGACATTCCTTTTTCCACTATTACCCTCTTAGCGCTCCGAATCTCCACTTGCATTTTCTACAGAAAGAGTGTTTCAGAACGGCTCAATCAAAACTAAGGTTCAACTCTTTTAGTTGAACAAACAAAACAGAAAAAGTTTCACACAATTCTTCTGTGTAGTTTTTATTTGTAGACATTCTTTTTCCCATTATAGGCCTCTTAGCGCTCAGAATGTCCAATTGCAGTTTCTACAGAAAGAGTGTTTCAGAACGGCTCAATCAAAAGTAAGGTTCAACTCTGTTAGTTGAATGCACAGAACAGAAAGAAGTTTCATACAATGCTTCTGTGTAGTTTATATTTGAACATATTCTTTTTTCCACTATTACCCACTTAGCGCTACGAATGTCCAGTTGCATTTTCTACAGACAGAGTGTTTCAAAACTGCTCAATCAAAAGTATGGTTTAACTCTGTTAGCTGAATGCTCTGATCAGAAAGAAGTTTCACAGAATGCTTCTGTGTAGTTTATATTTGAATATATTCCTTTTTCCACTACAACGCTCTTAGCGCTCCAAATGTCCAGTTGCATTTTCTACAGAAAGAGTGTTCAGATCTGCTCAATCAAAAGTATGGTTTAACTCTGTTAGCTGAATGCACAGATCAGAAAGAAGTTTCACCGAATGATTCTGTGTAGTTTATATTTGAAGACATTCCTTTTTCCACTATTACCCTCTTAGCGCTCCGAATCTCCACTTGCATTTTCTACAAAAAGAGTGTTTCATAACTGCTCAATCAAAAATATGTTTTATCTCTGTTAACTGAATTTACAGATCAGAAATAAGTTTCACAGAATGCATCTGTGTAGTTTTTATTTGAAGATATTCTTTTTCCCAATGTAGGCCTCTTAGCGCTTAGCATGTCCAATTGCAGTTTCTACAGAAAGAGTGTTTCAGAACGGCTCAATCAAAAGTAAGGTTCAACTCTGTTAGTTGAAGGCACAGAAGAGAAAGAATTTTCACAGAATGCTACTGTGTAGTTTATATTTGAATATATTCCTTTTTCCACTATTACCCTCTTTGTGCTCCGAATGTCCACTTGCATTTTCTACATAAAGAGTGTTCAGAACTGTGCAATCAAAAGTATGGTTTAACTCTGTTAGCTTAATGAACATATCAGAAATAAGTTTCACACAATGCTTCTGTGTAGTTTTTATTTGAAGATATTATTTTTATCAATATAGTCCTCTTAGCGCTCAGAATGTCCAATTGCAGTTTCTACAGAAAGAGTGTTTCAGAAAGGCTCAATCAAAAGTAAGGTTCAACTCTGTTAGTTGAATGCACAGAACAGAAAGAAGATTCATACAATGCTTCTGTGTAGTTTATATTTGAGCATATTCTTTTTTCCACTATTACCCACTTAGCGCTACGAATATCCAGTTGCATTTTCTACAGAGAGAGTGTTTCAAAACTGCTCAATCAAAAGTATGGTTTAACTCTGTTAGCTGAATGCTCAGATCAGAAAGAAGTTTCACAGAATGCTTCTGTGTAGTTTATATTTGAATATATTTCTTTTTCCACTACTACTCTCTTAGCGCTCCAAATGTCCAGTTGCATTTTCTACAGAAAGAGTGTTCAGATCTGCTCAATCAAAAGTATGGTTTAACTCTGTTAGCTGAATGCACAGATCAGAAAAAAGTTTCACAGAATGATTCTGTGTAGTTTATATTTGGAGACATTCCTTTTTCCACTAATACCCTGTTAGCGCTCCGAATCTCCCCTTGCATTTTCTACAGAAAGAGTGTTTCTGAAAGGCTCAATCAAAACTAAGGTTCAACTCTTTTAGTTGAACAAACAGAACAGAAAGAAGTTTCACACAATTCTTGTGTGTAGTTTTTATTTGTAGACATTCTTTTTCCCAATATAGGCCTCTTAGCGCTCAGAATGTCCAATTGCAGTTTCTACAGAAAGAGTGTTTCAGAACGGCTCAATCAAAAGTAAGGTTCAACTCTGTTAGTTGAATGCACAGAAAACAAAGAAGTTTCATACAATGCTTCTGTGTAGTTTATATTTGAACATATTCTTTTTTCCACTATTACCCACTTAGCGCTACGAATGTCCAGTTGCATTTTCTACAGACAGAGTGTTTCAAAACTGCTCAATCAAAAGTATGGTTTAACTCTGTTAGCTGAATGCTCAGATCAGAAAGAAGTTTCACAGAATGCTTCTGTGTAGTTTATATTTGAATATATTACTTTTTCCATTACTACGCTCTTAGCGCTCCAAATGTCCAGTTGCATTTTCTACAGAAAGAGTGTTCAGATCTGCTCAATCAAAAGTATGGTTTAACTCTGTTAGCTGAATGCACAGATCAGAAAGTAGTTTCACCGAATGATTCTGTGTAGTTTATATTTGAAGACATTCCTTTTTCCACTATTACCCTCTTAGCGCTCCGAATCTCCACTTGCATTTTCTACAAAAAGAGTGTTTCATAACTGCTCAATCAAAAATATGTTTTATCTCTGTTAACTGAATTTACAGATCAGAAATAAGTTTCACAGAATGCATCTGTGTAGTTTTTATTTGAAGATATTCTTTTTCCCAATGTAGGCCTCTTAGCGCTTAGCATGTCCAATTGCAGTTTCTACAGAAAGAGTGTTTCAGAACGGCTCAATCAAAAGTAAGGTTCAACTCTGTTAGTTGAATGCACAGAAGAGAAAGAATTTTCACAGAATGCTACTGTGTAGTTTATATTTGAATATATTCCTTTTTCCACTATTACCCTCTTAGCGCTCCGAATGTCCACTTGCATTTTCTACAGAAAGAGTGTTCAGAACTGTGCAATCAAAAGTATGGTTTAACTCAGTTAGCTTAATGAACATATCAGAAATAAGTTTCACACAATGCTTCTGTGTAGTTTTTATTTGAAGATATTATTTTTCCCAATAGAGGCCTCTTAGCGCTCAGAATGTCCAATTGCAGTTTCTACAGAAAGAGTGTTTCAGAAAGGCTCAATCCAAAGTAAGGTTCAACTCTGTTAGTTGAATGCACAGAACAGAAAGAAGTTTCATACAATGCTTCTGTGTAGTTTATATTTGAACATATTCTTTTTTCCACTATTACCCACTTAGCGCTACGAATGTCCAGTTGCATTTTCTACAGACAGAGTGTTTCAAAACTGCTCAATCAAAAGTATGGTTTAACTCTGTTAGCTGAATGCTCAGATCAGAAAGAAGTTTCACAGAATGCTTCTGTGTAGTTTATATTTGAATATATTCCTTATTCCACTACTAATCTCTTAGCACTCCAAATGTCCAGTTGCATTTTCTACAGAAAGAGTGTTCAGATCTGCTCAATCAAAAGTATGGTTTAACTCTGTTAGCTGAATGCACAGATCAGAAAGAAGTTTCACAGAATGATTCTGTGTAGTTTATATTTGGAGACATTCCTTTTTCCACTATTACCCTCTTAGCGCTCCGAATCTCCACTTGCATTTTCTACAGAAAGAGTGTTTCAGAACGGCTCAATCAAAACTAAGGTTCAACTCTTTTAGTTGAACAAACAAAACAGAAAAAGTTTCACACAATTCTTCTGTGTAGTTTTTATTTGTAGACATTCTTTTTCCCATTATAGGCCTCTTAGCGCTCAGAATGTCCAATTGCAGTTTCTACAGAAAGAGTGTTTCAGAACGGCTCAATCAAAAGTAAGGTTCAACTCTGTTAGTTGAATGCACAGAACAGAAAGAAGTTTCATACAATGCTTCTGTGTAGTTTATATTTGAACATATTCTTTTTTCCACTATTACCCACTTAGCGCTACGAATGTCCAGTTGCATTTTCTACAGACAGAGTGTTTCAAAACTGCTCAATCAAAAGTATGGTTTAACTCTGTTAGCTGAATGCTCTGATCAGAAAGAAGTTTCACAGAATGCTTCTGTGTAGTTTATATTTGAATATATTCCTTTTTCCACTACAACGCTCTTAGCGCTCCAAATGTCCAGTTGCATTTTCTACAGAAAGAGTGTTCAGATCTGCTCAATCAAAAGTATGGTTTAACTCTGTTAGCTGAATGCACAGATCAGAAAGAAGTTTCACCGAATGATTCTGTGTAGTTTATATTTGAAGACATTCCTTTTTCCACTATTACCCTCTTAGCGCTCCGAATCTCCACTTGCATTTTCTACAAAAAGAGTGTTTCATAACTGCTCAATCAAAAATATGTTTTATCTCTGTTAACTGAATTTACAGATCAGAAATAAGTTTCACAGAATGCATCTGTGTAGTTTTTATTTGAAGATATTCTTTTTCCCAATGTAGGCCTCTTAGCGCTTAGCATGTCCAATTGCAGTTTCTACAGAAAGAGTGTTTCAGAACGGCTCAATCAAAAGTAAGGTTCAACTCTGTTAGTTGAAGGCACAGAAGAGAAAGAATTTTCACAGAATGCTACTGTGTAGTTTATATTTGAATATATTCCTTTTTCCACTATTACCCTCTTTGTGCTCCGAATGTCCACTTGCATTTTCTACATAAAGAGTGTTCAGAACTGTGCAATCAAAAGTATGTTTTAACTCTGTTAGCTTAATGAACATATCAGAAATAAGTTTCAAACAATGCTTCTGTGTAGTTTTTATTTGAAGATATTATTTTTATCAATATAGTCCTCTTAGCGCTCAGAATGTCCAATTGCAGTTTCTACAGAAAGAGTGTTTCAGAAAGGCTCAATCAAATGTAAGGTTCAACTCTGTTAGTTGAATGCACAGAACAGAAAGAAGATTCATACAATGCTTCTGTGTAGTTTATATTTGAACATATTCTTTTTTCCACTATTACCCACTTAGCGCTACGAATATCCAGTTGCATTTTCTACAGAGAGAGTGTTTCAAAACTGCTCAATCAAAAGTATGGATTAACTCTGTTAGCTGAATGCTCAGATCAGAAAGAAGTTTCACAGAATGCTTCTGTGTAGTTTATAATTGAATATATTTCTTTTTCCACTACTACTCTCTTAGCGCTCCAAATGTCCAGTTGCATTTTCTACAGAAAGAGTGTTCAGATCTGCTCAATCAAAAGTATGGTTTAACTCTGTTAGCTGAATGCACAGATCAGAAAAAAGTTTCACAGAATGATTCTGTGTAGTTTATATTTGGAGACATTCCTTTTTCCACTAATACCCTGTTAGCGCTCCGAATCTCCCCTTGCATTTTCTACAGAAAGAGTGTTTCTGAAAGGCTCAATCAAAACTAAGGTTCAACTCTTTTAGTTGAACAAACAGAACAGAAAGAAGTTTCACACAATTCTTGTGTGTAGTTTTTATTTGTAGACATTCTTTTTCCCAATATAGGCCTCTTAGCGCTCAGAATGTCCAATTGCAGTTTCTACAGAAAGAGTGTTTGAGAACGGCTCAATCAAAAGTAAGGTTCAACTCTGTTAGTTGAATGCACAGAAAACAAAGAAGTTTCATACAATGCTTCTGTGTAGTTTATATTTGAACATATTCTTTTTTCCACTATTACCCACTTAGCGCTACGAATGTCCAGTTGCATTTTCTACAGACAGAGTGTTTCAAAACTGCTCAATCAAAAGTATGGTTTAACTCTGTTAGCTGAATGCTCAGATCAGAAAGAAGTTTCACAGAATGCTTCTGTGTAGTTTATATTTGAATATATTACTTTTTCCATTACTACGCTCTTAGCGCTCCAAATGTCCAGTTGCATTTTCTACAGAAAGAGTGTTCAGATCTGCTCAATCAAAAGTATGGTTTAACTCTGTTAGCTGAATGCACAGATCAGAAAGTAGTTTCACCGAATGATTCTGTGTAGTTTATATTTGAAGACATTCCTTTTTCCACTATTACCCTCTTAGCGCTCCGAATCTCCACTTGCATTTTCTACAAAAAGAGTGTTTCATAACTGCTCAATCAAAAATATGTTTTATCTCTGTTAACTGAATTTACAGATCAGAAATAAGTTTCACAGAATGCATCTGTGTAGTTTTTATTTGAAGATATTCTTTTTCCCAATGTAGGCCTCTTAGCGCTTAGCATGTCCAATTGCAGTTTCTACAGAAAGAGTGTTTCAGAACGGCTCAATCAAAAGTAAGGTTCAACTCTGTTAGTTGAATGCACAGAACAGAAAGAATTTTCACAGAATGCTACTGTGTAGTTTATATTTGAATATATTCCTTTTTCCACTATTACCCTCTTAGAGCTCCGAATGTCCACTTGCATTTTCTACAGAAAGAGTGTTCAGAACTGCGCAATCAAAAGTATGGTTTAACTCTGTTAGCTTAATGAACATATCAGAAATAAGTTTCACACAATGCTTCTGTGTAGTTTTTATTTGAAGATATTATTTTTCCCAATATAGGCCTCTTAGCGCTCAGAATGTCCAATTGCAGTTTCTACAGAAAGAGTGTTTCAGAAAGGCTGAATCAAAAGTAAGGTTCAACTCTGTTAGTTGAATGCACAGAACAGAAAGAAGTTTCATACAATGCTTCTGTGTAGTTTATATTTGAACATATTCTTTTTTCCACTATTACCCACTTAGCGCTACGAATGTCCAGTTGCATTTTCTACAGACAGAGTGTTTCAAAACTGCTCAATCAAAAGTATGGTTTAACTCTGTTAGCTGAATGCTCAGATCAGAAAGAAGTTTCACAGAATGCTTCTGTGTAGTTTATATTTGAATATATTCCTTTTTCCACTACTACGCTCTTAGCGCTCCAAATGTCCAGTTGCATTTTCTACAGAAAGAGTGTTCAGATCTGCTCAATCAAAAGTATGGTTTAACTCTGTTAGCTGAATGCACAGATCAGAAAGAAGTTTCACAGAATGATTCTGTGTAGTTTATATTTGGAGACATTCCTTTTTCCACTATTACCCTCTTAGCGCTCCGAATCTCCACTTGCATTTTCTACAAAAAGAGTGTTTCATAACTGCTCAATCAAAAATATGTTTTATCTCTGTTAACTGAATTTACAGATCAGAAATAAGTTTCACAGAATGCATCTGTGTAGTTTTTATTTGAAGATATTCTTTTTCCCAATGTAGGCCTCTTAGCGCTTAGCATGTCCAATTGCAGTTTCTACAGAAAGAGTGTTTCAGAACGGCTCAATCAAAAGTAAGGTTCAACTCTGTTAGTTGAATGCACAGAAGAGAAAGAATTTTCACAGAATGTTACTGTGTAGTTTATATTTGAATATATTCCTTTTTCCACTATTACCCTCTTAGCGCTCCGAATGTCCACTTGCATTTTCTACAGAAAGAGTGTTCAGAACTGTGCAATCAAAAGTATGGTTTAACTCAGTTAGCTTAATGAACATATCAGAAATAAGTTTCACACAATGCTTCTGTATAGTTTTTATTTGAAGATATTATTTTTCCCAATAGAGGCCTCTTAGCGCTCAGAATGTCCAATTGCAGTTTCTACAGAAAGAGTGTTTCAGAAAGGCTCAATCCAAAGTAAGGTTCAACTCTGTTAGTTGAATGCACAGAACAGAAAGAAGTTTCATACAATGCTTCTGTGTAGTTTATATTTGAACATATTCTTTTTTCCACTATTACCCACTTAGCGCTACGAATGTCCAGTTGCATTTTCTACAGACAGAGTGTTTCAAAACTGCTCAATCAAAAGTATGGTTTAACTCTGTTAGCTGAATGCTCAGATCAGAAAGAAGTTTCACAGAATGCTTCTGTGTAGTTTATATTTGAATATATTCCTTATTCCACTACTAATCTCTTAGCACTCCAAATGTCCAGTTGCATTTTCTACAGAAAGAGTGTTCAGATCTGCTCAATCAAAAGTATGGTTTAACTCTGTTAGCTGAATGCACAGATCAGAAAGAAGTTTCACAGAATGATTCTGTGTAGTTTATATTTGGAGACATTCCTTTTTCCACTATTACCCTCTTAGCGCTCCGAATCTCCACTTGCATTTTCTACAGAAAGAGTGTTTCAGAACGGCTCAATCAAAACTAAGGTTCAACTCTTTTAGTTGAACAAACAAAACAGAAAAAGTTTCACACAATTCTTCTGTGTAGTTTTTATTTGTAGACATTCTTTTTCCCATTATAGGCCTCTTAGCGCTCAGAATGTCCAATTGCAGTTTCTACAGAAAGAGTGTTTCAGAACGGCTCAATCAAAAGTAAGGTTCAACTCTGTTAGTTGAATGCACAGAACAGAAAGAAGTTTCATACAATGCTTCTGTGTAGTTTATATTTGAACATATTCTTTTTTCCACTATTACCCACTTAGCGCTACGAATGTCCAGTTGCATTTTCTACAGACAGAGTGTTTCAAAACTGCTCAATCAAAAGTATGGTTTAACTCTGTTAGCTGAATGCTCTGATCAGAAAGAAGTTTCACAGAATGCTTCTGTGTAGTTTATATTTGAATATATTCCTTTTTCCACTACAACGCTCTTAGCGCTCCAAATGTCCAGTTGCATTTTCTACAGAAAGAGTGTTCAGATCTGCTCAATCAAAAGTATGGTTTAACTCTGTTAGCTGAATGCACAGATCAGAAAGAAGTTTCACCGAATGATTCTGTGTAGTTTATATTTGAAGACATTCCTTTTTCCACTATTACCCTCTTAGCGCTCCGAATCTCCACTTGCATTTTCTACAAAAAGAGTGTTTCATAACTGCTCAATCAAAAATATGTTTTATCTCTGTTAACTGAATTTACAGATCAGAAATAAGTTTCACAGAATGCATCTGTGTAGTTTTTATTTGAAGATATTCTTTTTCCCAATGTAGGCCTCTTAGCGCTTAGCATGTCCAATTGCAGTTTCTACAGAAAGAGTGTTTCAGAACGGCTCAATCAAAAGTAAGGTTCAACTCTGTTAGTTGAAGGCACAGAAGAGAAAGAATTTTCACAGAATGCTACTGTGTAGTTTATATTTGAATATATTCCTTTTTCCACTATTACCCTCTTTGTGCTCCGAATGTCCACTTGCATTTTCTACATAAAGAGTGTTCAGAACTGTGCAATCAAAAGTATGGTTTAACTCTGTTAGCTTAATGAACATATCAGAAATAAGTTTCACACAATGCTTCTGTGTAGTTTTTATTTGAAGATATTATTTTTATCAATATAGTCCTCTTAGCGCTCAGAATGTCCAATTGCAGTTTCTACAGAAAGAGTGTTTCAGAAAGGCTCAATCAAAAGTAAGGTTCAACTCTGTTAGTTGAATGCACAGAACAGAAAGAAGATTCATACAATGCTTCTGTGTAGTTTATATTTGAACATATTCTTTTTTCCAGTATTACCCACTTAGCGCTACGAATATCCAGTTGCATTTTCTACAGAGAGAGTGTTTCAAAACTGCTCAATCAAAAGTATGGTTTAACTCTGTTAGCTGAATGCTCAGATCAGAAAGAAGTTTCACAGAATGCTTCTGTGTAGTTTATAATTGAATATATTTCTTTTTCCACTACTACTCTCTTAGCGCTCCAAATGTCCAGTTGCATTTTCTACAGAAAGAGTGTTCAGATCTGCTCAATCAAAAGTATGGTTTAACTCTGTTAGCTGAATGCACAGATCAGAAAAAAGTTTCACAGAATGATTCTGTGTAGTTTATATTTGGAGACATTCCTTTTTCCACTAATACCCTGTTAGCGCTCCGAATCTCCCCTTGCATTTTCTACAGAAAGAGTGTTTCTGAAAGGCTCAATCAAAACTAAGGTTCAACTCTTTTAGTTGAACAAACAGAACAGAAAGAAGTTTCACACAATTCTTGTGTGTAGTTTTTATTTGTAGACATTCTTTTTCCCAATATAGGCCTCTTAGCGCTCAGAATGTCCAATTGCAGTTTCTACAGAAAGAGTGTTTCAGAACGGCTCAATCAAAAGTAAGGTTCAACTCTGTTAGTTGAATGCACAGAAAACAAAGAAGTTTCATACAATGCTTCTGTGTAGTTTATATTTGAACATATTCTTTTTTCCACTATTACCCACTTAGCGCTACGAATGTCCAGTTGCATTTTCTACAGACAGAGTGTTTCAAAACTGCTCAATCAAAAGTATGGTTTAACTCTGTTAGCTGAATGCTCAGATCAGAAAGAAGTTTCACAGAATGCTTCTGTGTAGTTTATATTTGAATATATTACTTTTTCCATTACTACGCTCTTAGCGCTCCAAATGTCCAGTTGCATTTTCTACAGAAAGAGTGTTCAGATCTGCTCAATCAAAAGTATGGTTTAACTCTGTTAGCTGAATGCACAGATCAGAAAGTAGTTTCACCGAATGATTCTGTGTAGTTTATATTTGAAGACATTCCTTTTTCCACTATTACCCTCTTAGCGCTCCGAATCTCCACTTGCATTTTCTACAAAAAGAGTGTTTCATAACTGCTCAATCAAAAATATGTTTTATCTCTGTTAACTGAATTTACAGATCAGAAATAAGTTTCACAGAATGCATCTGTGTAGTTTTTATTTGAAGATATTCTTTTTCCCAATGTAGGCCTCTTAGCGCTTAGCATGTCCAATTGCAGTTTCTACAGAAAGAGTGTTTCAGAACGGCTCAATCAAAAGTAAGGTTCAACTCTGTTAGTTGAATGCACAGAACAGAAAGAATTTTCACAGAATGCTACTGTGTAGTTTATATTTGAATATATTCCTTTTTCCACTATTACCCTCTTAGAGCTCCGAATGTCCACTTGCATTTTCTACAGAAAGAGTGTTCAGAACTGCGCAATCAAAAGTATGGTTTAACTCTGTTAGCTTAATGAACATATCAGAAATAAGTTTCACACAATGCTTCTGTGTAGTTTTTATTTGAAGATATTATTTTTCCCAATATAGGCCTCTTAGCGCTCAGAATGTCCAATTGCAGTTTCTACAGAAAGAGTGTTTCAGAAAGGCTGAATCAAAAGTAAGGTTCAACTCTGTTAGTTGAATGCACAGAACAGAAAGAAGTTTCATACAATGCTTCTGTGTAGTTTATATTTGAACAT
The DNA here is from genome assembly GCF_028878055.3 of Symphalangus syndactylus. NCBI lineage: Eukaryota > Metazoa > Chordata > Mammalia > Primates > Hylobatidae > Symphalangus > Symphalangus syndactylus. The sequence continues at coordinate 15,654,815 of NC_072441.2, forward strand.
ATTCTTTTTTCCACTATTACCCACTTAGCGCTACGAATGTCCAGTTGCATTTTCTACAGACAGAGTGTTTCAGAACTGCTCAATCAAAAGTATGGTTTAACTCTGTTAGCTGAATGCTCAGATCAGAAAGAAGTTTCACAGAATGCTTCTGTGTAGTTTATATTTGAATATATTCCTTTTTCCACTGCTACGCTCTTAGCGCTCCAAATGTCCAGTTGCATTTTCTACAGAAAGAGTGTTCAGATCTGCTCAATCAAAAGTATGGTTTAACTCTGTTAGCTGAATGCACAGATCAGAAAGAAGTTTCACAGAATGATTCTGTGTAGTTTATATTTGGAGACATTCCTTTTTCCACTATTACCCTCTTAGCGCTCCGAAACTCCACTTGCATTTTCTACAGAAAGAGTGTTTCAGAACGGCTCAATCAAAACTAAGGTTCAACTCTTTTAGTTGAACAAACAGAACAGAAAGAAGTTTCACACAATTCTTCTGTGTAGTTTTTATTTGTAGACATTCTTTTTCCCAATATAGGCCTCTTAGCGCTCAGAATGTCCAATTGCAGTTTCTACAGAAAGAGTGTTTCAGAACGGCTCAATCAAAAGTAAGGTTCAACTCTGTTAGTTGAATGCACAGAACAGAAAGGAGTTTCATACAATGCTTCTGTGTAGTTTATATTTGAACATATTCTTTTTTCCACTATTACCCACTTAGCGCTACGAATGTCCAGTTGCATTTTCTACAGACAGAGTGTTTCAAAACTGCTCAATCAAAAGTATGGTTTAACTCTGTTAGCTGAGTGCTCAGATCAGAAAGAAGTTTCACAGAATGCTTCTGTGTAGTTTATATTTGAATATATTCCTTTTTCCACTACTACGCTCTTAGCGCTCCAAAAGTCCAGTTGCATTTTCTACAGAAAGAGTGTTCAGATCTGCTCAATCAAAAGTATGGTTTAACTCTGTTAGCTGAATGCACAGATCAGAAAGAAGTTTCACCGAATGATTCTGTGTAGTTTATATTTGAAGACATTCCTTTTTCCACTATTACCCACTTAGCGCTCCGAATCTCCACTTGCATTTTCTACAAAAAGAGTGTTTCATAACTGCTCAATCAAAAATATGTTTTATCTCTGTTAACTGAATTTACAGATCAGAAATAAGTTTCACAGAATGCATCTGTGTAGTTTTTATTTGAAGATATTCTTTTTCCCAATGTAGGCCTCTTAGCGCTTCCCATGTCCAATTGCAGTTTCTACAGAAAGAGTGTTTCAGAACGGCTCAATCAAAAGTAAGGTTCAACTCTGTTAGTTGAATGCACAGAACAGAAAGAATTTTCACAGAATGCTACTGTGTAGTTTATATTTGAATATATTCCTTTTTCCACTATTACCCTCTTAGCGCTCCGAATGTCCACTTGCATTTTCTACAGAAAGAGTGTTCAGAACTGCGCAATCAAAAGTATGGTTTAACTCTGTTAGCTTAATGAACATATCAGAAATAAGTTTCACACAATGCTTCTGTGTAGTTTTTATTTGAAGATATTATTTTTCCCAATATAGGCCTCTTAGCGCTCAGAATGTCCAATTGCAGTTTCCTCAGAAAGAGTGTTTCAGAAAGGCTCAATCAAAAGTAAGGTTCAACTCTGTTAGTTTAATGCACAGAACAGAAAGAAGTTTCATACAATGCTTCTGTGTAGTTTATATTTGAACATATTCTTTTTTCCACTATTACCCACTTAGCGCTACGAATGTCCAGTTGCATTTCCTACAGACAGAGTCTTTCAAAACTGCTCAATCAAAAGTATGGTTTAACTCAGTTAGCTGAATGCTCAGATCAGAAAGAAGTTTCACAGAATGCTTCTGTGTAGTTTATATTTGAATATATTCCTTTTTCCACTACTACTCTCTTAGCGCTCCAAATGTCCAGTTGCATTTTCTACAGAAAGAGTGTTCAGATCTGCTCAATCAAAAGTATGGTTTAACTCTGTTAGCTGAATGCACAGATCAGAAAGAAGTTTCACAGAATGATTCTGTGTAGTTTATATTTGGAGACATTCCTTTTTCCACTATTACCCTCTTAGCGCTCCGAATCTCCACTTGCATTTTCTACAGAAAGAGTGTTTCAGAACGGCTCAATCAAAACTAAGGTTCAACTCTTTTAGTTGAACAAACAGAACAGAAAGAAGTTTCACACAATTCTTCTGTGTAGTTTTTATTTGTAGACATTCTTTTTCCCAATATAGGCCTCTTAGCGCTCAGAATGTCCAATTGCAGTTTCTACAGAAAGAGTGTTTCAGAACGGCTCAATCAAAAGTAAGGTTCAACTCTGTTAGTTGAATGCACAGAACAGAAAGAAGTTTCATACAATGCTTCTGTGTAGTTTATATTTGAACATATTCTTTTTCCCACTATTACCCACTTAGCGCTACGAATGTCCAGTTGCATTTTCTACAGACAGAGTGTTTCAAAACTGCTCAATCAAAAGTATGGTTTAACTCTGTTAGCTGAATGCTCAGATCAGAAAGAAGTTTCACAGAATGCTTCTGTGTAGTTTATATTTGAATATATTCCTTTTTCCACTACTACGCTCTTAGCGCTCCAAATGTCCAGTTGCATTTTCTACAGAAAGAGTGTTCAGATCTGCTCAATCAAAAGTATGGTTTAACTCTGTTAGCTGAATGCACAGATCAGAAAGAAGTTTCACCGAATGATTCTGTGTAGTTTATATTTGAAGACATTACTTTTTCCACTATTACCCTCTTAGCGCTCCGAATCTCCACTTGCATTTACTACAAAAAGAGTGTTTCATAACTGCTCAATCAAAAATATGTTTTATCTCTGTTAACTGAATTTACAGATCAGAAATAAGTTTCACAGAATGCATCTGTGTAGCTTTTATTTGAAGATATTCTTTTTCCCAATGTAGGCCTCTTAGCGCTTACCATGTCCAATTGCAGTTTCTCCAGAAAGAGTGTTTCAGAATGGCTCAATCAAAAGTAAGGTTCAACTCTGTTAGTTGAATGCACAGAACAGAAAGTATTTTCACAGAATGCTACTGTGTAGTTTATATTTGAATATATTCCTTTTTCCACTATTACCCTCTTAGCGCTCCGAATGTCCACTTGCATTTTCTACAGAAAGAGTGTTCAGAACTGCGCAATCAAAAGTATGGTTTAACTCTGTTAGCTTAATGAACATATCAGAAATAAGTTTCACACAATGCTTCCATGTAGTTTTTATTTGAAGATATTATTTTTCCCAATAGAGGCCTCTTAGCGCTCAGAATGTCCAATTGCAGTTTCTACAGAAAGAGTGTTTCAGAAAGGCTCAATCAAAAGTAAGGTTCAACTCTGTTAGTTTAATGCACAGAACAGAAAGAAGTTTCATACAATGCTTCTGTGTAGTTTATATTTGAACATATTCTTTTTTCCACTATTACCCACTTAGCGCTACGAATGTCCAGTTGCATTTTCTACAGACAGAGTGTTTCAAAACTGCTCAATCAAAAGTATGGTTTAACTCTGTTAGCTGAATGCTCAGATCAGAAAGAAGTTTCACAGAATGCTTCTGTGTAGTTTATATTTGAATATATTCCTTTTTCCACTACTACTCTCTTAGCGCTCCAAATGTCCAGTTGCATTTTCTACAGAAAGAGTGTTTCAGAACGGCTCAATCAAAACTAAGGTTCAACTCTTTTAGTTGAACAAACAGAACAGAAAGAAGTTTCACACAATTCTTCTGTGTAGTTTTTATTTGTAGACATTCTTTTTCCCAATATAGGCCTCTTAGCGCTCAGAATGTCCAATTGCAGTTTCTACAGAAAGAGTGTTTCAGAACGGCTCAATCAAAAGTAAGGTTCAACTCTGTTAGTTGAATGCACAGAACAGAAAGAAGTTTCATACAATGCTTCTGTGTAGTTTATATTTGAACATATTCTTTTTTCCACTATTACCCACTTAGCGCTACGAATTTCCAGTTGCATTTTCTACAGACAGAGTGTTTCAAAACTGCTCAATCAAAAGTATGGTTTAACTCTGTTAGCTGAATGCTCAGATCAGAAAGAAGTTTCACAGAATGCTTATGTGTAGTTTATATTTGAATATATTCCTTTTTCCACTACTACGCTCTTAGCGCTCCAAATGTCCAGTTGCATTTTCTACAGAAAGAGTGTTCAGATCTGCTCAATCAAAAGTATGGTTTAACTCTGTTAGCTGAATGCACAGATCAGAAAGAAGTTTCACCGAATGATTCTGTGTAGTTTATATTTGAAGACATTCCTTTTTCCACTATTACCCACTTAGCGCTCCGAATCTCCACTTGCATTTTCTACAAAAAGAGTGTTTCATAACTGCTCAATCAAAAATATGTTTTATCTCTGTTAACTGAATTTACAGATCAGAAATAAGTTTCACAGAATGCATCTGTGTAGTTTTTATTTGAAGATATTCTTTTTCCCAATGTAGGCCTCTTAGCGCTTAGCATGTCCAATTGCAGTTTCTACAGAAAGAGTGTTTCAGAACGGCTCAATCAAAAGTAAGGTTCAACTCTGTTAGTTGAATGCACAGAACAGAAAGAATTTTCACAGAATGCTACTGTGTAGTTTATATTTGAATATATTCCTTTTTCCACTATTACCCTCTTAGCGCTCCGAATGTCCACTTGCATTTTCTACAGAAAGAGTGTTCAGAACTGCGCAATCAAAAGTATGGTTTAACTCTGTTAGCTTAATGAACATATCAGAAATAAGTTTCACACAATGCTTCTGTGTAGTTTTTATTTGAAGATATTATTTTTCCCAATATAGGCCTCTTAGCGCTCAGAATGTCCAATTGCAGTTTCTACAGAAAGAGTGTTTCAGAAAGGCTCAATCAAAAGTAAGGTTCAACTCTGTTAGTTGAATGCACAGAACAGAAAGAAGTTTCATACAATGCTTCTGTGTAGTTTATATTTGAACATATTCTTTTTTCCACTATTACCCACTTAGCGCTACGAATGTCCAGTTGCATTTTCTACAGACAGAGTGTTTCAAAACTGCTCAATCAAAAGTATGGTTTAACTCTGTTAGCTGAATGCTCAGATCAGAAAGAAGTTTCACAGAATGCTTCTGTGTAGTTTATATTTGAATATATTCCTTTTTCCACTACTAATCTCTTAGCGCTCCAAATGTACAGTTGCATTTTCTACAGAAAGAGTGTTCAGATCTGCTCAATCAAAAGTATGGTTTAACACTGTTAGCTGAATGCACAGATCAGAAAGAATTTTCTCAGAATGATTCTGTGTAGTTTATATTTGGAGACATTCCTTTTTCCACTATTACCCTCTTAGCGCTCCGAATCTCCACTTGCATTTTCTACAGAAAGAGTGTTTCAGAACGGCTCAATCAAAACTAAGGTTCAACTCTTTTAGTTGAAAAAACAGAACAGAAAGAAGTTTCACACAATTCTTCTGTGTAGTTTTTATTTGTAGACATTCCTTTTCCCAATATAGGCCTCTTAGCGCTCAGAATGTCCAATTGCAGTTTCTACAGAAAGAGTGTTTCAGAACGGCTCAATCAAAAGTAAGGTTCAACTCTGTTAGTTGAATGCACAGAACAGAAAGAAGTTTCATACAATGCTTCTGTGTAGTTTATATTTGAACATATTCTTTTTTCCACTATTACCCACTTAGCGCTACGAATGTCCAGTTGCATTTTCTACAGACAGAGTGTTTCAAAACTGCTCAATCAAAAGTATGGTTTAACTCTGTTAGCTGAATGCTCAGATCAGAAAGAAGTTTCACAGAATGCTTCTGTGTAGTATATATATGAATATATTCCTTTTTCCACTACTACGCTCTTAGCGCTCCAAATGTCCAGTTGCATTTTCTACAGAAAGAGTGTTCAGATCTGCTCAATCAAAAGTATGGTTTAACTCTGTTAGTTGAATGCACAGATCAGAAAGAAGTTTCACCGAATGATTCTGTGTAGTTTATATTTGAAGACATTCCTTTTTCCACTATTACCCACTTAGCGCTCCGAATCTCCACTTGCATTTTCTACAAAAAGAGTGTTTCATAACTGCTCAATCAAAAATATGTTTTATCTCTGTTAACTGAATTTACAGATCAGAAATAAGTTTCACAGAATGCATCTGTGTAGTTTTTATTTGAAGATATTCTTTGTCCCAATGTAGGCCTCTTAGCGCTTAGCATGTCCAATTGCAGTTTCTACAGAAAGAGTGTTTCAGAACGGCTCAAACAAAAGTAAGGTTCAACTCTGTTAGTTGAATGCACAGAACAGAAAGAATTTTCACAGAATGCTACTGTGTAGTTTATATTTGAATATATTCCTTTTTCCACTATTACCCTCTTAGCGCTCCGAATGTCCACTTGCATTTTCTACAGAAAGAGGGTTCAGAACTGCGCAATCAAAAGTATGGTTTAACTCTGTTAGCTTAATGAACATATCAGAAATAAGTTTCACACAATGCTTCTGTGTAGTTTTTATTTGAAGATATTATTTTTCCCAATATAGGCCTCTTAGCGCTCAGAATGTCCAATTGCAGTTTCTACAGAAAGAGTGTTTCAGAAAGGCTCAATCAAAAGTAAGGTTCAACTCTGTTAGTTGAATGCACAGAACAGAAAGTAGTTTCATACAATGCTTCTGTGTAGTTTATATTTGAACATATTCCTTTTTCCACTATTACGCACTTAGCGCTACGAATGTCCAGTTGCATTTTCTACAGACAGAGTGTTTCAAAACTGCTCAATCAAAAGTATGGTTTAACTCTGTTAGCTGAATGCTCAGATCAGAAAGAAGTTTCACAGAATGCTTCTGTGTAGTTTATATTTGAATATATTCCATTTTCCACTACTACTCTCTTAGCGCTCCAAATGTCCAGTTGCATTTTCTACAGAAAGAGTGTTCAGATCTGCTCAATCAAAAGTATGGTTTAACTCTGTTAGCTGAATGCACAGATCAGAAAGAAGTTTCACATAATGATTCTGTGTAGTTTATATTTGGAGACATTTCTTTTTCCACTATTACCCTCTTAGCGCTCCGAATCTCCACTTGCATTTTCTACAGAAAGAGTGTTTCAGAACGGCTCAATCAAAACTAAGGTTCAACTCTTTTAGTTGAACAAACAGAACAGAAAGAAGTTTCACACAATTCTTCTGTGTAGTTTCTATTTGTAGACATTCTTTTTCCCAATATAGGCCTCTTAGCGCTCAGAATGTCCAATTGCAGTTTCTACAGAAAGAGTGTTTCAGAACGGCTCAATCAAAAGTAAGGTTCAACTCTGTTAGTTGAATGCACAGAACAGAAAGAAGTTTCATACAATGCTTCTGTGTAGTTTATATTTGAACATATTCTTTTTTCCACTATTACCCACTTAGCGCTACGAATGTCCAGTTGCATTTTCTACAGACAGAGTGTTTCAAAACTGCTCAATCAAAAGTATGGTTTAACTCTGTTAGCTGAATGCTCAGATCAGAAAGAAGTTTCACAGAATGCTTCTGTGTAGTATATATATGAATATATTCCTTTTTCCACTACTACGCTCTTAGCGCTCCAAATGTCCAGTTGCATTTTCTACAGAAAGAGTGTTCAGATCTGCTCAATCAAAAGTATGGTTTAACTCTGTTAGTTGAATGCACAGATCAGAAAGAAGTTTCACCGAATGATTCTGTGTAGTTTATATTTGAAGACATTCCTTTTTCCACTATTACCCACTTAGCGCTCCGAATCTCCACTTGCATTTTCTACAAAAAGAGTGTTTCATAACTGCTCAATCAAAAATATGTTTTATCTCTGTTAACTGAATTTACAGATCAGAAATAAGTTTCACAGAATGCATCTGTGTAGTTTTTATTTGAAGATATTCTTTGTCCCAATGTAGGCCTCTTAGCGCTTAGCATGTCCAATTGCAGTTTCTACAGAAAGAGTGTTTCAGAACGGCTCAAACAAAAGTAAGGTTCAACTCTGTTAGTTGAATGCACAGAACAGAAAGAATTTTCACAGAATGCTACTGTGTAGTTTATATTTGAATATATTCCTTTTTCCACTATTACCCTCTTAGCGCTCCGAATGTCCACTTGCATTTTCTACAGAAAGAGGGTTCAGAACTGCGCAATCAAAAGTATGGTTTAACTCTGTTAGCTTAATGAACATATCAGAAATAAGTTTCACACAATGCTTCTGTGTAGTTTTTATTTGAAGATATTATTTTTCCCAATATAGGCCTCTTAGCGCTCAGAATGTCCAATTGCAGTTTCTACAGAAAGAGTGTTTCAGAAAGGCTCAATCAAAAGTAAGGTTCAACTCTGTTAGTTGAATGCACAGAACAGAAAGTAGTTTCATACAATGCTTCTGTGTAGTTTATATTTGAACATATTCCTTTTTCCACTATTACGCACTTAGCGCTACGAATGTCCAGTTGCATTTTCTACAGACAGAGTGTTTCAAAACTGCTCAATCAAAAGTATGGTTTAACTCTGTTAGCTGAATGCTCAGATCAGAAAGAAGTTTCACAGAATGCTTCTGTGTAGTTTATATTTGAATATATTCCATTTTCCACTACTACTCTCTTAGCGCTCCAAATGTCCAGTTGCATTTTCTACAGAAAGAGTGTTCAGATCTGCTCAATCAAAAGTATGGTTTAACTCTGTTAGCTGAATGCACAGATCAGAAAGAAGTTTCACATAATGATTCTGTGTAGTTTATATTTGGAGACATTTCTTTTTCCACTATTACCCTCTTAGCGCTCCGAATCTCCACTTGCATTTTCTACAGAAAGAGTGTTTCAGAACGGCTCAATCAAAACTAAGGTTCAACTCTTTTAGTTGAACAAACAGAACAGAAAGAAGTTTCACACAATTCTTCTGTGTAGTTTCTATTTGTAGACATTCTTTTTCCCAATATAGGCCTCTTAGCGCTCAGAATGTCCAATTGCAGTTTCTACAGAAAGAGTGTTTCCGAACGGCTCAATCAAAAGTAAGGTTCAACTCTGTTAGTTGAATGCACAGAACAGAAAGAAGTTTCATACAATGCTTCTGTGTAGTTTATATTTGAACATATTCTTTTTTCCACTATTACCCACTTAGCGCTACGAATGTCCAGTTGCATTTTCTACAGACAGAGTGTTTGAAAACTGCTCAATCAAAAGTATGGTTTAACTCTGTTAGCTGAATGCTCAGATCAGAAAGAAGTTTCACAGAATGCTTCTGTGTAGTTTATATTTGAATATATTCCTTTTTCCACTACTACGCTCTTAGCGCTCCAAATGTCCAGTTGCATTTTCTACAGAAAGAGTGTTCAGATCTGCTCAATCAAAAGTATGGTTTAACTCTGTTAGCTGAATGCACAGATCAGAAAGAAGTTTCACCGAACGATTCTGTGTAGTTTATATTTGAAGACATTCCTTTTTCCACTATTACCCTCTTAGCGCTCCGAATCTCCACTTGCATTTTCTACAAAAAGAGTGTTTCATAACTGCTCAATCAAAAATATGTTTTATCTCTGTTTACTGAATTTACACATCAGAAATAAGTTTCACAGAATGCATCTGTGTAGTTTTTATTTGAAGATATTCTTTTTCCCAATGTAGGCCTCTTAGCGCTTAGCATGTCCAATTGCAGTTTCTACAGAAAGAGTGTTTCAGAACGGCTCAATCAAAAGTAAGGTTCAACTCTGTTAGTTGAATGCACAGAACAGAAAGAATTTTCACAGAATGCTACTGTGTAGTTTATATTTGAATATATTCCTTTTTCCACTATTACCCTCTTAGCGCTCCGAATGTCCACTTGCATTTTCTACAGAAAGAGTGTTCAGAACTGCGCAATCAAAAGTATGGTTTAACTCTGTTAGCTTAATGAACATATCAGAAATAAGTTTCAGACAATGCTTCTGTGTAGTTTTTATTTGAAGATATTATTTTTCCCAATAGAGGCCTCTTAGCGCTCAGAATGTCCAATTGCAGTTTCTACAGAAAGAGTGTTTCAGAAAGGCTCAATCAAAAGTAAGGTTCAACTCTGTTAGTTGAATGCACAGAACAGAAAGAAGTTTCATACAATGCTTCTGTGTAGTTTATATTTGAACATATTCTTTTTTCCACTATTAGCCACTTAGCGCTACGAATGTCCAGTTGCATTTTCTACAGACAGAGTGTTTCAAACTGCTCAATCAAAAGTATGGTTTAACTCTGTTAGCTGAATGCTCAGATCAGAAAGAAGTTTCACAGAATGCTTCTGTGTAGTTTATATTTGAATATATTCCTTTTTCCACTACTACTCTCTTAGCGCTCCAAATGTCCAGTTGCATTTTCTACAGAAAGAGTGTTCAGATCTGCTCAATCAAAAGTATGGTTTAACTCTGTTAGCTGAATGCACAGATCAGAAAGAAGTTTCACAGAATGATTCTGTGTAGTTTATATTTGGAGACATTCCTTTTTCCACTATTACCCTCTTAGCGCTCCGAATCTCCACTTGCATTTTCTACAGAAAGAGTGTTTCAGAATGGCTCAATCAAAACTAAGGTTCAACTCTTTTAGTTGAACAAACAGAACAGAAAGAAGTTTCACACAATTCTTCTGTGTAGTTTTTATTTGTAGACATTCTTTTTCCCAATATAGGCCTCTTAGCGCTCAGAATGTCCAATTGCAGTTTCTACAGAAAGAGTGTTTCAGAACGGCTCAATCAAAAGTAAGGTTCAACTCTGTTAGTTGAATGCACAGAACAGAAAGAAGTTTCATACAATGCTTCTGTGTAGTTTATATTTGAACATATTCTTTTTTCCACTATTACCCACTTAGCGCTACGAATGTCCAGTTGCATTTTCTACGGACAGAGTGTTTCAAAACTGCTCAATCAAAAGTATGGTTTAACTCTGTTAGCTGAATGCTCAGATCAGAAAGAAGTTTCACAGAATGCTTCTGTGTAGTTTATACTTGAATATATTCCTTTTTCCACTACTACGCTCTAAGCGCTCCAAATGTCCAGTTGCATTTTCTACAGAAAGAGTGTTCAGATCTGCTCAATCAAAAGTATGGTTTAACTCTGTTAGCTGAATGCACAGATCAGAAAGAAGTTTCACCGAATGATTCTGTGTAGTTTATATTTGAAGACATTCCTTTTTCCACTATTTCCCTCTTAGCGCTCCGAATCTCCACTTGCATTTTCTACAAAAAGAGTTTTTCATAACTGCTCAATCAAAAATATGTTTTATCTCTGTTTACTGAATTTACACATCAGAAATAAGTTTCACAGAATGCATCTGTGTAGTTTTTATTTGAAGATATTCTTTTTCCCAATGTAGGCCTCTTAGCGATTAGCATGTCCAATTGCAGTTTCTACAGAAAGAGTGTTTCAGAACGGCTCAATCAAAAGTAAGGTTCAACTCTGTTAGTTGAATGCACAGAACAGAAAGAATTTTCACGGAATGCTACTGTGTAGTTTATATTTGAATATATCCCTTTTTCCACTATTACCCTCTTAGCGCTCCGAATATCCACTTGCATTTTCTACAGAAAGAGTGTTCAGAAATGCGCAATCAAAAGTATGGTTTAACTCTGTTAGCTTAATGAACATATCAGAAATAAGTTTCACACAATGCTTCTGTGTAGTTTTTATTTGAAGATATTATTTTTCCCAATAGAGGCCTCTTAGCGCTCAGAATGTCCAATTGCAGTTTCTACAGAAAGAGTGTTTCAGAAAGGCTCAATCCAAAGTAAGGTTCAACTCTGTTAGTTGAATGCACAGAACAGAAAGAAGTTTCATACAATGCTTCTGTGTAGTTTATATTTGAACATATTCTTTTTTCCACTATTAGCCACTTAGCGCTACGAATGTCCAGTTGCATTTTCTACAGACAGAGTGTTTCAAAACTGCTCAATCAAAAGTATGGTTTAACTCTGTTAGCTGAATGCTCAGATCAGAAAGAAGTTTCACAGAATGCTTCTGTGTAGTTTATATTTGAATATATTCCTTTCTCCACTACTACTCTCTTAGCGCTCCAAATGTCCAGTTGCATTTTCTACAGAAAGAGTGTTCAGATCTGCTCAATCAAAAGTATGGTTTAACTCTGTTAGCTGAATGCACAGATCAGAAAGAAGTTTCACAGAATGATTATGTGTAGTTTATATTTGGAGACATTCCTTTTTCCACTATAACACTCTTAGCGCTCCGAATCTCCACTTGCATTTTCTACAGAAAGAGTGTTTCAGAACGGCTCAATCGAAACTAAGGTTCAACTCTTTTAGTTGAACAAACAGAACAGAAAGAAGTTTCACACAATTCTTCTGTGTAGTTTTTATTTGTAGACATTCTTTTTCCCAATATAGGCCTCTTAGCGCTCAGAATGTGCAATTGCAGTTTCTACAGAAAGAGTGTTTCAGAACGGCTCAATCAAAAGTAAGGTTCAACTCTGTTAGTTGAATGCACAGAACAGAAAGAAGTTTCATACAATGCTTCTGTGTAGTTTATATTTGAACATATTCTTTTTTCCACTGTTACCCCCTTATCGCTACGAATGTCCAGTTGCATTTTCTACAGACAGAGTGTTTCTAAACTGCTCAATCAAAAGTATGGTTTATCTCTGTTAGCTGTATGCTCAGGTCAGAAAGAAGTTTCACAGAATGCTTCTGTGTAGTTTATATTTGAATATATTCCTTTTTCCACTACTACGCTCTTAGCAATCCAAATGTCCAGTTGCATTTTCTACAGAAAGAGTGTTCAGATCTGCTCAATCAAAATTATGGTTTAACTCTGTTAGCTGAATGCACAGATCAGAAAGAAGTTTCACCGAATGATTCTGTGTAGTTTATATTTGAAGACATTCCTTTTTCCACTATTACCCTCTTAGCGCTCCGAATCTCCTCTTGCATTTTCTACAAAAAGAGTGTTTCATAACTGCTCAATCAAAAATATGTTTTATCTCTGTTAACTGAATTTACAGATCAGAAATAAGTTTCACAGAATGCATCTGTGTAGTTTTTATTTGAAGATATTCTTTTTCCCAATGTAGGCCTCTTAGCGCTTAGCATGTCCAATTGCAGTTTCTCCAGAAAGAGTTTTTCAGAACGGCTCAATCAAAAATAAGGTTCAATTCTGTTAGTTGAATGCACAGAACAGAAAGAATTTTCACAGAATGCTACTGTGTAGTTTATATTTGAATATATTCCTTTTTCCACTATTACCCTCTTAGCGCTCCAAATGTCCACTTGCATTTTCTACAGAAAGAGTGTTCAGAACTGCGCAATGAAAAGTATGGATAACTCTGTTAGCTTAATGAACATATCAGAAATAAGTTTCACACAATGCTTCTGTGTAGTTTTTATTTGAAGATATTATTTTTCCCAATAGAGGCCTCTTAGCGCTCAGAATGTCCAATTGCAGTTTCTACAGAAAGAGTGTTTCAGAAAGGCTCCATCAAAAGTAAGGTTCAACTCTGTTAGTTGAATGCACAGAACAGAAAGAAGTTTCATACAATGCTTCTGTGTAGTTTATATTTGAACATATTCTTTTTTCCACTATTAGCCACTTAGCGCTACGAATGTCCAGTTGCATTTTCTACAGACAGAGTGTTTCAAAACTGCTCAATCAAAAGTATGGTTTAACTCTGTTAGCTGAATGCTCAGATCAGAAAGAAGTTTCACAGAATGCTTCTGTGTAGTTTATATTTGAATATATTCCTTTTTCCACTACTACTCTCTTAGCGCTCCAAATGTCCAGTTGCATTTTCTACAGAAAGAGTGTTCAGATCTGCTCAATCAAAAGTATGGATTAACTCTGTTAGCTGAATGCACAGATCAGAAAGAAGTTTCACAGAATGATTCTGTGTAGTTTATATTTGGAGACATTCCTTTTTCCACTATTACCCTCTTAGCGCTCCGAATCTCCACTTGCATTTTCTACAGAAAGAGTGTTTCAGAACGGCTCAATCAAAACTAAGGTTCAACTCTTTTAGTTGAACAAACAGAACAGAAAGAAGTTTCACACAATTCTTCTGTGTAGTTTTTATTTGTAGACATTCTTTTTCCCAATATAGGCCTCTTAGCGCTCAGAATGTCCAATTGCAGTTTCTACAGAAAGAGTGTTTCAGAACGGCTCAATCAAAAGTAAGGTTCAACTCTGTTAGTTGAATGCACAGAACAGAAAGAAGTTTCATACAATGCTTCTGTGTAGTTTATATTTGAACATATTCTTTTTTCCACTATTACCCACTTAGCGCTACGAATGTCCAGTTGCATTTTCTACGGACAGAGTGTTTCAAAACTGCTCAATCAAAAGTATGGTTTAACTCTGTTAGCTGAATGCTCAGATCAGAAAGAAGTTTCACAGAATGCTTCTGTGTAGTTTATATTTGAATATATTCCTTTTTCCACTACTACGCTCTTAGCGCTCCAAATGTCCAGTTGCATTTTCTACAGAAAGAGTGTTCAGATCTGCTCAATCAAAATTATGGTTTAACTCTGTTAGCTGAATGCACAGATCAGAAAGAAGTTTCACCGAATGATTCTGTGTAGTTTATATTTGAAGACATTCCTTTTTCCACTATTTCCCTCTTAGCGCTCCGAATCTCCACTTGCATTTTCTACAAAAAGAGTGTTTCATAACTGCTCAATCAAAAATATGTTTTATCTCTGTTTACTGAATTTACACATCAGAAATAAGTTTCACAGAATGCATCTGTGTAGTTTTTATTTGAAGATATTCTTTTTCCCAATGTAGGCCTCTTAGCGCTTAGCATGTCCAATTGCAGTTTCTACAGAAAGAGTGTTTCAGAACGGCTCAATCAAAAGTAAGGTTCAACTCTGTTAGTTGAATGCACAGAACAGAAAGAATTTTCACAGAATGCTACTGTGTAGTTTATATTTGAATATATTCCTTTTTCCACTATTACCCTCTTAGCGCTCCGAATATCCACTTGCATTTTCTACAGAAAGAGTGTTCAGAACTGCGCAATCAAAAGTATGGTTTAACTCTGTTAGCTTAATGAACATATCAGAAATAAGTTTCACACAATGCTTCTGTGTAGTTTTTATTTGAAGATATTATTTTTCCCAATAGAGGCCTCTTAGCGCTCAGAATGTCCAATTGCAGTTTCTACAGAAAGAGTGTTTCAGAAAGGCTCAATCCAAAGTAAGGTTCAACTCTGTTAGTTGAATGCACAGAACAGAAAGAAGTTTCATACAATGCTTCTGTGTAGTTTATATTTGAACATATTCTTTTTTCCACTATTAGCCACTTAGCGCTACGAATGTCCAGTTGCATTTTCTACAGACAGAGTGTTTCAAAACTGCTCAATCAAAAGTATGGTTTAACTCTGTTAGCTGAATGCTCAGATCAGAAAGAAGTTTCACAGAATGCTTCTGTGTAGTTTATATTTGAATATATTCCTTTTTCCACTACTACTCTCTTAGCGCTCCAAATGTCCAGTTGCATTTTCTACAAAAAGAGTGTTCAGATCTGCTCAATCCAAAGTATGGTTTAACTCTGTTAGCTGAATGCACAGATCAGAAAGAAGTTTCACAGAATGATTCTGTGTAGTTTATATTTGGAGACATTCCTTTTTCCACTATAACACTCTTAGCGCTCCGAATCTCCACTTGCATTTTCTACAGAAAGAGTGTTTCAGAACGGCTCAATCGAAACTAAGGTTCAACTCTTTTAGTTGAACAAACAGAACAGAAAGAAGTTTCACACAATTCTTCTGTGTAGTTTTTATTTGTAGACATTCTTTTTCCCAATATAGGCCTCTTAGCGCTCAGAATGTCCAATTGCAGTTTCTACAGAAAGAGTGTTTCAGAACGGCTCAATCAAAAGTAAGGTTCAACTCTGTTAGTTGAATGCACAGAACAGAAAGAAGTTTCATACAATGATTCTGTGTAGTTTATATTTGAACATATTCTTTTTTCCACTGTTACCCACTTATCGCTGCGAATGTCCAGTTGCATTTTCTACAGACAGAGTGTTTCTAAACTGCTCAATCAAAAGTATGGTTTAACTCTGTTAGCTGAATGCTCAGATCAGAAAGAAGTTTCACAGAATGCTTCTGTGTAGTTTATACTTGAATATATTCCTTTTTCCACTACTACGCTCTTAGCAATCCAAATGTCCAGTTGCATTTTCTACAGAAAGAGTGTTCAGATCTGCTCAATCAAAAGTATGGTTTAACTCTGTTAGCTGAATGCACAGATCAGAAAGAAGTTTCACCGAATGATTCTGTGTAGTTTATATTTGAAGACATTCCTTTTTCCACTATTACCCTCTTAGCGCTCTGATTCTCCTCTTGCATTTTCTACAAAAAGAGTGTTTCATAACTGCTCAATCAAAAATATGTTTTATCTCTGTTAACTGAATTTACAGATCAGAAATAAGTTTCACAGAATGCATCTGTGTAGTTTTTATTTGAAGATATTCTTTTTCCCAATGTAGGCCTCTTAGTGCTTAGCATGTCCAATTGCAGTTTCTCCAGAAAGAGTTTTTCAGAACGGCTCAATCAAAAATAAGGTTCAATTCTGTTAGTTGAATGCACAGAACAGAAAGAATTTTCACAGAATGCTACTGTGTAGTTTATATTTGAATATATTCCTTTTTCCACTATTACCCTCTTAGCGCTCCAAATGTCCACTTGCATTTTCTACAGAAAGAGTGTTCAGAACTGCGCAATCAAAATTATGGTTAACTCTGTTAGCTTAATGAACATATCAGAAATAAGTTTCACACAATGCTTCTGTGTAGTTTTTATTTGAAGATATTATTTTTCCCAATAGAGGCCTCTTAGCGCTCAGAATGTCCAATTGCAGTTTCTACAGAAAGAGTGTTTCAGAAAGGCTCAATCAAAAGTAAGGTTCAACTCTGTTAGTTGAATGCACAGAACAGAAAGAAGTTTCATACAATGCTTCTGTGTAGTTTATATTTGAACATATTCTTTTTTCCACTATTAGCCACTTAGCGCTACGAATGTCCAGTTGCATTTTCTACAGACAGAGTGTTTCAAAACTGCTCAATCAAAAGTATGGTTTAACTCTGTTAGCTGAATGCTCAGATCAGAAAGAAGTTTCACAGAATGCTTCTGTGTAGTTTATATTTGAATATATTCCTTTTTCCACTACTACTCTCTTAGCGCTCCAAATGTCCAGTTGCATTTTCTACAGAAAGAGTGTTCAGATCTGCTCAATCAAAAGTTTGGTTTAACTCTGTTAGCTGAATGCACAGATCAGAAAGAAGTTTCACAGAATGATTCTGTGTAGTTTATATTTGGAGACATTCCTTTTTCCACTATTACCCTCTTAGCGCTCCGAATCTCCACTTGCATTTTCTACAGAAAGAGTGTTTCAGAACGGCTCAATCAAAACTAAGGTTCAACTCTTTTAGTTGAACAAACAGAACAGAAAGAAGTTTCACACAATTCTTCTGTGTAGTTTTTATTTGTAGACATTCTTTTTCCCAATATAGGCCTCTTAGCGCTCAGAATGTCCAATTGCAGTTTCTACAGAAAGAGTGTTTCAGAACGGCTCAATCAAAAGTAAGGTTCAACTCTGTTAGTTGAATGCACAGAACAGAAAGAAGTTTCATACAATGCTTCTGTGTAGTTTATATTTGAACATATTCTTTTTTCCACTATTACCCACTTAGCGCTACGAATGTCCAGTTGCATTTTCTACATCCAGAGTGTTTCAAAACTGCTCAATCAAAAGTATGGTTTAACTCTGTTAGCTGAATGCTCAGATCAGAAAGAAGTTTCACAGAATGCTTCTGTGTAGTTTATATTTGAATATATTCCTTTTTCCACTAGTACGTTCTTAGCGCTCCAAATGTGCAGTTGCATTTTCTACAGAAAGAGTGTTCAGATCTGCTCAATCAAAAGTATGGTTTAACTCTGTTAGCTGAATTCACAGATCAGAAAGAAGTTTCACCGAATGATTCTGTGTAGTTTATATTTGAAGACATTCCTTTTTCCACTATTACCCCCGTAACGCTCCGAATCTCCACTTGCATTTTCTACAAAAAGAGTGTTTCATAACTGCTCAATCAAAAATATGTTTTATCTCTGTTAACTGAATTTACAGATCAGAAATAAGTTTCACAGAATGCATCTGTGTAGTTTTTATTTGAAGATATTCTTTTTCCCAATGTAGGCCTCTTAGCGCTTAGCATGTCCAATTGCAGTTTCTACAGAAAGAGTGTTTCAGAACGGCTCAATCAAAAGTAAGGTTCAACTCTGTTAGTTGAATGCACAGAACAGAAAGAAGTTTCATACAATGCTTCTGTGTAGTTTATATTTGAACATATTCTTTTTTCCACTATTACGCACTTAGCGCTCCGAATATCCACTTGCATTTTCTACAGAAAGAGTGTTCAGAACTGCGCAATCAAAAGTATGGTTTAACTCTGTTAGCTTAATGAACATATCAGAAATAAGTTTCACACAATGCTTCTGTGTAGTTTTTATTTGAAGATATTATTTTTCCCAATAGAGGCCTCTTAGCGCTCAGAATGTCCAATTGCAGTTTCTACAGAAAGAGTGTTTCAGAAAGGCTCAATCCAAAGTAAGGTTCAACTCTGTTAGTTGAATGCACAGAACAGAAAGAAGTTTCATACAATGCTTCTGTGTAGTTTATATTTGAACATATTCTTTTTTCCACTATTACCCACTTAACGCTACGAATGTCCAGTTGCATTTTCTACAGACAGAGTGTTTCAAAACTGCTCAATCAAAAGTATGGTTTAACTCTGTTAGCTGAATGCTCAGATCAGAAAGAAGTTTCACAGAATGCTTCTGTGTAGTTTATATTTGAATATATTGCTTTTTCCACTACTACTCTCTTAGCGCTCCAAATGTCCAGTTGCATTTTCTACAGAAAGAGTGTTCAGATCTGCTCAATCAAAAGTATGGTTTAACTCTGTTAGCTGAATGCACAGATCAGAAAGAAGTTTCACAGAATGATTCTGTGTAGTTTATATTTGGAGACATTCCTTTTTCCACTATAACACTCTTAGCGCTCCGAATCTCCACTTGCATTTTCTACAGAAAGAGTGTTTCAGAACGGCTCAATCGAAACTAAGGTTCAACTCTTTTAGTTGAACAAACAGAACAGAAAGAAGTTTCACACAATTCTTCTGTGTAGTTTTTATTTGTAGACATTCTTTTTCCCAATATAGGCCTCTTAGCGCTCAGAATGTCCAATTGCAGTTTCTACAGAAAGAGTGTTTCAGAACGGCTCAATCAAAAGTAAGGTTCAACTCTGTTAGTTGAATGCACAGAACAGAAAGAAGTTTCATACAATGCTTCTGTGTAGTTTATATTTGAACATATTCTTTTTTCCACTGTTACCCACTTATCGCTACGAATGTCCAGTTGCATTTTCTACAGACAGAGTGTTTCTAAACTGCTCAATCAAAAGTATGGTTTAACTCTGTTAGCTGAATGCTCAGATCAGAAAGAAGTTTCACAGAATGCTTCTGTGTAGTTTATATTTGAATATATTCCTTTTTCCACTACTACGCTCTTAGCAATCCAAATGTCCAGTTGCATTTTCTACAGAAAGAGTGTTCAGATCTGCTCAATCAAAAGTATGGTTTAAATCTGTTAGCTGAATGCACAGATCAGAAAGAAGTTTCACCGAATGATTCTGTGTAGTTTATATTTGAAGACATTCCTTTTTCCACTATTACCCTCTTAGCGCTCCGAATCTCCTCTTGCATTTTCTACAAAAAGAGTGTTTCATAACTGCTCAATCAAAAATATGTTTTATCTCTGTTAACTGAATTTACAGATCAGAAATAAGTTTCACAGAATGCATCTGTGTAGTTTTTATTTGAAGATATTCTTTTTCCCAATGTAGGCCTCTTAGCGCTTAGCATGTCCAATTGCAGTTTGTCCAGAAAGAGTTTTTCAGAACGGCTCAATCAAAAATAAGGTTCAATTCTGTTAGTTGAATGCACAGAACAGAAAGAATTTTCACAGAATGCTACTGTGTAGTTTATATTTGAATATATTACTTTTTCCACTATTACCCTCTTAGCGCTCCAAATGTCCACTTGCATTTTCTACAGAAAGAGTGTTCAGAACTGCGCAATCAAAAGTATGGTTAACTCTGTTAGCTTAATGAACATATCAGAAATAAGTTTCACACAATGCTTCTGTGTAGTTTTTATTTGAAGATATTATTTTTCCCAATAGAGGCCTCTTAGCGCTCAGAATGTCCAATTGCAGTTTCTACAGAAAGAGTGTTTCAGAAAGGCTCAATCAAAAGTAAGGTTCAACTCTGTTAGTTGAATGCACAGAACAGAAAGAAGTTTCATACAATGCTTCTGTGTAGTTTATATTTGAACATATTCTTTTTTCCACTATTACGCACTTAGCGCTACGAATGTCCAGTTGCATTTTCTACAGACAGAGTGTTTCAAAACTGCTCAATCAAAAGTATGGTTTAACTCTGTTAGCTGAATGCTCAGATCAGAAAGAAGTTTCACAGAATGCTTCTGTGTAGTTTATATTTGAATATATTCCTTTTTCCACTACTACTCTCTTAGCGCTCCAAATGTCCAATTGCATTTTCTACAGAAAGAGTGTTCAGATCTGCTCAATCAAAAGTATGGTTTAACTCTGTTAGCTGAATGCACAGATCTGAAAGAAGTTTCACAGAATGATTCTGTGTAGTTTATATTTGGAGACATTTCTTTTTCCACTATTACCCTCTTAGCGCTCCGAATCTCCACTTGCATTTTCTACAGAAAGAGTGTTTCAGAACGGCTCAATCAAAACTAAGGTTCAACTCTTTTAGTTGAACAAACAGAACAGAAAGAAGTTTCACACAATTCTTCTGTGTAGTTTTTATTTGTAGACATTCTTTTTCCCAATATAGGCCTCTTAGCGCTCAGAATGTCCAATTGCAGTTTCTACAGAAAGAGTGTTTCAGAACGGCTCAATCAAAGTAAGGTTCAACTCTGTTAGTTGAATGCACAGAACAGAAAGAAGTTTCATACAATGCTTCTGTGTAGTTTATATTTGAACATATTCTTTTTTCCACTATTACCCACTTAGCGCTACGAATGTCCAGTTGCATTTTCTACGGACAGAGTGTTTCAAAACTGCTCAATCAAAAGTATGGTTTAACTCTGTTAGCTGAATGCTCAGATCAGAAAGAAGTTTCACAGAATGCTTCTGTGTAGTTTATATTTGAATATATTCCTTTTTCCACTACTACGCTCTTAGCGCTCCAAATGTCCAGTTGCATTTTCTACAGAAAGAGTGTTCAGATCTGCTCAATCAAAAGTATGGTTTAACTCTGTTAGCTGAATGCACAGATCAGAAAGAAGTTTCACCGAATGATTCTGTGTAGTTTATATTTGAAGACATTCCTTTTTCCACTATTTCCCTCTTAGCGCTCCGAATCTCCACTTGCATTTTCTACAAAAAGAGTGTTTCATAACTGCTCAATCAAAAATATGTTTTATCTCTGTTTACTGAATTTACACATCAGAAATAAGTTTCACAGAATGCATCTGTGTAGTTTTTATTTGAAGATATTCTTTTTCCCAATGTAGGCCTCTTAGCGCTTAGCATGTCCAATTGCAGTTTCTACAGAAAGAGTGTTTCAGAACGGCTCAATCAAAAGTAAGGTTCAACTCTGTTAGTTGAATGCACAGAACAGAAAGAATTTTCACAGAATGCTACTGTGTAGTTTATATTTGAATATATTCCTTTTTCCACTATTACCCTCTTAGCGCTCCGAATATCCACTTGCATTTTCTACAGAAAGAGTGTTCAGAACTGCGCAATCAAAAGTATGGTTTAACTCTGTTAGCTTAATGAACATATCAGAAATAAGTTTCACACAATGCTTCTGTGTAGTTTTTATTTGAAGATATTATTTTTCCCAATAGAGACCTCTTAGCGCTCAGAATGTCCAATTGCAGTTTCTACAGAAAGAGTGTTTCAGAAAGGCTCAATCCAAAGTAAGGTTCAACTCTGTTAGTTGAATGCACAGAACAGAAAGAAGTTTCATACAATGCTTCTGTGTAGTTTATATTTGAACATATTCTTTTTTCCACTATTACCCACTTAGCGCTACGAATGTCCAGTTGCATTTTCTACAGAAAGAGTGTTTCAAAACTGCTCAATCAAAAGTATGGTTTAACTCTGTTAGCTGAATGCTCAGATCAGAAAGAAGTTTCACAGAATGCTTCTGTGTAGTTTATATTTGAATATATTCCTTTTTCCACTACTACTCTCTTAGCGCTCCAAATGTCCAGTTGCATTTTCTACAGAAAGAGTGTTCAGATCTGCTCAATCAAAAGTATGGTTTAACTCTGTTAGCTGAATGCACAGATCAGAAAGAAGTTTCACAGAATGATTCTGTGTAGTTTATATTTGGAGACATTCCTTTTTCCACTATAACACTCTTAGCGCTCCGAATCTCCACTTGCATTATCTACAGAAAGAGTGTTTCAGAACGGCTCAATCGAAACTAAGGTTCAACTCTTTTAGTTGAACAAACAGAACAGAAAGAAGTTTCACACAATTCTTCTGTGTAGTTTTTATTTGTAGACATTCTTTTTCCCAATATAGGCCTCTTAGCGCTCAGAATGTCCAATTGCAGTTTCTACAGAAAGAGTGTTTCAGAACGGCTCAATCAAAAGTAAGGTTCAACTCTGATAGTTGAATGCACAGAACAGAAAGAAGTTTCATACAATGCTTCTGTGTAGTTTATATTTGAACATATTCTTTTTTCCACTGTTACCCACTTATCGCTACGAATGTCCAGTTGCATTTTCTACAGACAGAGTGTTTCTAAACTGCTCAATCAAAAGTATGGTTTAACTCTGTTAGCTGAATGCTCAGATCAGAAAGAAGTTTCACAGAATGCTTCTGTGTAGTTTATATTTGAATATATTCCTTTTTCCACTACTACGCTCTTAGCAATCCAAATGTCCAGTTGCATTTTCTACAGAAAGACTGTTCAGATCTGCTCAATCAAAAGTATGGTTTAACTCTGTTAGCTGAATGCACAGATCAGAAAGAAGTTTCACCGAATGATTCTGTGTAGTTTATATTTGAAGACATTCCTTTTTCCACTATTACCCTCTTAGCGCTCCGAATCTCCTCTTGCATTTTCTACAAAAAGAGTGTTTCATAACTGCTCAATCAAAAATATGTTTTATCTCTGTTAACTGAATTTACAGATCAGAAATAAGTTTCACAGAATGCATCTGTGTAGTTTTTATTTGAAGATATTCTTTTTCCCAATGTAGGCCTCTTAGCGCTTAGCATGTCCAATTGCAGTTTGTCCAGAAAGAGTTTTTCAGAACGGCTCAATCAAAAATAAGGTTCAATTCTGTTAGTTGAATGCACAGAACAGAAAGAATTTTCACAGAATGCTACTGTGTAGTTTATATTTGAATATATTCCTTTTTCCACTATTACCCTCTTAGCGCTCCAAATGTCCACTTGCATTTTCTACAGAAAGAGTGTTCAGAACTGCGCAATCAAAAGTATGGTTAACTCTGTTAGCTTAATGAACATATCAGAAATAAGTTTCACACAATGCTTCTGTGTAGTTTTTATTTGAAGATATTATTTTTCCCAATAGAGGCCTCTTAGCGCTCAGAATGTCCAATTGCAGTTTCTACAGAAAGAGTGTTTCAGAAAGGCTCAATCAAAAGTAAGGTTCTACTCTGTTAGTTGAATGCACAGAACAGAAAGAAGTTTCATACAATGCTTCTGTGTAGTTTATATTTGAACATATTCTTTTTTCCACTATTACGCACTTAGCGCTACGAATGTCCAGTTGCATTTTCTACAGACAGAGTGTTTCAAAACTGCTCAATCAAAAGTATGGTTTAACTCTGTTAGCTGAATGCTCAGATCAGAAAGAAGTTTCACAGAATGCTTCAGTGTAGTTTATATTTGAATATATTCCTTTTTCCACTACTACTCTCTTAGCGCTCCAAATGTCCAGTTGCATTTTCTACAGAAAGAGTGTTCAGATCTGCTCAATCAAAAGTATGGTTTAACTCTGTTAGCTGAATGCACAGATCAGAAAGAAGTTTCACAGAATGATTCTGTGTAGTTTATATTTGGAGACATTCCTTTTTCCACTATTACCCTCTTAGCGCTCCGAATCTCCACTTGCATTTTCTACAGAAAGAGTGTTTCAGAACGGCTCAATCAAAACTACGGTTCAACTCTTTTAGTTGAACAAACAGAACAGAAAGAAGTTTCACACAATTCTTCTGTGTAGTTTTTATTTGTAGACATTCTTTTTCCCAATATAGGCCTCTTAGCGCTCAGAATGTCCAATTGCAGTTTCTACAGAAAGAGTGTTTCAGAACGGCTCAATCAAATGTAAGGTTCAACTCTGTTAGTTGAATGCACAGAACAGAAAGAAGTTTCATACAATGCTTCTGTGTAGTTTATATTTGAACATATTCTTTTTTCCACTATTACCCACTTAGCGCTACGAATGTCCAGTTGCATTTTCTACATCCAGAGTGTTTCAAAACTGCTCAATCAAAAGTATGGTTTAACTCTGTTAGCTGAATGCTCAGATCAGAAAGAAGTTTCACAGAATGCTTCTGTGTAGTTTATATTTGAATATATTCCTTTTTCCACTAGTACGTTCTTAGCGCTCCAAATGTGCAGTTGCATTTTCTACAGAAAGAGTGTTCAGATCTGCTCAATCAAAAGTATGGTTTAACTCTGTTAGCTGAATTCACAGATCAGAAAGAAGTTTCACCGAATGATTCTGTGTAGTTTATATTTGAAGACATTCCTTTTTCCACTATTACCCCATTAACGCTCCGAATCTCCACTTGCATTTTCTACAAAAAGAGTGTTTCATAACTGCTCAATCAAAAATATGTTTTATCTCTGTTAACTGAATTTACAGATCAGAAATAAGTTTCACAGAATGCATCTGTGTAGTTTTTATTTGAAGATATTCTTTTTCCCAATGTAGGCCTCTTAGCGCTTAGCATGTCCAATTGCAGTTTCTACAGAAAGAGTGTTTCAGAACGGCTCAATCAAAAGTAAGGTTCAACTCTGTTAGTTGAATGCACAGAACAGAAAGAATTTTCACAGAATGCTACTGTGTAGTTTATACTTGAATATATTCCTTTTTCCACTATTACCCTCTTAGCGCTCCGAATATCCACTTGCATTTTCTACAGAAAGAGTGTTCAGAACTGCGCAATCAAAAGTATGGTTTAACTCTGTTAGCTTAATGAACATATCAGAAATAAGTTTCACACAATGCTTCTGTGTAGTTTTTATTTGAAGATATTATTTTTCCCAATAGAGACCTCTTAGCGCTCAGAATGTCCAATTGCAGTTTCTACAGAAAGAGTGTTTCAGAAAGGCTCAATCCAAAGTAAGGTTCAACTCTGTTAGTTGAATGCACAGAACAGAAAGAAGTTTCATACAATGCTTCTGTGTAGTTTATATTTGAACATATTCTTTTTTCCACTATTACGCACTTAGCGCTACGAATGTCCAGTTGCATTTTCTACAGAAAGAGTGTTTCAAAACTGCTCAATCAAAAGTATGGTTTAACTCTGTTAGCTGAATGCTCAGATCAGAAAGAAGTTTCACAGAATGCTTCTGTGTAGTTTATATTTGAATATATTCCTTTTTCCACTACTACTCTCTTAGCGCTCCAAATGTCCAGTTGCATTTTCTACAGAAAGAGTGTTCAGATTTGCTCAATCAAAAGTATGGTTTAACTCTGTTAGCTGAATGCACAGATCAGAAAGAAGTTTCACAGAATGATTCTGTGTAGTTTATATTTGGAGACATTCCTTTTTCCACTATAACACTCTTAGCGCTCCGAATCTCCACTTGCATTTTCTACAGAAAGAGTGTTTCAGAACGGCTCAATCGAAACTAAGGTTCAACTCTTTTAGTTGAACAAACAGAACAGAAAGAAGTTTCACACAATTCTTCTGTGTAGTTTTTATTTGTAGACATTCTTTTTCCCAATATAGGCCTCTTAGCGCTCAGAATGTCCAATTGCAGTTTCTACAGAAAGAGTGTTTCAGAACGGCTCAATCAAAAGTAAGGTTCAACTCTGATAGTTGAATGCACAGAACAGAAAGAAGTTTCATACAATGCTTCTGTGTAGTTTATATTTGAACATATTCTTTTTTCCACTGTTACCCACTTATCGCTACGAATGTCCAGTTGCATTTTCTACAGACAGAGTGTTTCTAAACTGCTCAATCAAAAGTATGGTTTAACTCTGTTAGCTGAATGCTCAGATCAGAAAGAAGTTTCACAGAATGCTTCTGTGTAGTTTATATTTGAATATATTCCTTTTTCCACTACTACTCTCTTAGCAATCCAAATGTCCAGTTGCATTTTCTACAGAAAGACTGTTCAGATCTGCTCAATCAAAAGTATGGTTTAACTCTGTTAGCTGAATGCACAGATCAGAAAGAAGTTTCACCGAATGATTCTGTGTAGTTTATATTTGAAGACATTCCTTTTTCCACTATTACCCTCTTAGCGCTCCGAATCTCCTTTTGCATTTTCTACAAAAAGAGTGTTTCATAACTGCTCAATCAAAAATATGTTTTATCTCTGTTAACTGAATTTACAGATCAGAAATAAGTTTCACAGAATGCATCTGTGTAGTTTTTATTTGAAGATATTCTTTTTCCCAATGTAGGCCTCTTAGCGCTTAGCATGTCCAATTGCAGTTTGTCCAGAAAGAGTTTTTCAGAACGGCTCAATCAAAAATAAGGTTCAATTCTGTTAGTTGAATGCACAGAACAGAAAGAATTTTCACAGAATGCTACTGTGTAGTTTATATTTGAATATATTCCTTTTTCAACTATTACCCTCTTAGCGCTCCAAATGTCCACTTGCATTTTCTACAGAAAGAGTGTTCAGAACTGCGCAATCAAAAGTATGGTTAACTCTGTTAGCTTAATGAACATATCAGAAATAAGTTTCACACAATGCTTCTGTGTAGTTTTTATTTGAAGATATTATTTTTCCCAATAGAGGCCTCTTAGCGCTCAGAATGTCCAATTGCAGTTTCTACAGAAAGAGTGTTTCAGAAAGGCTCAATCAAAAGTAAGGTTCAACTCTGTTAGTTGAATGCACAGAACAGAAAGAAGTTTCATACAATGCTTCTGTGTAGTTTATATTTGAACATATTCTTTTTTCCACTATTACGCACTTAGCGCTACGAATGTCCAGTTGCATTTTCTACAGACAGAGTGTTTCAAAACTGCTCAATCAAAAGTATGGTTTAACTCTGTTAGCTGAATGCTCAGATCAGAAAGAAGTTTCACAGAATGCTTCTGTGTAGTTTATATTTGAATATATTCCTTTTTCCACTACTACTCTCTTAGCGCTCCAAATGTCCAATTGCATTTTCTACAGAAAGAGTGTTCAGATCTGCTCAATCAAAAGTATGGTTTAACTCTGTTAGCTGAATGCACAGATCAGAAAGAAGTTTCACAGAATGATTCTGTGTAGTTTATATTTGGAGACATTTCTTTTTCCACTATTACCCTCTTAGCGCTCCGAATCTCCACTTGCATTTTCTACAGAAAGAGTGTTTCAGAACGGCTCAATCAAAACTAAGGTTGAACTCTTTTAGTTGAACAAACAGAACAGAAAGAAGTTTCACACAATTCTTCTGTGTAGTTTTTATTTGTAGACATTCTTTTTCCCAATATAGGCCTCTTAGCGCTCAGAATGTCCAATTGCAGTTTCTACAGAAAGAGTGTTTCAGAACGGCTCAATCAAAAGTAAGGTTCAACTCTGTTAGTTGAATGCACAGAACAGAAAGAAGTTTCATACAATGCTTCTGTGTAGTTTATATTTGAACATATTCTTTTTTCCACTATTACCCACTTAGCGCTACGAATGTCCAGTTGCATTTTCTACGGACAGAGTGTTTCAAAACTGCTCAATCAAAAGTATGGTTTAACTCTGTTAGCTGAATGCTCAGATCAGAAAGAAGTTTCACAGAATGCTTCTGTGTAGTTTATATTTGAATATATTCCTTTTTCCACTACTACGCTCTTAGCGCTCCAAATGTCCAGTTGCATTTTCTACAGAAAGAGTGTTCAGATCTGCTCAATCAAAAGTATGGTTTAACTCTGTTAGCTGAATGCACAGATCAGAAAAAAGTTTCACCGAATTATTCTGTGTAGTTTATATTTGAAGACATTCCTTTTTCCACTATTTCCCTCTTAGCGCTCCGAATCTCCACTTGCATTTTCTACAAAAAGAGTGTTTCATAACTGCTCAATCAAAAATATGTTTTATCTCTGTTTACTGAATTTACACATCAGAAATAAGTTTCACAGAATGCATCTGTGTAGTTTTTATTTGAAGATATTCTTTTTCCCAATGTAGGCCTCTTAGCGCTTAGCATGTCCAATTGCAGTTTCTACAGAAAGAGTGTTTCAGAACGGCTCAATCCAAAGTAAGGTTCAACTCTGTTAGTTGAATGCACAGAACAGAAAGAATTTTCACAGAATGCTACTGTGTAGTTTATATTTGAATATATTCCTTTTTCCACTATTACCCTCTTAGCGCTCCGAATATCCACTTGCATTTTCTACAGAAAGAGTGTTCAGAACTGCGCAATCAAAAGTATGGTTTAACTCTGTTAGCTTAATGAACATATCAGAAATAAGTTTCACACAATGCTTCTGTGTAGTTTTTATTTGAAGATATTATTTTTCCCAATAGAGACCTCTTAGCGCTCAGAATGTCCAATTGCAGTTTCTACAGAAAGAGTGTTTCAGAAAGGCTCAATCCAAAGTAAGGTTCAACTCTGTTAGTTGAATGCACAGAACAGAAAGAAGTTTCATACAATGCTTCTGTGTAGTTTATATTTGAACATATTCTTTTTTCCACTATTACCCACTTAGCGCTACGAATGTCCAGTTGCATTTTCTACAGAAAGAGTGTTTCAAAACTGCTCAATCAAAAGTATGGTTTAACTCTGTTAGCTGAATGCTCAGATCAGAAAGAAGTTTCACAGAATGCTTCTGTGTAGTTTATATTTGAATATATTCCTTTTTCCACTACTACTCTCTTAGCGCTCCAAATGTCCAGTTGCATTTTCTACAGAAAGAGTGTTCAGATCTGCTCAATCAAAAGTATGGTTTAACTCTGTTAGCTGAATGCACAGATCAGAAAGAAGTTTCACAGAATGATTCTGTGTAGTTTATATTTGGAGACATTCCTTTTTCCACTATAACACTCTTAGCGCTCCGAATCTCCACTTGCATTTTCTACAGAAAGAGTGTTTCAGAACGGCTCAATCGAAACTAAGGTTCAACTCTTTTAGTTGAACAAACAGAACAGAAAGAAGTTTCACACAATTCTTCTGTGTAGTTTTTATTTGTAGACATTCTTTTTCCCAATATAGGCCTCTTAGCGCTCAGAATGTCCAATTGCAGTTTCTACAGAAAGAGTGTTTCAGAACGGCTCAATCAAAAGTAAGGTTCAACTCTGTTAGTTGAATGCACAGAACAGAAAGTAGTTTCATACAATGCTTCTGTGTAGTTTATATATGAACATATTCTTTTTTCCACTGTTACCCACTTATCGCTACGAATGTCCAGTTGCATTTTCTACAGACAGAGTGTTTCAAAACTGCTCAATCAAAAGTATGGTTTAACTCTGTTAGCTGAATGCTCAGATCAGAAAGAAGTTTCACAGAATGCTTCTGTGTAGTTTATATTTGAATATATTCCTTTTTCCACTACTACGCTCTTAGCAATCCAAATGTCCAGTTGCATTTTCTACAGAAAGAGTGTTCAGATCTGCTCAATCAAAAGTATGGTTTAACTCTGTTAGCTGAATGCACAGATCAGAAAGAAATTTCACCGAATGATTCTGTGTAGTTTATATTTGAAGACATTCCTTCTTCCACTACTACCCTCTTAGCGCTCCGAATCTCCACTTGCATTTTCTACAAAAAGAGTGTTTCATACCTGCTCAATCAAAAATATGTTTTATCTCTGTTAACTGAATTTACAGATCAGAAATAAGTTTCACAGAATGCATCTGTGTAGTTTTTATTTGAAGATATTCTTTTTCCCAATGTAGGCCTCTTAGCGCTTAGCATGTCCAATTGCAGTTTCTCCAGAAAGAGTTTTTCAGAACGGCTCAATCAAAAATAAGGTTCAATTCTGTTAGTTGAATGCACAGAACAGAAAGAATTTTCACAGAATGATACTGTGTAGTTTATATTTGAATATATTCCTTTTTCCACTATTACCCTCTTAGCGCTCCAAATGTCCACTTGCATTTTCTACAGAAAGAGTGTTCAGAACTGCGCAATCAAAAGTATGGTTAACTCTGTTAGCTTAATGAACATATCAGAAATAAGTTTCACACAATGCTTCTGTGTAGTTTTTATTTGAAGATATTATTTTTCCCAATAGAGGCCTCTTAGCGCTCAGAATGTCCAATTGCAGTTTCTACAGAAAGAGTGTTTCAGAAAGGCTCAATCCAAAGTAAGGTTCAACTCTGTTAGTTGAATGCACAGAACAGAAAGAAGTTTCATACAATGCTTCTGTGTAGTTTATATTTGAACATATTCTTTTTTCCACTATTAGCCACTTAGCGCTACGAATGTCCAGTTGCATTTTCTACAGACAGAGTGTTTCAAAACTGCTCAATCAAAAGTATGGTTTAACTCTGTTAGCTGAATGCTCAGATCAGAAAGAAGTTTCACAGAATGCTTCTGTGTAGTTTATATTTGAATATATTCCTTTTTCCACTACTACTCTCTTAGCGCTCCAAATGTCCAGTTGCATTTTCTACAGAAAGAGTGTTCAGATCTGCTCAATCAAAAGTATGGTTTAACTCTGTTAGCTGAATGCACAGATCAGAAAGAAGTTTCACAGAATGATTCTGTGTAGTTTATATTTGGAGACATTCCTTTTTCCACTATTACCCTCTTAGCGCTCCGAATCTCCACTTGCATTTTCTACAGAAAGAGTGTTTCAGAACGGCTCAATCAAAACTAAGGTTCAACTCTTTTAGTTGAACAAACAGAACAGAAAGAAGTTTCACACAATTCTTCTGTGTAGTTTTTATTTGTAGACATTCTTTTTCCCAATATAGGCCTCTTAGCGCTCAGAATGTCCAATTGCCGTTTCTACAGAAAGAGTGTTTCAGAACGGCTCAATCAAAAGTAAGGTTCAACTCTGTTAGTTGAATGCACAGAACAGGAAGAATTTTCACAGAATGCTACTGTGTAGTTTATATTTGAATATATTCCTTTTTCCACTATTACCCTCTTAGCGCTCCAAATGTCCAGTTGCATTTTCTACAGAAAGAGTGTTCAGATCTGCTCAATCAAAAGTATGGTTTAACTCTGTTAGCTGAATGCACAGATCAGAAAGAAGTTTCACAGAATGATTCTGTGTAGTTTATATTTGGAGACATTCCTTTTTCCACTATTACCCTCTTAGCGCTCCGAATCTCCACCTGCATTTTCTACAGAAATAGTGTTTCAGAACGGCTCAATCAAAACAAAGGTTCAACTCTTTTAGTTGAACAAACAGAACAGAAAGAAGTTTCACACAATTCTTCTGTGTAGTTTTTATTTGTAGACATTCTTTTTCCCAATATAGGCCTCTTAGCGCTCAGAATGTCCAATTGCAGTTTCTACAGAAAGAGTGTTTCAGAACGGCTCAATCAAAAGTAAGGTTCAACTCTGTTAGTTGAATGCACAGAACAGAAAGAAGTTTCATACAATGCTTCTGTGTAGTTTATATTTGAACATATTCATTTTTCCACTATTACCCACTTAGCGCTACGAATGTCCAGTTGCATTTTCTACAGACAGAGTGTTTCAAAACTGCTCAATCAAAAGTATGGTTTAACTCTGTTAGCTGAATGCTCAGATCAGAAAGAAGTTTCACAGAATGCTTCTGTGTAGTTTATATTTGAATATATTCCTTTTTCCACTACTACGCTCTTAGCGCTCCAAATGTCCAGTTGCATTTTCTACAGAAAGAGTGTTCAGATCTGCTCAATCAAAAGTATGGTTTAACTCTGTTAGCTGAATGCACAGATCAGAAAGAAATTTCACCGAATGATTCTGTGTAGTTTATATTTGAAGACATTCCTTCTTCCACTATTACCCTCTTAGCGCTCCGAATCTCCACTTGCATTTTCTACAAAAAGAGTGTTTCATAACTACTCAATCAAAAATATGTTTTATCTCTGTTAACTGAATTTACAGATCAGAAATAAGTTTCACAGAATGCATCTGTGTAGTTTTTATTTGAAGATATTCTTTTTCCCAATGTAGGCCTCTTAGCGCTTAGCATGTCCAATTGCAGTTTCTACAGAAAGAGTGTTTCAGAACGGCTCAATCAAAAGTAAGGTTCAACTCTGTTAGTTGAATGCACAGAACAGAAAGAATTTTCACAGAATGCTACTGTGTAGTTTATATTTGAATATATTCCTTTTTCCACTATTACCCTCTTAGTGCTCCGAATGTCCACTTGCATTTTCTACAGAAAGAGTGTTCAGAACTGCGCAATCAAAAGTATGGTTTAACTCTGTTAGCTTAATGAACATATCAGAAATAAGTTTCACACAATGCTTCTGTGTAGTTTTTATTTGAAGATATTATTTTTCCCAATAGAGGCCTCTTAGCGCTCAGAATGTCCAATTGCAGTTTCTACAGAAAGAGTGTTTCAGAAAGGCTCAATCCAAAGTAAGGTTCAACTCTGTTAGTTGAATGCACAGAACAGAAAGAAGTTTCATACAATGCTTCTGTGTAGTTTATATTTGAACATATTCTTTTTTCCACTATTACCCACTTAGCGCTACGAATGTCCAGTTGCATTTTCTACAGACAGAGTGTTTCAAAACTGCTCAATCAAAAGTATGGTTTAACTCTGTTAGCTGAATGCTCAGATCAGAAAGAAGTTTCACAGAATGCTTCTGTGTAGTTTATATTTGAATATATTCCTTTTTCCACTACTACTCTCTTAGCGCTCCAAATGTCCAGTTGCATTTTCTACAGAAAGAGTATTCAGATCTGCTCAATCAAAAGTATGGTTTAACTCTGTTAGCTGAATGCACAGATCAGAAAGAAGTTTCACAGAATGATTCTGTGTAGTTTATATTTGGAGACATTCCTTTTTCCACTATTAAACTCTTAGCGCTCCGAATCTCCACTTGCATTTTCTACAGAAAGTGTGTTTCAGAACGGCTCAATCGAAACTAAGGTTCAACTCTTTTAGTTGAACAAACCGAACAGAAAGAAGTTTCACACAATACTTCTGTGTAGTTTTTATTTGTAGACATTCTTTTTCCCAATATAGGCCTCTTAGCGCTCAGAATGTCCAATTGCAGTTTCTACAGAAAGAGTGTTTCAGAACGCCTCAATCAAAAGTAAGTTTCAACTCTGTTAGTTGAATGCACAGAACAGAAAGAAGTTTCATACAATGCTTCTGTGTAGTTTATATTTGAACATATTCTTTTTTCCACTATTACCCACTTAGCGCTACGAATGTCCAGTTGCATTTTCTACAGACAGAGTGTTTCAAAACTGCTCAATCAAAAGTATGGTTTAACTCTGTTAGCTGAATGCTCAGATCAGAAAGAAGTTTCACAGAATGCTTCTGTGTAGTTTATATTTGAATATATTCCTTTTTCCACTACTACGCTCTTAGCGCTCCAAATGTCCAGTTGCATTTTCTACAGAAAGAGTGTTCAGATCTGCTCAATCAAAAGTATGGTTTAACTCTGTTAGCTGAATGCACAGATCAGAAAGAAGTTTCACCGAATGATTCTGTGTAGTTTATATTTGAAGACATTCCTTTTTCCACTATTACCCCCTTAGCGCTCCGAATCTCCACTTGCATTTTCTACAAAAAGAGTGTTTCATAACTGCTCAATCAAAAATATGTTTTATCTCTGTTAACTGAATTTACAGATCAGAAATATGTTTCACAGAATGCATCTGTGTAGTTTTTATTTGAAGATATTCTTTTTCCCAATGTAGGCCTCTTAGCGCTTAGCATGTCCAATTGCAGTTTCTACAGAAAGAGTGTTTCAGAACGGCTCAATCAAAAGTAAGGATCAACTCTGTTAGTTGAATGCACAGAACAGAAAGAATTTTCACAGAATGCTACTGTGTAGTTTATATTTGAATATATTCCTATTTCCACTATTACCCTCTTAGCGCTCCGAATGTCCACTTGCATTTTCTACAGAAAGAGTGTTCAGAACTGCTCAATCAAAAGTATGGTTTAACTCTGTTAGCTTAATGAACATATCAGAAATAAGTTTCACACAATGCTTCTGTGTAGTTTTTATTTGAAGATATTATTTTTCCCAATAGAGGCCTCTTAGCGCTCAGAATGTCCAATTGCAGTTTCTACAGAAAGAGTGTTTCAGAAAGGCTCAATCAAAAGTAAGGTTCAACTCTGTTAGTTGAATGCACAGAACAGAAAGAAGTTTCATACAATGCTTCTGTGTAGTTTATATTTGAACATATTCTTTTTTCCACTATTACCCACTTAGCGCTACGAATGTCAAGTTGCATTTTCTACAGACAGAGTGTTTCAAAACTGCTCAATCAAAAGTATGGTTTAACTCTGTTAGCTGAATGCTCAGATCAGAAAGAAATTTCACAGAATGCTTCTGTGTAGTTTATATTTGAATATATTCCTTTTTCCACTACTACTCTCTTAGCGCTCCAAATGTCCAGTTGCATTTTCTACAGAAAGAGTGTTCAGATCTGCTCAATCAAAAGTATGGTTTAACTCTGTTAGCTGAATGCACAGATCAGAAAGAAGTTTCACAGAATGATTCTGTGTAGTTTATATTTGGAGACATTCCTTTTTCCACTATTACCCTCTTAGCGCTCCGAATCTCCACTTGCATTTTCTACAGAAAGAGTGTTTCAGAACGGCTCAATCGAAACTAAGGTTCAACTCTTTTAGTTGAACAAACAGAACAGAAAGAAGTTTCACACAATTCTTCTGTGTAGTTTTTATTTGTAGACATTCTTTTTCCCAATATAAGCCTCTTAGCGCTCAGAATGTCCAATTGCAGTTTCTACAGAAAGAGTGTTTCAGAACGGCTCAATCAAAAGTAAGGTTCAACTCTGTTAGTTGAATGCACAGAACAGAAAGTAGTTTCATACAATGCTTCTGTGTAGTTTATATTTGAACATATTCATTTTTCCACTATTACCCACTTAGCGCTACGAATGTCCAGTTGCATTTTCTACAGACAGAGTGTTTCAAAACTGCTCAATCAAAAGTATGGTTTAACTCTGTTAGCTGAATGCTCAGATCAGAAAGAAGTTTCACAGAATGCTTCTGTGTAGTTTATATTTGAATATATTCCTTTCTCCACTACTACGCTCTTAGCGCTCCAAATGTCCAGTTGCATTTTCTACAGAAAGAGTGTTCAGATCTGCTCAATCAAAAGTATGGTTTAACTCTGTTAGCTGAATGCCCAGATCAGAAAGAAGTTTCACCGAATGATTCTGTGTAGTTTATATTTGAAGACATTCCTTTTTCCACTATTACCCACTTAGCGCTCCGAATCTCCACTTGCATTTTCTACAAAAAGAGTGTTTCATAACTGCTCAATCAAAAATATGTTTTACCTCTGTTAACTGAATTTACAGATCAGAAATAAGTTTCACAGAATGCATCTGTGTAGTTTTTATTTGAAGATATTCTTTTTCCCAATGTAGGCCTCTTAGCGCTTAGCATGTCCAATTGCAGTTTCTACAGAAAGAGTGTTTCAGAACGGCTCAATCAAAAGTAACGTTCAACTCTGTTAGTTGAATGCACGGAACAGAAAGAATTTTCACAGAATGCTACTGTGTAGTTTATATTTGAATATATTCCTTTTTCCACTATTACCCTCTTAGCCCTCCGAATGTCCACTTGCATTTTCTACAGAAAGAGTGTTCAGAACTGCTCAATCAAAAGTATGGTTCAACTCTCTTAGTTGAACAAACAGAACAGAAAGAAGTTTCACACAATTCTTCTGTGTAGTTTTTATTTGTAGACATTCCTTTTCCCAATATAGGCCTCTTAGCGCTCAGAATGTCCAATTGCAGTTTCTACAGAAAGAGTGTTTCAGAACGGCTCAATCAAAAGTAATGTTTAACTCTGTTAGTTGAATGCACAGAACAGAAAGAACTTTCATACAATGCTTCTGTGTAGTTTATATTTGAACATATTCTTTTTTCCACTATTACCCACTTAGCGCTACGAATGTCCAGTTGCATTTTCTACAGACAGAGTGTTTCAAAACTGCTCAATCAAAAGTATGGTTTAACTCTGTTAGCTGAATGCTCAGATCAGAAAGAAGTTTCACAGAATGCTTCTGTGTAGTATATATTTGAATATATTCCTTTTTCCACTACTACGCTCTTAGTGCTCCAAATGTCCAGTTGCATTTTCTACAGACAGAGTGTTCAGATCTGCTCAATCAAAAGTATGGTTTAACACTGTTAGTTGAATGCACAGATCAGAAAGAAGTTTCACCGAATGATTCTGTGTAGTTTATATTTGAATACATTCCTTTTTCCACTATTACCCACTTAGCGCTCCGAATCTCCACATGCATTTTCTACAAAAAGAGTGTTTCATAAATGCTCAATCAAAAATATGTTTTATCTCTGTTAACTGAATTTACAGATCAGAAATAAGTTTCACAGAATGCATCTGTGTAGTTTTTATTTGAAGATATTCTTTGTCCCAATGTAGGCCTCTTAGCGCTTAGCATGTCCAATTGCAGTTTCTACAGAAAGAGTGTTTCAGAACGGCTCAATCAAAAGTAAGGTTCAACTCTGTTAGTTGAATGCACAGAACAGAAAGAATTTTCACAGAATGCTACTGTGTAGTTTATATTTGAATATATTCCTTTTTCCACTATTTCCCTCTTAGCGCTCCGAATGTCCACTTGCATTTTCTACAGAAAGAGTGTTCAGAACTGCGCAATCAAAAGTATGGTTTAACTCTGTTAGCTTAATGAACATATCAGAAATAAGTTTCACACAATGCTTCTGTGTAGTTTTTATTTGAAGATATTATTTTTCCCAATATAGGCCTCTTAGCGCTCAGAATGTCCAATTGCAGTTTCTACAGAAAGAGTGTTTCAGAAAGGCTCAATCAAAAGTAAGGTTCAACTCTGTTAGTTGAATGCACAGAACAGAAAGAAGTTTCATACAATGCTTCTGTGTAGTTTATATTTGAACATATTTTTTTTCCACTATTACCCACTTAGCGCTACAAATGTCCAGTTGCATTTTCTACAGACAGAGTGTTTCAAAACTGCTCAATCAAAAGTATGGTTTAACTCTGTTAGCTGAATGCTCAGATCAGAAAGAAGTTTCACAGAATGCTTCTGTGTAGTTTATATTTGAATATATTCCTTTTTCCACTACTACTCTCTTAGCGCTCCAAATGTCCAGTTGCATTTTCTACAGAAAGAGTGTTCAGATCTGCTCAATCAAAAGTATGGTTTAACTCTGTTAGCTGAATGCACAGATCAGAAAGAAGTTTCACAGAATGATTCTGTGTAGTTTATATTTGGAGACATTCCTTTTTCCACTATTACCCTCTTAGTGCTCCGAATCTTCACTTGCATTTTCTACAGAAAGAGTGTTTCAGAATGGCTCAATCAAAACTAAGGTTCAAATCTTTTATTTGAACAAACAGAACAGAAAGAAGTTTCACACAATTCTTCTGTGTAGTTTTTATTGTAGACATTCTTTTTCCCAATATAGGCCTCTTAGCGCTCAGAATGTCCAATTGCTGTTTCTACAGAAAGAGTGTTTCAGAACGGCTCAATCAAAAGTAAGGTTCAACTCTGTTAGTTGAATGCACAGAACAGAAAGAAGTTTCATACAATGCTTCTGTGTAGTTTATATTTGAACATATTCTTTTTTCCACTATTACCCACTTAGCGCTACGAATGTCCAGTTGCATTTGCTACAGACAGAGTGTTTCAAAACTGCTCAATCAAAAGTATGGTTTAACTCTGTTAGCTGAATGCTCAGATCAGAAAGAAGTTTCACAGAATGCTTATGTGTAGTTTATATTTGAATATATTCCTTTTTCCACTACTACGCTCTTAGCGCTCCAAATGTCCAGTTGCATTTTCTACAGAAAGAGTGTTCAGATCTGCTCAATCAAAAGTATGGTTTAACTCTGTTAGCTGAATGCACAGATCAGAAAGAAGTTTCACAGAATGATTCTGTGTAGTTTATATTTGGAGACATTCCTTTTTCCACTATTAAACTCTTAGCGCTCCGAATCTCCACTTGCATTTTCTACAGAAAGAGTGTTTCAGAACGGCTCAATCGAAACTAAGGTTCAACTCTTTTAGTTGAACAAACCGAACAGAAAGAAGTTTCACACAATACTTCTGTGTAGTTTTTATTTGTAGACATTCTTTTTCCCAATATAGGCCTCTTAGCGCTCAGAATGTCCAATTGCAGTTTCTACAGAAAGAGTGTTTCAGAACGGCTCAATCAAAAGTAAGTTTCAACTCTGTTAGTTGAATGCACAGAACAGAAAGAAGTTTCATACAATGCTTCTGTGTAGTTTATATTTGAACATATTCTTTTTTCCACTATTACCCACTTAGCGCTACGAATGTCCAGTTGCATTTTCTACAGACAGAGTGTTTCAAAACTGCTCAATCAAAAGTATGGTTTAACTCTGTTAGCTGAATGCTCAGATCAGAAAGAAGTTTCACAGAATGCTTCTGTGTAGTATATATTTGAATATATTCCTTTTTCCACTACTACGCTCTTAGTGCTCCAAATGTCCAGTTGCATTTTCTACAGAAAGAATGTTCAGATCCGCTCAATCAAAAGTATGGTTTAACACTGTTAGTTGAATGCACAGATCAGAAAGAAGTTTCACCGAATGATTCTGTGTAGTTTATATTTGAAGACATTCCTTTTTCCACTATTACCCACTTAGCGCTCCGAATCTCCACATGCATTTTCTACAAAAAGAGTGTTTCATAAATGCTCAATCAAAAATATGTTTTATCTCTGTTAACTGAATTTACAGATCAGAAATAAGTTTCACAGAATGCATCTGTGTAGTTTTTATTTGAAGATATTCTTTGTCCCAATGTAGGCCTCTTAGCGCTTAGCATGTCCAATTGCAGTTTCTACAGAAAGAGTGTTTCAGAACGGCTCAATCAAAAGTAAGGTTCAACTCTGTTAGTTGAATGCACGGAACAGAAAGAATTTTCACAGAATGCTACTGTGTAGTTTATATTTGAATATATTCCTTTTTCCACTATTTCCCTCTTAGCGCTCCGAATGTCCACTTGCATTTTCTACAGAAAGAGTGTTCAGAACTGCGCAATCAAAAGTATGGTTTAACTCTGTTAGCTTAATGAACATATCAGAAATAAGTTTCACAAAATGCTTCTGTGTAGTT
Organism: Symphalangus syndactylus; assembly: GCF_028878055.3. Classification (NCBI taxonomy): domain Eukaryota; kingdom Metazoa; phylum Chordata; class Mammalia; order Primates; family Hylobatidae; genus Symphalangus; species Symphalangus syndactylus. The sequence goes on from NC_072441.2 coordinate 15,694,224, forward strand.
TTTATTTGAAGATATTATTTTTCCCAATATAGGCCTCTTAGCGCTCAGAATGTCCAATTGCAGTTTCTACAGAAAGAGTGTTTCAGAAAGGCTCAATCAAATGTAAGGTTCAACTCTGTTAGTTGAATGCACAGAACAGAAAGAAGTTTCATACAATGCTTCTGTGTAGTTTATATTTGAACATATTTTTTTTCCACTATTACCCACTTAGCGCTACGAATGTCCAGTTGCATTTTCTACAGACAGAGTGTTTCAAAACTGCTCAATCAAAAGTATGGTTTAACTCTGTTAGCTGAATGCTCAGATCAGAAAGAAGTTTCACAGAATGCTTCTGTGTAGTTTATATTTGAATATATTCCTTTTTCCACTACTACTCTCTTAGCGCTCCAAATGTCCAGTTGCATTTTCTACAGAAAGAGTGTTCAGATCTGCTCAATCAAAAGTATGGTTTAACTCTGTTAGCTGAATGCACAGATCAGAAAGAAGTTTCACAGAATGATTCTGTGTAGTTTATATTTGGAGACATTCCTTTTTCCCCTATTACCCTCTTAGCGCTCCGAATCTCCACTTGCATTTTCTACAGAAAGAGTGTTTCAGAACGGCTCAATCAAAACTAAGGTTCAACTCTTTTAGTTGAACAAACAGAACAGAAAGAAGTTTCACACAATTCTTCTGTGTAGTTTTTATTTGTAGACATTCTTTTTCCCAATATAGGCCTCTTAGCGCTCAGAATGTCCAATTGCAGTTTCTACAGAAAGAGTGTTTCAGAACGGCTCAATCAAAAGTAAGGTTCAACTCTGTTAGTTGAATGCACAGAACAGAAAGAAGTTTCATACAATGCTTCTGTGTAGTTTATATTTGAACATATTCTTTTTTCCACTATTACCCACTTAGCGCTACGAATGTCCAGTTGCATTTTCTACAGACAGAGTGTTTCAAAACTGCTCAATCAAAAGTATGGTTTAAATCTGTTAGCTGAATGCTCAGATCAGAAAGAAGTTTCACAGAATGCTTCTGTGTAGTTTATATTTGAATATATTCCTTTTTCCACTACTACGCTCTTAGCGCTCCAAATGTACAGTTGCATTTTCTACAGAAAGAGTGTTCAGATCTGCTCAATCAAAAGTATGGTTTAACTCTGTTAGCTGAATGCACAGATCAGAAAGAAGTTTCACCGAATGATTCTGTGTAGTTTATATTTGAAGACATTCCTTTTTCCACTATTACCCACTTAGCGCTCCGAATCTCCACTTGCATTTTCTACAAAAAGAGTGTTTCATAACTGCTCAATCAAAAATATGTTTTATCTCCGTTAACTGAATTTACAGATCAGAAATAAGTTTCACAGAATGCATCTGTGTAGTTTTTATTTGAAGATATTCTTTGTCCCAATGTAGGCCTCTTAGCGCTTAATATGTCCAATTGCAGTTTCTACAGAAAGAGTGTTTCAGAACGGCTCAATCAAAAGTAAGGTTCAACTCTGTTAGTTGAATGCACAGAACAGAAAGAATTTTCACAGAATGCTACTGTGTAGTTTATATTTGAATATATTCCTTTTTCCACTATTTCCCTCTTAGCGCTCCGAATGTCCACTTGCATTTTCTACAGAAAGAGTGTTCAGAACTGCACAATCAAAAGTATGGTTTAACTCTGTTAGCTTAATGAACATATCAGAAATAAGTTTCACACAATGCTTCTGTGTAGTTTTTATTTGAAGATATTATTTTTCCCAATATAGGCCTCTTAGCGCTCAGAATGTCCAATTGCAGTTTCTACAGAAAGAGTGTTTCAGAAAGGCTCAATCAAAAGTAAGGTTCAACTCTGTTAGTTGAATGCACAGAACAGAAAGAAGTTTCATACAATGCTTCTGTGTAGTTTATATTTGAACATATTCTTTTTTCCACTATTACCCACTTAGCGCTACGAATGTCCAGTTGCATTTTCTACAGACAGAGTGTTTCAAAACTGCTCAATCAAAAGTATGGTTTAACTCTGTTAGCTGAATGCTCAGATCAGAAAGAAGTTTCACAGAATGCTTCTGTGTAGTTTATATTTGAATATATTCCTTTTTCCACTACTACTCTCTTAGCGCTCCAAATGTCCAGTTGCATTTTCTACAGAAAGAGTGTTCAGAACTGCTCAATCAAAAGTATGGTTTAACTCTGTTAGCTGAATGCACAGATCAGAAAGAAGTTTCACATAATGATTCTGTGTAGTTTATATTTGGAGACATTTCTTTTTCCACTATTACCCTCTTAGCGCTCCGAATCTCCACTTGCATTTTCTACAGAAAGAGTGTTTCAGAACGGCTCAATCAAAACTAAGGCTCAACTCTTTTAGTTGAACAAACAGAACAGAAAGAAGTTTCACACAATTCTTCTGTGTAGTTTTTATTTGTAGACATTCTTTTTCCCAATATAGGCCTCTTAGCGCTCAGAATGTCCAATTGCAGTTTCTACAGAAAGAGTGTTTCAGAACGGCTCAATCAAAAGTAAGGTTCAACTCTGTTAGTTGAATGCACAGAACAGAAAGAAGTTTCATACAATGCTTCTGTGTAGTTTATATTTGAACATATTCTTTTTTCCACTATTACCCACTTAGCGCTACGAATGTCCAGTTGCATTTTCTACAGACAGACTGTTTCAAAACTGCTCAATCAAAAGTATGGTTTAACTCTGTTAGCTGAATGCTCAGATCAGAAAGAAGTTTCACAGAATGCTTCTGTGTAGTTTATATTTGAATATATTCCTTTTTCCACTAATACGCTCTTAGCGCTCCAAATGTCCAGTTGCATTTTCTACAGAAAGAGTGTTCAGATCTGCTCAATCAAAAGTATGGTTTAACTCTGTTAGCTGAATGCACAGATCAGAAAGAAGTTTCACCGAATGATTCTGTGTAGTTTATATTTGAAGACATTCCTTTTTCCACTATTACCCTCTTAGCGATCCGAATCTCCACTTGCATTTTCTACAAAAAGAGTGTTTCATAACTGCTCAATCAAAAATATGTTTTATCTCTGTTTACTGAATTTACACATCAGAAATAAGTTTCACAGAATGCATCTGTGTAGTTTTTATTTGAAGATATTATTTTTCCCAATGTAGGCCTCTTAGCGCTTAGCATGTCCAATTGCAGTTTCTACAGAAAGAGTGTTTCAGAACGGCTCAATCAAAAGTAAGGTTCAACTCTGTTAGTTGAATGCACAGAACAGAAAGAATTTTCACAGAATGCTACTGTGTAGTTTATATTTGAATATATTCCTTTTTCCACTATTACCCTCTTAGCGCTCCGAATGTCCACTTGCATTTTCTACAGAAAGAGTGTTCAGAAATGCGCAATCAAAAGTATGGTTTAACTCTGTTAGCTTAATGAACATATCAGAAATAAGTTTCACACAATGCTTCTGTGTAGTATTTATTTGAAGATATTATTTTTCCCAATATAGGCCTCTTAGCGCTCAGAATGTCCAAATGCAGTTTCTACAGAAAGAGTGTTTCAGAAAGGCTCAATCAAAAGTAAGGTTCAACTCTGTTAGTTGAATGCACAGAACAGAAAGAAGTTTCATACAATGCTTCTGTGTAGTTTATATTTGAACATATTCTTTTTTCCACTATTAGCCACTTAGCGCTACGAATGTCCAGTTGCATTTTCTACAGACAGAGTGTTTCAAAACTGCTCAATCAAAAGTATGGTTTAACTCTGTTAGCTGAATGCTCAGATCAGAAAGAAGTTTCACAGAATGCTTCTGTGTAGTTTATATTTGAATATATTCCTTTTTCCACTACTACTCTCTTAGCGCTCCAAATGTCCAGTTGCATTTTCTACAGAAAGAGTGTTCAGATCTGCTCAATCAAAAGTATGGTTTAACTCTGTTAGCTGAATGCACAGATCAGAAAGAAGTTTCACAGAATGATTCTGTGTAGTTTATATTTGGAGACATTCCTTTTTCCACTATTACCCTCTTAGCGCTCCGAATCTCCACTTGCATTTTCTACAGAAAGAGTGTTTCAGAACGGCTCAATCAAAACTAAGGTTCAACTCTTTTAGTTGAACAAACAGAACAGAAAGAAGTTTCACACAATTCTTCTGTGTAGTTTTTATTTGTAGACATTCTTTTTCCCAATATAGGCCTCTTAGCGCTCAGAATGTCCAATTGCAGTTTCTACAGAAAGAGTGTTTCAGAACGGCTCAATCAAAAGTAAGGTTCAACTCTGTTAGTTGAATGCACAGAACAGAAAGAAGTTTCATACAATGCTTCTGTGTAGTTTATATTTGAACATATTCTTTTTTCCACTATTACCCACTTAGCGCTACGAATGTCCAGTTGCATTTTCTACAGACAGACTGTTTCAAAACTGCTCAATCAAAAGTATGGTTTAACTCTGTTAGCTGAATGCTCAGATCAGAAAGAAGTTTCACAGAATGCTTCTGTGTAGTTTATATTTGAATATATTCCTTTTTCCACTAATACGCTCTTAGCGCTCCAAATGTCCAGTTGCATTTTCTACAGAAAGAGTGTTCAGATCTGCTCAATCAAAAGTATGGTTTAACTCTGTTAGCTGAATGCACAGATCAGAAAGAAGTTTCACCGAATGATTCTGTGTAGTTTATATTTGAAGACATTCCTTTTTCCACTATTACCCTCTTAGCGATCCGAATCTCCACTTGCATTTTCTACAAAAAGAGTGTTTCATAACTGCTCAATCAAAAATATGTTTTATCTCTGTTTACTGAATTTACACATCAGAAATAAGTTTCACAGAATGCATCTGTGTAGTTTTTATTTGAAGATATTATTTTTCCCAATGTAGGCCTCTTAGCGCTTAGCATGTCCAATTGCAGTTTCTACAGAAAGAGTGTTTCAGAACGGCTCAATCAAAAGTAAGGTTCAACTCTGTTAGTTGAATGCACAGAACAGAAAGAATTTTCACAGAATGCTACTGTGTAGTTTATATTTGAATATATTCCTTTTTCCACTATTACCCTCTTAGCGCTCCGAATGTCCACTTGCATTTTCTACAGAAAGAGTGTTCAGAAATGCGCAATCAAAAGTATGGTTTAACTCTGTTAGCTTAATGAACATATCAGAAATAAGTTTCACACAATGCTTCTGTGTAGTATTTATTTGAAGATATTATTTTTCCCAATATAGGCCTCTTAGCGCTCAGAATGTCCAAATGCAGTTTCTACAGAAAGAGTGTTTCAGAAAGGCTCAATCAAAAGTAAGGTTCAACTCTGTTAGTTGAATGCACAGAACAGAAAGAAGTTTCATACAATGCTTCTGTGTAGTTTATATTTGAACATATTCTTTTTTCCACTATTAGCCACTTAGCGCTACGAATGTCCAGTTGCATTTTCTACAGACAGAGTGTTTCAAAACTGCTCAATCAAAAGTATGGTTTAACTCTGTTAGCTGAATGCTCAGATCAGAAAGAAGTTTCACAGAATGCTTCTGTGTAGTTTATATTTGAATATATTCCTTTTTCCACTACTACTCTCTTAGCGCTCCAAATGTCCAGTTGCATTTTCTACAGAAAGAGTGTTCAGATCTGCTCAATCAAAAGTATGGTTTAACTCTGTTAGCTGAATGCACAGATCAGAAAGAAGTTTCACAGAATGATTCTGTGTAGTTTATATTTGGAGACATTCCTTTTTCCACTATTACCCTCTTAGCGCTCCGAATCTCCACTTGCATTTTCTACAGAAAGAGTGTTTCAGAACGGCTCAATCAAAACTAAGGTTCAACTCTTTTAGTTGAACAAACAGAACAGAAAGAAGTTTCACACAATTCTTCTGTGTAGTTTTTATTTGTAGACATTCTTTTTCCCAATATAGGCCTCTTAGCGCTCAGAATGTCCAATTGCAGTTTCTACAGAAAGAGTGTTTCAGAACGGCTCAATCAAAAGTAAGGTTCAACTCTGTTAGTTGAATGCACAGAACAGAAAGAAGTTTCATACAATGCTTCTGTGTAGTTTATATTTGAACATATTCTTTTTTCCACTATTACCCACTTAGCGCTACGAATGTCCAGTTGCATTTTCTACATCCAGAGTGTTTCAAAACTGCTCAATCCAAAGTATGGTTTAACTCTGTTAGCTGAATGCTCAGATCAGAAAGAAGTTTCACAGAATGCTTCTGTGTAGTTTATATTTGAATATATTCCTTTTTCCACTAGTACGTTCTTAGCGCTCCAAATGTGCAGTTGCATTTTCTACAGAAAGAGTGTTCAGATCTGCTCAATCAAAAGTATGGTTTAACTCTGTTAGCTGAATTCACAGATCAGAAAGAAGTTTCACCGAATGATTCTGTGTAGTTTATATTTGAAGACATTCCTTTTTCCACTATTACCCCCTTAACGCTCCGAATCTCCACTTGCATTTTCTACAAAAAGAGTGTTTCATAACTGCTCAATCAAAAATATGTTTTATCTCTGTTAACTGAATTTACAGATCAGAAATAAGTTTCACAGAATGCATCTGTGTAGTTTTTATTTGAAGATATTCTTTTTCCCAATGTAGGCCTCTTAGCGCTTAGCATGTCCAATTGCAGTTTCTACAGAAAGAGTGTTTCAGAACGGCTCAATCAAAAGTAAGGTTCAACTCTGTTAGTTGAATGCACAGAACAGAAAGAATTTTCACAGAATGCTACTGTGTAGTTTATATTTGAATATATTCCTTTTTCCACTATTACCCTCTTAGCGCTCCGAATGTCCACTTGCATTTTCTACAGAAAGAGTGTTCAGAACTGCGCAATCAAAAGTATGGTTTAACTCTGTTAGCTTAATGAACATATCAGAAATATGTTTCACACAATGCTTCTGTGTAGTTTTTATTTGAAGGTATTATTTTTCCCAATATAGGCCTCTTAGCGCTCAGAATGTCCAATTGCAGTTTCTACAGAAAGAGTGTTTCAGAAAGGCTCAATCAAAAGTAAGGTTCAACACTGTTAGTTGAATGCACAGAACAGAAAGAAGTTTCATACAATGCTTCTGTGTAGTTTATATTTGAACATATTCTTTTTTCCACTATTACGCACTTAGCGCTACGAATGTCCAGTTGCATTTTCTACAGACAGAGTGTTTCAAAACTGCTCAATCAAAAGTATGGTTTAACTCTGTTAGCTGAATGCTCAGATCAGAAAGAAGTTTCACAGAATGCTTCTGTGTAGTTTATATTTGAATATATTCCTTTTTCCACTACTACTCTCTTAGCGCTCCAAATGTCCAATTGCATTTTCTACAGAAAGAGTGTTCAGATCTGCTCAATCAAAAGTATGGTTTAACTCTGTTAGCTGAATTCACAGATCAGAAAGAAGTTTCACAGAATGATTCTGTGTAGTTTATATTTGGAGACATTTCTTTTTCCACTACTACCCTCTTAGCGCTCCGAACCTCCACTTGCATTTTCTACAGAAAGAGTGTTTCAGAACGGCTCAATCAAAACTAAGGTTCAACTCTTTTAGTTGAACAAACAGAACAGAAAGAAGTTTCACACAATTCTTCTGTGTAGTTTTTATTTGTAGACATTCTTTTTCCCAATATAGGCCTCTTAGCGCTCAGAATGTCCAATTGCAGTTTCTACAGAAAGAGTGTTTCAGAACGGCTCAATCAAAAGTAAGCTTCAACTCTGTTAGTTGAATGCACAGAACAGAAAGAAGTTTCATACAATGCTTCTGTGTAGTTTATATTTGAACATATTCTTTTTTCCACTATTACCCACTTAGCGCTACGAATGTCCAGTTGCATTTTCTACGGACAGAGTGTTTCAAAACTGCTCAATCAAAAGTATGGTTTAACTCTGTTAGCTGAATGCTCAGATCAGAAAGAAGTTTCACAGAATGCTTCTGTGTAGTTTATATTTGAATATATTCCTTTTTCCACTACTACTCTCTTAGCGCTCCAAATGTCCAGTTGCATTTTCTACAGAAAGAGTGTTCAGAACTGCTCAATCAAAAGTATGGTTTAACTCTGTTAGCTGAATGCACAGATCAGAAAGAAGTTTCACATAATGATTCTGTGTAGTTTATATTTGGAGACATTCCTTTTTCCACTATTACCCTCTTAGCGCTCCGAATCTCCACTTGCATTTTCTACAGAAAGAGTGTTTCAGAACGGCTCAATCAAAACTAAGGTTCAACTCTTTTAGTTGAACAAACAGAACAGAAAGAAGTTTCACACAATTCTTCTGTGTAGTTTTTATTTGTAGACATTCTTTTTCCCAATATAGGCCTCTTAGCGCTCAGAATGTCCAATTGCAGTTTCTACAGAAAGAGTGTTTCAGAACGGCTCAATCAAAAGTAAGGTTCAACTCTGTTAGTTGAATGCACAGAACAGAAAGAAGTTTCATACAATGCTTCTGTGTAGTTTATATTTGAACATATTCTTTTTTCCACTATTACCCACTTAGCGCTACGAATGTCCAGTTGCATTTTCTACATCCAGAGTGTTTCAAAACTGCTCAATCCAAAGTATGGTTTAACTCTGTTAGCTGAATGCTCAGATCAGAAAGAAGTTTCACAGAATGCTTCTGTGTAGTTTATATTTGAATATATTCCTTTTTCCACTAGTACGTTCTTAGCGCTCCAAATGTGCAGTTGCATTTTCTACAGAAAGAGTGTTCAGATCTGCTCAATCAAAAGTATGGTTTAACTCTGTTAGCTGAATTCACAGATCAGAAAGAAGTTTCACCGAATGATTCTGTGTAGTTTATATTTGAAGACATTCCTTTTTCCACTATTACCCCCTTAACGCTCCGAATCTCCACTTGCATTTTCTACAAAAAGAGTGTTTCATAACTGCTCAATCAAAAATATGTTTTATCTCTGTTTACTGAATTTACACATCAGAAATAAGTTTCACAGAATGCATCTGTGTAGTTTTTATTTGAAGATATTCTTTTTCCCAATGTAGGCCTCTTAGCGCTTAGCATGTCCAATTGCAGTTTCTACAGAAAGAGTGTTTCAGAACGGCTCAATCAAAAGTAAGGTTCAATTCTGTTAGTTGAATGCACAGAACAGAAAGAATTTTCACAGAATGCTACTGTGTAGTTTATATTTGAATATATTCCTTTTTCCACTATTACCCTCTTAGCGCTCCGAATATCCACTTGCATTTTCTACAGAAAGAGTGTTCAGAACTGCGCAATCAAAAGTATGGTTTAACTCTGTTAGCTTAATGAACATATCAGAAATAAGTTTCACACAATGCTTCTGTGTAGTTTTTATTTGAAGATATTATTTTTCCCAATAGAGGCCTCTTAGCGCTCAGAATGTCCAATTGCAGTTTCTACAGAAAGAGTGTTTCAGAAAGGCTCAATCCAAAGTAAGGTTCAACTCTGTTAGTTGAATGCACAGAACAGAAAGAAGTTTCATACAATGCTTCTGTGTAGTTTATATTTGAACATATTCTTTTTTCCACTATTACCCACTTAGCGCTACGAATGTCCAGTTGCATTTTCTACAGACAGAGTGTTTCAAAACTGATCAATCAAAAGTATGGTTTAACTCTGTTAGCTGAATGCTCAGATCAGAAAGAAGTTTCACAGAATGCTTCTGTGTAGTTTATATTTGAATATATTCCTTTTTCCACTACTACTCTCTAAGCGCTCCAAATGTCCAGTTGCATTTTCTACAGAAAGAGTGTTCAGATCTGCTCAATCAAAAGTATGGTTTAACTCTGTTAGCTGAATGCACAGATCAGAAAGAAGTTTCACAGAATGATTCTGTGTAGTTTATATTTGGAGACATTCCTTTTTCCACTATAACACTCTTAGCGCTCCGAATCTCCACTTGCATTTTCTACAGAAAGAGTGTTTCAGAACGGCTCAATCGAAACTAAGGTTCAACACTTTTAGTTGAACAAACAGAACAGAAAGAAGTTTCACACAATTCTTCTGTGTAGTTTTTATTTGTAGACATTCTTTTTCCCAATATAGGCCTCTTAGCGCTCAGAATGTCCAATTGCAGTTTCTACAGAAAGAGTGTTTCAGAACGGCTCAATCAAAAGTAAGGTTCAACTCTGTTAGTTGAATGCACAGAACAGAAAGAAGTTTCATACAATGCTTCTGTGTAGTTTATATTTGAACATATTCTTTTTTCCACTGTTACCCACTTATCGCTACGAATGTCCAGTTGCATTTTCTACAGACAGAGTGTTTCTAAACTGCTCAATCAAAAGTATGGTTTAACTCTGTTAGCTGAATGCTCAGATCAGAAAGAAGTTTCACAGAATGCTTCTGTGTAGTTTATATTTGAATATATTCCTTTTTCCACTACTACGCTCTAAGCGCTCCAAATGTCCAGTTGCATTTTCTACAGAAAGAGTGTTCAGATCTGCTCAATCAAAAGTATGGTTTAACTCTGTTAGCTGAATGCACAGATCAGAAAGAAGTTTCACCGAATGATTCTGTGTAGTTTATATTTGAAGACATTCCTTTTTCCACTATTACCCTCTTAACGCTCCGAATCTCCTCTTGCATTTTCTACAAAAAGAGTGTTTCATAACTGCTCAATCAAAAATATGTTTTATCTCTGTTAACTGAATTTACAGATCAGAAATAAGTTTCACAGAATGCATCTGTGTAGTTTTTATTTGAAGATATTCTTTTTCCCAATGTAGGCCTCTCAGCGCTTAGCATGTCCAATTGCAGTTTCTCCAGAAAGAGTTTTTCAGAACGGCTCAATCAAAAATAAGGTTCAATTCTGTTAGTTGAATGCACAGAACAGAAAGAATTTTCACAGAATGCTACTGTGTAGTTTATATTTGAATATATTCCTTTTTCCACTATTACCCTCTTAGCGCTCCAAATGTCCACTTGCATTTTCTACAGAAAGAGTGTTCAGAACTGCGCAATCAAAAGTATGGTTAACTCTGTTAGCTTAATGAACATATCAGAAATAAGTTTCACACAATGCTTCTGTGTAGTTTTTATTTGAAGATATTATTTTTCCCAATAGAGGCCTCTTAGCGCTCAGAATGTCCAATTGCAGTTTCTACAGAAAGAGTGTTTCAGAAAGGCTCAATCAAAAGAAAGGTTCAACTCTGTTAGTTGAATGCACAGAACAGAAAGAAGTTTCATACAATGCTTCTGTGTAGTTTATATTTGAACATATTCTTTTTTCCAGTATTACCCACTTAGCGCTACGAATGTCCAGTTGCATTTTCTACAGACAGAGTGTTTCAAAACTGCTCAATCAAAAGTATGGTTTAACTCTGTTAGCTGAATGCTCAGATCAGAAAGAAGTTTCACAGAATGCTTCTGTGTAGTTTATATTTGAATATATTCCTTTTTCCACTACTACTCTCTTAGCGCTCCAAATGTCCAGTTGCATTTTCTACAGAAAGGGTGTTCAGATCTGCTCAATCAAAAGTATGGTTTAACTCTGTTAGCTGAATGCACAGATCAGAAAGAATTTTCACAGAATGATTCTGTGTAGTTTATATTTGGAGACATTCCTTTTTCCACTATTACCCTCTTAGCGCTCCGAATCTCCACTTGCATTTTCTACAGAAAGAGTGTTTCAGAACGGCTCAATCAAAACTAAGGTTCAACTCTTTTAGTTGAACAAACAGAACAGAAAGAAGTTTCACACAATTCTTCTGTGTAGTTTTTATTTGTAGACATTCTTTTTCCCAATATAGGCCTCTTAGCGCTCAGAATGTCCAATTGCAGTTTCTACAGAAAGAGTGTTTCAGAACGGCTCAATCAAAAGTAAGGTTCAACTCTGTTAGTTGAATGCACAGAACAGAAAGAAGTTTCATACAATGCTTCTGTGTAGTTTATATTTGAACATATTCTTTTTCCACTATTACCCACTTAGCGCTACGAATGTCCAGTTGCATTTTCTACAGACAGAGTGTTTCTAAACTGCTCAATCAAAAGTATGGTTTACCTCTGTTAGCTGAATGCTCAGATCAGAAAGAAGTTTCACAGAATGCTTCTGTGTAGTTTATATTTGAATATATTCCTTTTTCCACTACTACGCTCTTAGCGCTCCAAATGTCCAGTTGCATTTTCTACAGAAAGAGTGTTCAGATCTGCTCAATCAAAAGTATTGTTTAACTCTGTTAGCTGAATGCACAGATCAGAAAGAAGTTTCACCGAATGATTCTGTGTAGTTTATATTTGAAGATATTCCTTTTTCCACTATTACCCTCTTAGCGCTCCGAATCTCCTCTTGCATTTTCTACAAAAAGAGTGTTTCATAACTGCTCAATCAAAAATATGTTTTATCTCTGTTAACTGAATTTACAGATCAGAAATAAGTTTCACAGAATGCATCTGTGTAGTTTTTATTTGAAGATATTCTTTTTCCCAATGTAGGCCTCTTAGCGCTTAGCATGTCCAATTGCAGTTTCTCCAGAAAGAGTTTTTCAGAACGGCTCAATCAAAAGTAAGGTTCAACTCTGTTAGTTGAATGCACAGAACAGAAAGAATTTTCACAGAATGCTACTGTGTAGTTTATATTTGAATATATTCCTTTTTCCACTATTACCCTCTTAGCGCTCCGAATGTCCACTTGAATTTTCTACAGAAAGAGTGTTCAGAACTGCGCAATCAAAAGTATGGTTTAACTCTGTTAGCTTAATGAACATATCAGAAATAAGTTTCACACAATGCTTCTGTGTAGTTTTTATTTGAAGATATTATTTTTCCCAATAGAGGCCTCTTAGTGCTCAGAATGTCCAATTGCAGTTTCTACAGAAAGAGTGTTTCAGAAAGGCTCAATCAATAGTAAGGTTCAACTCTGTTAGTTGAATGCACAGAACAGAAAGAAGTTTCATACAATGCTTCTGTGTAGTTTATATTTGAACATATTCTTTTTTCCAGTATTACTGACTTAGCGCTACGAATGTCCAGTTGCATTTTCTACAGACAGAGTTTTTCAAAACTGCTCAATCAAAAGTATGGTTTAACTCTGTTAGCTGAATGCTCAGATCAGAAAGAAGTTTCACAGAATGCTTCTGTGTAGTTTATATTTGAATGTATTCCTTTTTCCACTACTACTCTCTTAGCGCTCCAAATGTCCAGTTGCATTTTCTACAGAAAGAGTGTTCAGATCTGCTCAATCAAAAGTATGGTTTAACTCTGTTAGCTGAATGCACAGATCAGAAAGAAGTTTCACAGAATGATTCTGTGTAGTTTATATTTGGAGACATTCCTTTTTCCACTATTACCCTCTTAGCGCTCCGAATCTCCACTTGCATTTTCTACAGAAAGAGTGTTTCAGAACGGCTCAATCGAAACTAAGGTTCAACTCTTTAGTTGAACAAACAGAACAGAAAGAAGTTTCACACAATACTTCTGTGTAGTTTTTATTTGTAGACATTCTTTTTCCCAATATAGGCCTCTTAGCGCTCAGAATGTCCAATTGCAGTTTCTACAGAAAGAGTGTTTCAGAACGGCTCAATCAAAAGTAAGTTTCAACTCTGTTAGTTGAATGCACAGAACAGAAAGAAGTTTCATACAATGCTTCTGTGTAGTTTATATTTGAACATATTCTTTTTTCCACTATTACCCACTTAGCGCTACGAATGTCCAGTTGCATTTTCTACAGACAGAGTGTTTCAAAACTGCTCAATCAAAAGTATGGTTTAACTCTGTTAGCTGAATGCTCAGATCAGAAAGAAGTTTCACAGAATGCTTCTGTGTAGTTTATATTTGAATATATTCCTTTTTCCACTACTACGCTCTTAGCGCTCAAAATGTCCAGTTGCATTTTCTAGAGAAAGAGTGTTCAGATCTGCTCAATCAAAAGTATGGTTTAACTCTGTTAGCTGAATGCACAGATCAGAAAGAAGTTTCACCGAATGATTCTGTGTAGTTTATATTTGAAGACATTCCTTTTTCCACTATTACCCTCTTAGCGCTCCGAATCTCCACTTGCATTTTCTTCAAAAAGAGTGTTTCATAACTGCTCAATCAAAAATATGTTTTATCTCTGTTAACTGAATTTACAGATCAGAAATAAGTTTCACAGAATGCATCTGTGTAGTTTTTATTTGAAGATATTCTTTTTCCCAATGTAGGCCTCTTAGCGCTTAGCATGTCCAATTGCAGTTTCTACAGAAAGAGTGTTTCAGAACGGCTCAATCAAAAGTAAGGATCAACTCTGTAAGTTGAATGCACAGAACAGAAAGAATTTTCACAGAATGCTACTGTGTAGTTTATATTTGAATATATTCCTATTTCCACTATTACCCTCTTAGCGCTCCGAATGTCCACTTGCATTTTCTACAGAAAGAGTGTTCAGAACTGCTCAATCAAAAGTATGGTTTAACTCTGTGAGCTTAATGAACATATCAGAAATAAGTTTCACACAATGCTTCTGTGTAGTTTTTATTTGAAGATATTATTTTTCCCAATAGAGGCCTCTTAGAGCTCAGAATGTCCAATTGCAGTTTCTACAGAAAGAGTGTTTCAGAAAGGCTCAATCAAAAGTAAGGTTCAACTCTGTTAGTTGAATGCACAGAACAGAAAGTAGTTTCATACAATGCTTCTGTGTAGTTTATATTTGAACATATTCTTTTTTCCACTATTACCCACTTAGCGCTACGAATGTCCAGTTGCATTTTCTACAGACAGAGTGTTTCAAAACTGCTCAATCAAAAGTATGGTTTAACTCTGTTAGCTGAATGCTCAGATCAGAAAGAAGTTTCACAGAATGCTTCTGTGTAATTTATATTTGAATATATTCCTTTTTCCACTACTACTCTCTTAGCGCTCCAAATGTCCAGTTGCATTTTCTACAGAAAGAGTGTTCAGATCTGCTCAATCAAAAGTATGGTTTAATTCTGTTAGCTGAATGCACAGATCAGAAAGAAGTTTCACAGAATGATTCTGTGTAGTTTATATTTGGAGACATTCCTTTTTCCACTATTACCCTCTTAGCGCTCCGAATCTCCACTTGCATTTTCTACAGAAAGAGTGTTTCAGAACGGCTCAATCAAAACTAAGGTTCAACTCTTTTAGTTGAACAAACAGAACAGAAAGAAGTGTCACACAATTCTTCTGTGTAGTTTTTATTTGTAGACATTCTTTTTCCCAATATAGGCCTCTTAGCGCTCAGAATGTCCAATTGCAGTTTCTACAGAAAGAGTGTTTCAGAACGGCTCAATCAAAAGTAAGGTTCAACTCTGTTAGTTGAATGCACAGAACAGAAAGAAGTTTCCTACAATGCTTCTGTGTAGTTTATATTTGAACATATTCTTTTTTCCACTATTACCCACTTAGCGCTACGAATGTCCAGTTGCATTTCCTACAGACAGAGTGTTTCAAAACTGCTCAATCAAAAGTATGGTTTAACTCTGTTAGCTGAATGCTCAGATCAGAAAGAAGTTTCACAGAATGCTTCTGTGTAGTTTATATTTGAATAATTTCCTTTTTCCACTACTACGCTCTTAGCGCTCCAAATGTCCAGTTGCATTTTCTACAGAAAGAGTGTTCAGATCTGCTCAATCAAAAGTATGGTTTAACTCTGTTAGCTGAATGCACAGATCAGAAAGAAGTTTCAACGAATGATTCTGTGCAGTTTATATTTGAAGACATTCCTTTTTCCACTATTACCCTCTTAGCGCTCCGAATCTCCACTTGCATTTTCTACAAAAAGAGTGTTTCATAACTGCTCAATCAAAAATATGTTTTATCTCTGTTAACTGAATTTACAGATCAGAAATAAGTTTCACAGAATGCATCTGTGTAGTTTTTATTTGAAGATATTCTTTTTCCCAATGTAGGCCTCTTAGCGCTTAGCATGTCCAATTGCAGTTTCTACAGAAAGAGTGTTTCAGAACGGCTCAATCAAAAGTAAGGTTCAACTCTGTTAGTTGAATGCACAGAACAGAAAGAATTTTCACAGAATGCTACAGTGTAGTTTTTATTTGAATATATTCCTTTTTCCACTATTACCCTCTTAGCGCTCCGAATCTCCACTTGCATTTTCTACAGAAAGAGTGTTTCAGAACGGCTCAATCAAAACTAAGGTTCAACTCTTTTAGTTGAACAAACAGAACAGAAAGAAGTTTCACACAATTCTTCTGTGTAGTTTTTATTTTTAGACATTCTTTTTCCCAATATAGGCCTCTTAGCGCACAGAATGTCCAATTGCAGTTTCTACAGAAAGAGTGTTTCAGAACGGCTCAATCAAAAGTAAGGTTCAACTCTGTTAGTTGAATGCACAGAACAGAAAGAAGTTTCATACAATGCTTCTGTGTAGTTTATATTTGAACATATTCTTTTTTCCACTATTACCCACTTAGCGCTACGAATGTCCAGTTGCATTTTCTACAGACAGAGTGTTTCTAAACTGCTCAATCAAAAGTATGGTTTACCTCTGTTAGCTGAATGCTCAGATCAGAAAGAAGTTTCACAGAATGCTTCTGTGTAGTTTATATTTGAATATATTCCTTTTTCCACTACTACGCACTTAGCGCTCCAAATGTCCAGTTGCATTTTCTACAGAAAGAGTGTTCAGATCTGCTCAATCAAAAGTATGGTTTAACTCTGTTAGCTGAATGCACAGATCAGAAAGAAGTTTCACCGAATGATTCTGTGTAGTTTATATTTGAAGACATTCCTTTTTCCACTATTACCCTCTTAGCGCTCCGAATCTCCTCTTGCATTTTCTACAAAAAGAGTGTTTCATAACTGCTCAATCAAAAATATGTTTTATCTCTGTTAACTGAATTTACAGATCAGAAATAAGTTTCACAGAATGCATCTGTGTAGTTTTTATTTGAAGATATTCTTTTTCCCAATATAGGCCTCTTAGCGCTTAGCATGTCCAATTGCAGTTTCTCCAGAAAGAGTTTTTCAGAACGGCTCAATCCAAAGTAAGGTTCAACTCTGTTAGTTGAATGCCCAGAACAGGAAGAATTTTCACAGAATGCTACTGTGTAGTTTATAATTGAATATATTCCTTTTTCCACTATTACCCTCTTAGCGCTCCGAATGTCCACTTGCATTTTCTACAGAAAGAGTGTTCAGAACTGCGCAATCAAAAGTATGGTTTAACTCTGTTAGCTTAATGAACATATCAGAAATAAGTTTCACACAATGCTTCTGTGTAGTTTTTATTTGAAGATATTATTTTTCCCAATATAGGCCTCTTAGCGCTCAGAATGTCCAATTGCAGTTTCTACAGAAAGAGTGTTTCAGAAAGGCTCAATCAAAAGTAAGGTTCAACTCTGTTAGTTGAATGCACAGAACAGAAAGAAGTTTCATACAATGCTTCTGTGTAGTTTATATTTGAACATATTCTTTTTTCCACTATTAGCCACTTAGCGCTACGAATGTCCAGTTGCATTTTCTACAGACAGAGTGTTTCAAAACTGCTCAATCAAAAGTATGGTTTAACTCTGTTAGCTGAATGCTCAGATCAGAAAGAAGTTTCACAGAATGCTTCTGTGTAGTTTATATTTGAATATATTCCTTTTTCGACTACTACTCTCTTAGCGCTCCAAATGTCCAGTTGCATTTTCTACAGAAAGAGTGTTCAGATCTGCTCAATCAAAAGTATGTTTTAACTCTGTTAGCTGAATGCACAGATCAGAAAGATGTTTCACAGAATGATTCTCTGTAGTTTATATTTGGAGACATTCCTTTTTCCACTATTACCCCCTTAGCGCTCCGAATCTCCACTTGCATTTTCTACAGAAAGAGTGTTTCAGAACGGCTCAATCAAAACTAAGGTTCAACTCTTTTAGTTGAACAAACAGAACAGAAAGAAGTTTCACACAATTCTTCTGTGTAGTTTTTATTTGTAGACATTCTTTTTCCCAATATAGGCCTCTTAGCGCTCAGAATGTCCAATTGCAGTTTCTACAGAAAGAGTGTTTCAGAACGGCTCAATCAAAAGTAAGGTTCAACTCTGTTAGTTGAATGCACAGAACAGAAAGAAGTTTCATACAATGGTTCTGTGTAGTTTATATTTGAAAATATTTTTTTTCCACTATTACCCACTTAGCGCTACGAATGTCCAGTTGCATTTTCTACAGACAGAGTGTTTCAAAACTGCTCAATCAAAAGTATGGTTTAACTCTGTTAGCTGAATGCTCAGATCAGGAAGAAGTTTCACAGAATGCTTCTGTGTAGTTTATATTTGAATATATTCCTTTTTCCACTACTACGCTCTTAGCGCTCCAAATGTCCAGTTGCATTTTCTACAGAAAGAGTGTTCAGATCTGCTCAATCAAAAGTATGGTTTAACTCTGTTAGCTGAATGCACAGATCAGAAAGAAGTTTCAGCGAATGATTCTGTGTAGTTTATATTTGAAGACATTACTTTTTCCACTATTACCTTCTTAGCGCTCCGAATCTCCACTTGCATTTTCTACAAAAAGAGTGTTTCATAACTGCTCAATCAAAAATATGTTTTATCTCTGTTAACTGAATTTACAGATCAGAAATAAGTTTCACAGAATGCATCTGTGTAGTTTTTATTTGAAGATATTATTTTTCCCAATGTAGGCCTCTTAGCGCTTAGCATGTCCAATTGCAGTTTCTACAGAAAGAGTGTTTCAGAACGGCTCAAACAAAAGTAAGGTTCAACTCTGTTAGTTGAATGCACAGAACAGAAAGAATTTTCACAGAATGCTACTGTGTAGTTTATATTTGAATATATTCCTTTTTCCACTATTACCCTCTTAGCGCTCCGAATGTCCACTTGCATTTTCTAGAAAAAGAGTGTTCAGAACTGCGCAATCAAAAGTATGGTTTAACTCTGTTAGCTTAATGAACATATCAGAAATAAGTTTCACACAATGCTTCTGTGAAGTTTTTATTTGAAGATATTATTTTTCCCAATATAGGCCTCTTAGCGCTCAGAATGTCCAATTGCAGTTTCTACAGAAAGAGTGTTTCAGAATGGCTCAATCAAAAGTAAGGTTCAACTCTGTTAGTTGAATGCACAGAACAGAAAGAAGTTTCATACAATGCTTCTGTGTAGTTTATATTTGAACATATTCTTTTTTCCACTATTACCCACTTAGCGCTACGAATGTCCAGTTGCATTTTCTACAGACAGAGTGTTTCAAAACTACTCAATCAAAATTATGGTTTACCTCTGTTAGCTGAATGCTCAGATCAGAAAGAAGTTTCACAGAATGCTTCTGTGTAGTTTATATTTGAATATATTCCTTTTTCCACTACTACTCTCTTAGCGCTCCAAATGTCCAGTTGCATTTTCTACAGAAAGAGTGTTCAGATCTGCTCAATCAAAAGTATGGTTTAACTCTGTTAGCTGAATGCACAGATCAGAAAGAAGTTTCACAGAATGATTCTGTGTAGTTTATATTTGGAGACATTCCTTTTTCCACTATTACCCTCTTAGCGCTCCGAATCTCCACTTGCATTTTCTACAGAAAGAGTGTTTCAGAACGGCTCAATCAAAACTAAGGTTCAACTCTTTCAGTTGAACAAACAGAACAGAAAGAAGTTTCACACAATTCTTCTGTGTAGTTTTTATTTGTAGACATTCTTTTTCCCAATATAGGCCTCTTAGCGCTCAGAATGTCCAATTGCAGTTTCTACAGAAAGAGTGTTTCAGAACGGCTCAATCAAAAGTAAGGTTCAACTCTGTTAGTTGAATGCACAGAACAGAAAGAAGTTTCATACAATGGTTCTGGGTAGTTTATATTTGAACATATTTTTTTTCCACTATTACCCACTTAGCGCTACGAATGTCCAGTTGCATTTTCTACAGACAGAGTGTTTCAAAACTGCTCAATCAAAAGTATGGTTTAACTCTGTTAGCTGAATGCTCAGATCAGGAAGAAGTTTCACAGAATGCTTCTGTGTAGTTTATATTTGAAGACATTCCTTTTTGCACTATTACCCTCTTAGCGCTCCGAATCTCCACTTGCATTTTCTACAAAAAGAGTGTTTCATAACTGCTCAATAAAAAATATGTTTTATCTCTGTTAACTGAATTTACAGATCGGAAATAAGTTTCACAGAATGCATCTGTGTAGTTTTTATTTGAAGATATTCTTTTTCCAAATGTAGGCCTCTTAGCGCTTAGCATGTCCAATTGCAGTTTCTACAGAAAGAGTGTTTCAGAACGGCTCAATCAAAAGTAAGGTTCAACTCTGTTAGTTGAATGCACAGAACAGAAATAATTTTCACAGAATGCTACTGTGTAGTTTATATTTGAATATATTCCTTTTTCCACTATTACCCTTTTAGCGCTCCGAATGTCCACTTGCATTTTCTACAGAAAGAGTGTTCAGAACTGCGCAATCAAAAGTATGGTTTAACTCTGTTAGCTTAATGAACATATCAGAAATAAGTTTCACACAATGCTTCTGTGTAGTTTTTATTTGAATATATTATTTTTCCCAATATAGGCCTCTTAGCGCTCAGAATGTCCAATTGCAGTTTCTACAGAAAGAGTGTTTCAGAAAGGCTCAATCAAAAGTAAGGTTCAACTCTGTTAGTTGAATGCACAGAACAGAAAGAAATTTCATACAATGCTTCTGTGTAGTTTATATTTGAACATATTCTTTTTTCCACTATTACCCACTTAGCGCTACGAATGTACAGTTGCATTTTCTACAGAGAGAGTGTTTCAAAACTGCTCAATCAAAAGTATGGTTTAACTCCGTTAGCTGAATGCTCAGATCAGAAAGGAGTTTCACAGAATGCTTCTGTGTAGTTTATATTTGAATATATTCCTTTTTCCACTACTAATCTCTTAGCGCTCCAAATGTCCAGTTGCATTTTCTACAGAAAGAGTGTTCAGATCTGCTCAATCAAAAGTATGGTTGAAATCTGTTAGCTGAATGCACAGATCAGAAAGAAGTTTCACAGAATGATTCTGTGTAGTTTATATTTGGAGACATTCCTTTTTCCACTATTACCCTCTTAGCACTCCGAATCTCCACTTGCATTTTCTACAGAAAGAGTGTTTCAGAACGGCTCAATCAAAACTAAGGTTCAACTCTTTCAGTTGAACAAACAGAACAGAAAGAAGTTTCACACAATTCTTCTGTGTAGTTTTTATTTGTAGACATTCTTTTTCCCAATATAGGCCTCTTAGCGCTCAGAATGTCCAATTGCAGTTTCTACAGAAAGAGTGTTTCAGAACGGCTCAATCAAAAGTAAGGTTCAACTCTGTTAGTTGAATGCACAGAACAGAAAGAAGTTTCATACAATGGTTCTGTGTAGTTTATATTTGAACATATTTTTTTTCCACTATTACCCACTTAGCGCTACGAATGTCCAGTTGCATTTCCTACAGACAGAGTGTTTCAAAACTGCTCAATCAAAAGTATGGTTTAACTCTGTTAGCTCAATGCTCAGATCAGGAAGTAGTTTCACAGAATGCTTCTGTGTAGTTTATATTTGAATATATTCCTTTTTCCACTACTACGCTCTTAGCGCTCCAAATGTCCAGTTGCATTTTCTACAGAAAGAGTGTTCAGATCTGCTCAATCAAAAGTATGGTTTAACTCTGTTAGCTGAATGCACAGATCAGAAAGAAGTTTCACCGAATGATTCTGTGTAGTTTATATTTGAAGACATTACTTTTTCCACTATTACCCTCTTAGCGCTCCGAATCTCCACTTGCATTTTCTACAAAAAGAGTGTTTCATAACTGCTCAATCAAAAATATGTTTTATCTCTGTTAACTGAATTTACAGATCAGAAATAAGTTTCACAGAATGCATCTGTGTAGTTTTTATTTGAAGATATTCTTTTTCCCAATGTAGGCCTCTTAGCGCTTAGCATGTCCAATTGCAGTTTCTACAGAAAGAGTGTTTCAGAACGGCTCAAACAAAAGTAAGGTTCAACTCTGTTAGTTGAATGCACAGAACAGAAAGAATTTTCACAGAATGCTACTGTGTAGTTTATATTTGAATATATTCCTTTTTCCACTATTACCCTCTTAGCGCTCCGAATGTACACTTGCATTTTCTAGAGAAAGAGTGTTCGGAACTGCGCAATCAAAAGTATGGTTTAACTCTGTTAGCTTAATGAACATATCAGAAATAAGTTTCACACAATGCTTCTGTGAAGTTTTTATTTGAAGATATTATTTTTCCCAATATAGGCCTCTTAGCGCTCAGAATGTCCAATTGCAGTTTCTACAGAAAGAGTGTTTCAGAAAGGCTCAATCAAAAGTAAGGTTCAACTCTGTTAGTTGAATGGACAGAACAGAAAGAAGTTTCATACAATGCTTCTGTGTAGTTTATATTTGAACATATTTTTTTTCCACTATTACCCACTTAGCGCTACGAATGTCCAGTTGCATTTTCTACAGACAGAGTGTTTCAAAACTGCTCAATCAAAATTATGGTTTACCTCTGTTAGCTGAATGCTCAGATCAGAAAGAAGTTTCACAGAATGCTTCTGTGTAGTTTATATTTGAATATATTCCTTTTTCCAATACTACTCTCTTAGCGCTCCAAATGTCCAGTTGCATTTTCTACAGAAAGAGTGTTCAGATCTGCTCAATCAAAAGTATGGTTTAACTCTGTTAGCTGAATGCACAGATCAGAAAGAAGTTTCACAGAATGATTCTGTGTAGTTTATATTTGGAGACATTCCTTTTTCCACTATTACCCTCTTAGCGCTCCGAATCTCCACTTGCATTTTCTACAGAAAGAGTGTTTCAGAACGGCTCAATCAAAAATAAGGTTCAACTCTTTCAGTTGAACAAACAGAACAGAAAGAAGTTTCACACAATTCTTCTGTGTAGTTTTTATTTGTAGACATTCTTTTTCCCAATATAGGCCTCTTAGCGCTCAGAATGCCCAATTGCAGTTTCTACAGAAAGAGTGTTTCAGAACGGCTCAATCAAAAGTAAGGTTCAACTCTGTTAGTTGAATGCACAGAACAGAAAGAAGTTTCATACAATGGTTCTGTGTAGTTTATATTTGAACATATTTTTTTTCCACTATTACCCACTTAGCGCTACGAATGTCCAGTTGCATTTTCTACAGACAGAGTGTTTCAAAACTGCTCAATCAAAAGTATGGTTTAACTCTGTTAGCTGAATGCTCAGATCAGGAAGAAGTTTCACAGAATGCTTCTGTGTAGTTTATATTTGAATATATTCCTTTTTCCACTACTACGCTCTTAGCGCTCCAAATGTCCAGTTGCATTTTCTACAGAAAGAGTGATCAGATCTGCTCAATCAAAAGTATGGTTTAACTCTGTTAGCTGAATGCACAGATCAGAAAGAAGTTTCAGCGAATGATTCTGTGTAGTTTATATTTGAAGACATTACTTTTTCCACTATTACCCTCTTAGCGCTCCGAATCTCCACTTGCATTTTCTACAAAAAGAGTGTTTCATAACTGCTCAATCAAAAATATGTTTTATCTCTGTTAACTGAATTTACAGATCAGAAATAAGTTTCACAGAATGCATCTGTGTAGTTTTTATTTGAAGATATTCTTTTTCCCAATGTAGGCCTCTTAGCGCTTAGCATGTCCAATTGCAGTTTCTACAGAAAGAGTGTTTCAGAACGGCTCAAACAAAAGTAAGGTTCAACTCTGTTAGTTGAATGCACAGAACAGAAAGAATTATCACCGAATGCTACTGTGTAGTTTATATTTGAATATATTCCTTTTTCCACTATTACCCTCTTAGCGCTCCGAATGTCCACTTGCATTTTCTAGAGAAAGAGTGTTCAGAACTGCGCAATCAAAAGTATGGTTTAACTCTGTTAGCTTAATGAACATATCAGAAATAAGTTTCACACAATGCTTCTGTGAAGTTTGTATTTGAAGATATTATTTTTCCCAATATAGGCCTCTTAGCGCTCAGAATGTCCAATTGCAGTTTCTACAGAAAGAGTGTTTCAGAAAGGCTCAATCAAAAGTAAGGTTCAACTCTGTTAGTTGAATGCACAGAACAGAAAGAAGTTTCATACAATGCTTCTGTGTAGTTTATATTTGAAAATATTCTTTTTTCCACTATTACCCACTTAGCGCTACGAATCTCCAGTTGCATTTTCTACAGACAGAGTGTTTCAAAACTGCTCAATCAAAATTATGGTTTACCTCTGTTAGCTGAATGCTCAGATCAGAAAGAAGTTTCACAGAATGCTTCTGTGTAGTTTATATTTGAATATATTCCTTTTTCCACTACTACTCTCTTAGCGCTCCAAATGTCCAGTTGCATTTTCTACAGAAAGAGTGTTCAGATCTGCTCAATCAAAAGTATGGTTTAACTCTGTTAGCTGAATGCACAGATCAGAAAGAAGTTTCACAGAATGATTCTGTGTAGTTTATATTTGGAGACATTCCTTTTTCCACTATTACCCTCTTAGCGCTCCGAATCTCCACTTGCATTTTCTACAGAAAGAGTGTTTCAGAACGGCTCAATCAAAACTAAGGTTCAACTCTTTCAGTTGAACAAACAGAACAGAAAGAAGTTTCACACAGTTCTTCTGTGTAGTTTTTATTTGTAGACATTCTTTTTCCCAATATAGGCCTCTTAGTGCTCAGAATGTCCAATTGCAGTTTCTACAGAAAGAGTGTTTCAGAACGGCTCAATCAGAAGTAAGGTTCAACTCTGTTAGTTGAATGCACAGAATAGAAAGAAGTTTCATACAATGGTTCTGTGTAGTTTATATTTGAACATATTTTTTTTCCACTATTACCCACTTAGCGCTACGAATGTCCAGTTGCATTTTCTACAGACAGAGTGTTTCAAAACTGCTCAATCAAAAGTATGGTTTAACTCTGTTAGCTGAATGCTCAGATCAGAAAGAAGTTTCACAGAATGCTTCTGTGTAGTTTATATTTTAATATATTCCTTTTTCCACTACTACGCTCGTAGCGCTCTAAATGTCCAGTTGCATTTTCTACAGAAAGAGTGTTCAGATCTGCTCAATCAAAAGTATGGTTTAACTCTGTTAGCTGAATGCACAGATCAGAAAGAAGATTCACCGAATGATTCTGTGTAGTTTATATTTGAAGACATTCCTTTTTCCACTATTACCCTCTTAGCGCTCTGAATCTCCACTTGCATTTTCTACAAAAAGAGTGTTTCATAACTGCTCAATCAAAAATATGTTTTATCTCTGTTAACTGAATTTACAGATCAGAAATAAGTTTCACAGAATGCATCTGTGTAGTTTTTATTTGAAGATATTCTTTTTCCCAATGTAGGCCTCTTAGCGCTTAGCATGTCCAATTGCAGTTTCTACAGAAAGAGTGTTTCAGAACGGCTCAATCAAAAGTAAGGTTCAACTCTGTTAGTTGAATGCACAGAACAGAAAGAATTTTCACAGAATGCTACTGTGTAGTTTATATTTGAATATATTCCTTTTTCCACTATTACCCTCTTAGCGCTCCGAATGTCCACTTGCATTTTCTACAGAAAGAGTGTTCAGAACTGCGCAATCAAAAGTATGGTTTAACTCTGTTAGCTTAATGAACATATCAGAAATAAGTTTCACACAATGCTTCTGTGAAGTTTTTATTTGAAGATATTATTTTTCCCAATATAGGCCTCTTAGCGCTCAGAATGTCCAATTGCAGTTTCTACAGAAAGAGTGTTTCAGAACGGCTCAATCAAAAGTAAGGTTCAACTCTGTTAGTTGAATGCACAGAACAGAAAGAAGTTTCATACAATGCTTCTGTGTAGTTTATATTTGAACATATTCTTTTTTCCACTATTACCCACTTAGCGCTACGAATGTCCAGTTTCATTTTCTACAGACAGAGTGTTTCAAAACTGCTCAATCAAAAGTATGGTTTAACTCTGTTAGCTGAATGCTCAGATCAGAAAGAAGTTTCAAAGAATGCTTCTGTGTAGTTTATATTTGAATATATTCCTTTTTCCACTACTACTCTCTTAGCGCTCCAAATATCCAGTTGCATTTTCTACAGAAAGAGTGTTCAGATCTGCTCAATCAAAAGTATGGTTTAACTCTGTTAGCTGAATGCACAGATCAGAAAGAAGTTTCACAGAATGATTCTGTGTAGTTTATATTTGGAGACATTCCTTTTTCCACTATTACCCTCTTAGCGCTCCGAATCTCCACTTGCATTTTCAACAGAAAGAGTGTTTCAGAACGGCTCAATCAAAACTAAGGTTCAACTCTTTCAGTTGAACAAACAGAACAGAAAGAAGTTTCACACAATTCTTCTGTGTAGTTTTTATATGTAGACATTCTTTTTCCCAATATAGGCCTCTTAGCGCTCAGAATGTCCAATTGCAGTTTCTACAGAAAGAGTGTTTCAGAACGGCTCAATCAAAAGTAAGGTTCAACTCTGTTAGTTGAATGCACAGAACAGAAAGAAGTTTCATAAAATGGTTCTGTGTAGTTTATATTTGAACATATTTTTTTTCCACTATTACCCACTTAGCGCTACGAATGTCCAGTTGCATTTTCTACAGACAGAGTGTTTCAAAACTGCTCAATCAAAAGTATGGTTTAACTCTGTTAGCTGAATGCTCATATCAGAAAGAAGTTTCACAGAATGCTTCTGTGTAGTTTATATTTGAATATATTCCTTTTTCCACTACTACGCTCTTTGCGCTCCAAATGTCCAGTTGCATTTTCTACAGAAAGAGTGTTCAGATCTGCTCAATCAAAAGTATGTTTTAACTCTGTTAGCTGAATGCACAGATGAGAAAGAAGTTTCACAGAATGATTCTGTGTAGTTTATATTTGGAGACATTCCTTTTTCCACTATTACCCTCTTAGCGCTCCGAATCTCCACTTGCATTTTCTACAGAAAGAATGTTTCAGAACGGCTCAATCAAAACTAAGGTTCAACTCTTTCAGTTGAACAAACAGAACAGAAAGAAGTTTCACACAATTCTTCTGTGTAGTTTTTATCTGTAGACATTCTTTTTCCCAATATAGGCCTCTTAGCGCTCAGAATGTCCAATTGCAGTTTCTACAGAAAGAGTGTTTCAGAACGGCTCAATCAAAAGTAAGGTTCAACTCTGTTAGTTGAATGCACAGAACAGAAAGGAGTTTCATACAATGGTTCTGTGTAGTTTATATTTGAACATATTTTTTTTCCACTATTACCCACTTAGCGCTACGAATGTCCAGTTGCATTTTCTACAGACAGAGTGTTTCAAAACTGCTCAATCAAAAGTATGGTTTAAATCTGTTAGCTGAATGCTCAGATCAGAAAGAAGTTTCACAGAATGCTTCTGTGTAGTTTATATTTGAATATATTCCTTTTTCCACTACTACGCTCTTAGCGCTCCAAATGTCCAGTTGCATTTTCTACAGAAAGAGTGTTCAGATCTGCTCAATCAAAAGTATGGTTTAACTCTGTTAGCTGAATGCACAGATCAGAAAGAAGTTTCACCGAATGATTCTGTGTAGTTTATATTTGAAGACATTCCTTTTTCCACTATTACCCTCTTAGCGCTGCGAATCTCCACTTGCATTTTCTACAAAAAGAGTGTTTCATAACTGCTCAATCAAAAATATGTTTTATCTCTGTTAACTGAATTTACAGATCAGAAATAAGTTTCACAGAATGCATCTGTGTAGTTTTTATTTGAAGATATTCTTTTTCCCAATGTAGGCCTCTTAGCGCTTAGCATGTCCAATTGCAGTTTCTACAGAAAGAGTGTTTCAGAACGGCTCAATCAAAAGTAAGGTTCAACTCTGTTAGTTGAATGCACAGAACAGAAAGAATTTTCACAGAATGCTACTGTGTAGTTTATATTTGAATATATTCCTTTTTCCACTATTACCCTCTTAGAGCTCCGAATGTCCACTTGCATTTTCTACAGAAAGAGTGTTCAGAACTGCGCAATCAAAAGTATGGTTTAACTCTGTTAGCTTAATGAACATATCAGAAATAAGTTTCATACAATGCTTCGGTGAAGTTTTTATTTGAAGATATTATTTTTCCCAATAGAGGCCTCTTAGCGCTCAGAATGTCCAATTGCAGTTTCTACAGAAAGAGTGTTTCAGAAAGGCTCAATCAAAAGTAAGGTTCAACTCTGTTAGTTGAATGCACAGAACAGAAAGAAGTTTCATACAATGCTTCTGTGTAGTTTATATTTGAACATATTCTTTTTTCCACTATTACCCACTTAGCGCTACGAATGTCCAGTTGCATTTTCTACAGACAGAGTGTTTCAAAACTGCTCAATCAAAAGTATGGTTTAACTCTGTTAGCTGAATGCTCAGATCAGAAAGTAGTTTCAAAGAATGCTTCTGTGTAGTTTATATTTGAATATATTCCTTTTTCCACTACTACTCTCTTAGCGCTCCAAATGTCCAGTTGCATTTTCTACAGAAAGAGTGTTCAGATCTGCTCAATCAAAAGTATGTTTTAACTCTGTTAGCTGAATGCACAGATCAGAAAGAAGTTTCACAGAATTATTCTGTGTAGTTTATATTTGGAGACATTCCTTTTTCCACTATTACCCTCTTAGCGCTCCGAATCTCCACTTGCATTTTCTACAGAAATAGTGTTTCAGAACGGCTCAATCAAAACTAAGGTTCAACTCTTTTAGTTTAACAAACAGAACAGAAAGAAGTTTCACACAATTCCTCTGTGTAGTTTTTATTTGTAGACATTCTTTTTCCCAATATAGGCCTCTTAGCGCTCAGAATGTCCAATTGCAGTTTCTACAGAAGGAGTGTTTCAGAACGGCTTAATCAAAAGTAAGGTTCAACTCTGTTAGTTGAATGCACAGAACAGAAAGAAGTTTCATACAATGCTTCTGTGTAGTTTATATTTGAAACTATTCTTTTTTCCACTATTACCCACTTAGCGCTACGAATGTCCAGTTGCATTTTCTACAGACAGAGTGTTTCAAAACTGCTCAATCAAATGTATGGTTTAACTCTGTTAGCTGAATGCTCAGATCAGAAAGAAGTTTCACAGAATGCTTCTGTGTAGTTTATATTTGAATATATTCCTTTTTCCACTACTACGCTCTTAGCGCTCCAAATGTCCAGTTGCATTTTCTACAGAAAGAGTGTTCAGATCTGCTCAATCAAAAGTATGGTTTAACTCTGTTAGCTGAATGCACAGATCAGAAAGAAGTTTCACCGAATGATTCTGTGTAGTTTATATTTGAAGACATTCCTTTTTCCACTATTACCCTCTTAGCGCTCCGAATCTCCACTTGCATTTTCTACAAAAAGAGTGTTTCATAACTGCTCAATCAAAAATATGTTTTATCTCTGTTAACTGAATTTACAGATCAGAAATAAGTTTCACAGAATGCATCTGTGTAGTTTTTATTTGAAGATATTCTTTTTTCCAATGTAGGCCTCTTAGCGCTTAGCATTTCCAATTGCAGTTTCTACAGAAAGAGTGTTTCAGAACGGCTCAATCAAAAGTAAGGTTCAACTCTGTTAGTTGAACGCACAGAACAGAAAGAATTTTCACAGAATGCTACTGTGTAGTTTATATTTGAATATATTCCTTTTTCCACTATTTCCCTCTTAGCGCTCCGAATGTCCACTTGCATTTTCTACAGAAAGAGTGTTCAGAACTGCGCAATCAAAAGTATGTTTTAACTCTGTTAGCTTAATGAACATATCAGAAATAAGTTTCACACAATTCTTCTGTGTAGTATTTATTTGAAGATATTATTTTTCCCAATATAGGCCTCTTAGCGCTCAGAATGTCCAATTGCAGTTTCTACAGAAAGAGTGTTTCAAAACGGCTCAATCAAAAGTAAGGTTCAACTCTGTTAGTTGAATGCACAGAACAGAAAGAAGTTTCATACAATGGTTCTGTGTAGTTTATATTTGAACATATTTTTTTTCCACTATTACCCACTTAGCGCTACGAATGTCAAGTTGCATTTTCTACAGACAGAGTGTTTCAAAACTGCTCAATCAAAAGTCTGGTTTAACTCTGTTAGCTGAATGCTCAGATCAGAAAGAAGTTTCACAGAATGCTTCTGTGTAGTTTATATTTGAATATATTCCTTTTTCCACTACTATGCTCTTAGCGCTCCAAATGTTCAGTTGCATTTTCTACAGCAAGAGTGTTCAGATCTGCTCAATCAAAAGTATGGTTTAACTCTGTTAGCTGAATGCACAGATCAGAAAGAAGTTTCACCGAATGATTCTGTGTAGTTTATATTTGAAGACATTCCTTTTTCCACTATTACCCTCTTAGCGCTCCGAATCTCCACTTGCATTTTCTACAAAAAGAGTGTTTCATAAGTGCTCAATCAAAAATATGTTTTATCTCTGTTAACTGAATTTACAGGTCAGAAATAAGTTTCACAGAATGCATCTGTGTAGTTTTTATTTGAAGATATTCTTTTTCCCAATGTAGGCCTCTTAGCGCTTAGCATGTCCAATTGCAGTTTCTACAGAAAGAGTGTTTCAGAACGGCTCAATCAAAAGTAAGGTTCAACTCTGTTAGTTGAATGCACAGAACAGAAAGAATTTTCACAGAATGCTACTGTGTAGTTTATATTTGAATATATTCCTTTTTCCACTATTACCCTCTTAGCGCTCCGAATGTCCACTTGCATTTTCTACAGAAAGAGTGTTCAGAACTGCGCAATCAAAAGTATGGTTTAACTCTGTTAGCTTAATGAACATATCAGAAATAAGTTTCACACAATGCTTCTGTGAAGTTTTTAGTTGAAGATATTATTTTTCCCAATATAGGCCTCTTAGCGCTCAGAATGTCCAATCGCAGTTTCTACAGAAAGAGTGTTTCAGAAAGGCTCAATCAAAAGTAAGGTTCAACTCTGTTAGTTGAATGCACAGAACAGAAAGTAGTTTCATACAATGCTTCTGTGTAGTTTATATTTGAACATATTATTTTTTCCACTATTACCCACTTAGCGCTACGAATGTCCAGTTGCATTTTCTACAGACAGAGTGTTTCAAAACTGCTCAATCAAAAGTATGGTTTAACTCTGTTAGCTGAATGCTCAGATCAGAAAGAAGTTTCACAGAATGCTTCTGTGTAGTTTATATTTGAATATATTCCTTTTTCCACTAGTACTCTCGTAGCGCTCCAAATGTCCAGTTGCATTTTCTACAGAAAGAGTGTTCAGATCTGCTCAATCAAAAGTATGGTTTAACTCTGTTAGCTGAATGCACAGATCAGAAAGAAGTTTCACAGAATGATTCTGTGTAGTTTATATTTGGAGACATTCCTTTTTCCACTATTACCCTCTTAGCGCTCCGAATCTCCACTTGCATTTTCTACAGAAAGAGTGTTTCAGAACGGCTCAATCAAAACTAAGGTTCAACTCTTTCAGTTGAACAAACAGAACAGAAAGAAGTTTCACACAATTCTTCTGTGTAGTTTTTATTTGTAGACATTCTTTTTCCCAATATAGGCCTCTTAGCGCTCAGAATGTCCAATTGCAGTTTCTACAGAAAGAGTGTTTCAGAACGGCTCAATCAAAACTAAGGTTCAATTCTGTTAGTTGAATGCACAGAACAGAAAGAAGTTTCATACAATGCTTCTGTGTAGTTTATATTTGAACATATTTTTTTTCCACTATTACCC
Source organism: Symphalangus syndactylus (assembly GCF_028878055.3). Classification (NCBI taxonomy): domain Eukaryota; kingdom Metazoa; phylum Chordata; class Mammalia; order Primates; family Hylobatidae; genus Symphalangus; species Symphalangus syndactylus. The sequence goes on from NC_072441.2 coordinate 15,725,656, forward strand.
ACTTAGCGCTACGAATGTCCAGTTGCATTTTCTACAGACAGAGTGTTTCAAAACTGCTCAATCAAAAGTATGGTTTAACTCTGTTAGCTGAATGCTCAGATCAGAAAGAAGTTTCACAGAATGCTTCTGTGTAGTTTATATTTGAATATATTCCTTTTTCCAATACTACGCTCTTAGCGCTCCAAATGTCCAGTTGCATTTTCTACAGAAAGAGTGTTCAGATCTGCTCAATCAAAAGTATGGTTTAACTCTGTTAGCTGAATGCACAGATCAGAAAGAAGTTTCACCGAATGATTCTGTGTAGTTTATATTTGAAGACATTCCTTTTTCCACTATTACCCTCTTAGCGCTTCGAATCTCCACTTGCATTTTCTACAAAAAGAGTGTTTCATAACTGCTCAATCAAAAATATGTTTTATCTCTGTTAACTGAATTTACAGATCAGAAATAAGTTTCACAGAATGCATCTGTGTAGTTTTTATTTGAAGATATTCTTTTTCCCAATGTAGGCCTCTTAGCGCTTAGCATGTCCAATTGCAGTTTCTACAGAAAGAGTGTTTCAGAACGGCTCAATCAAAAGTAAGGTTCAACTCTGTTAGTTGAATGCACAGAACAGAAAGAATTTTCACAGAATGCTACTGTGTAGTTTATATTTGAATATATTCCTTTTTCCACTATTACCCTCTTAGCGCTCCGAATGTCCACTTGCATTTTCTACAGAAAGAGTGTTCAGAACTGCGCAATCAAAAGTATGGTTTAACTCTGTTAGCTTAATGAACATATCAGAAATAAGTTTCACACAATGCTTCTGTGAAGTTTTTATTTGAAGATATTATTTTTCCCAATATAGTCCTCTTAGCGCTCAGAATGTCCAATTGCAGTTTCTACAGAAAGAGTGTTTCAGAAAGGCTCAATCAAAAGTAAGGTTCAACTCTGTTAGTTGAATGCACAGAACAGAAAGAAGTTTCATACAATGCTTCTGTGTAGTTTATATTTGAACATATTCTTTTTTCCACTATTACCCACTTAGCGCTACGAATGTCCAGTTGCATTTTCTACAGACAGAGTGTTTCAAAACTGCTCAATCAAAAGTATGGTTTAACTCTGTTAGCTGAATGCTCAGATCAGAAAGAAGTTTCAAAGAATGCTTCTGTGTAGTTTATATTTGAATATATTCCTTTTTCCACTACTACTCTCTTAGCGCTCCAAATGTCCAGTTGCATTTTCTACAGAAAGAGTGTTCAGATCTGCTCAATCAAAAGTATGTTTTAACACTGTTAGCTGAATGCACAGATCAGAAAGAAGTTTCACAGAATGATTCTGTGTACTTTATATTTGGAGACATTCCTTTTTCCACTATTACACTCTTAGCGCTCCGAATCTCCACTTGCATTTTCTACAGAAAGAGTGTTTCAGAACGGCTCAATCAAAACTAAGGTTCAACTCTTTCAGTTGAACAAACAGAACAGAAAGAAGTTTCACACAATTCTTCTGTGTAGTTTTTATCTGTAGACATTCTTTTTCCCAATATAGGCCTCTTAGCGCTCAGAATGTCCAATTGCAGTTTCTACAGAAAGAGTGTTTCAGAACGGCTCAATCAAAAGTAAGGTTCAACTCTGTTAGTTGAATGCACAGAACAGAAAGAAGTTTCATACAATGGTTCTGTGTAGTTTAATTTGAACATATTTTTTTTCCACTATTACCCACTTAGCGCTACGAATGTCCAGTTGCATTTTCTACAGACAGAGTGTTTCAAAACTGCTCACTCAAAAGTATGGTTTAACTCTGTTAGCTGAATGCTCAGATCAGAAAGAAGTTTCACAGAATGCTTCTGTGTAGTTTATATTTGAATATATTCCTTTTTCCACTACTAAGCTCTTAGCGCTCCAAATGTCCAGTTGCATATTCTACAGAAAGAGTGTTCAGATCTGCTCAATCAAAAGTATGGTTTAACTCTGTTAGCTGAATGCACAGATCAGAAAGAAGTTTCACCGAATGATTCTGTGTAGTTTATATTTGAAGACATTCCTTTTTCCACTATTACCCTCTTAGCGCTCCGAATCTCCACTTGCATTTTCTACAAAAAGAGTGTTTCATAACTGCTCAATCAAAAATATGTTTTATCTCTGTTAACTGAATTTACAGATCAGAAATAAGTTTCACAGAATGCATCTGTGTAGTTTTTATTTGAAGATAATCTTTTTTCCAATGTAGGCCTCTTAGCGCTTAGCATTTCCAATTGCAGTTTCTACAGAAAGAGTGTTTCAGAACGGCTCAATCAAAAGTAAGGTTCAACTCTGTTAGTTGAACGCACAGAACAGAAAGAATTTTCACAGAATGCTACTGTGTAGTTTATATTTGAATATATTCCTTTTTCCACTATTACCCTCTTAGCGCTCCGAATGTCCACTTGCATTTTCTACAGAAAGAGTGTTCAGAACTGCGCAATCAAAAGTATGTTTTAACTCTGTTAGCTTAATGAACATATCAGAAATAAGTTTCACACAATGCTTCTGTGTAGTATTTATTTGAAGATATTATTTTTCCCAATATAGGCCTCTTAGCGCTCAGAATGTCCAATTGCAGTTTCTACAGAAAGAGTGTTTCAAAACGGCTCAATCAAAAGTAAGGTTCAACTCTGTTAGTTGAATGCACAGAACAGAAAGAAGTTTCATACAATGGTTCTGTGTAGTTTATATTTGAACATATTTTTTTTCCACTATTACCCACTTAGCGCTACGAATGTCAAGTTGCATTTTCTACAGACAGAGTGTTTCAAAACTGCTCAATCAAAAGTCTGGTTTAACTCTGTTAGCTGAATGCTCAGATCAGAAAGAAGTTTCACAGAATGCTTCTGTGTAGTTTATATTTGAATATATTCCTTTTTCCACTACTATGCTCTTAGCGCTCCAAATGTTCAGTTGCATTTTCTACAGCAAGAGTGTTCAGATCTGCTCAATCAAAAGTATGGTTTAACTCTGTTAGCTGAATGCACAGATCAGAAATAAGTTTCACCGAATGATTCTGTGTAGTTTATATTTGAAGACATTCCTTTTTCCACTATTACCTTCTTAGCGCTCCGAATCTCCACTTGCATTTTCTACAAAAAGAGTGTTTCATAAGTGCTCAATCAAAAATATGTTTTATCTCTGTTAACTGAATTTACAGGTCAGAAATAAGTTTCACAGAATGCATCTGTGTAGTTTTTATTTGAAGATATTCTTTTTCCCAATGTAGGCCTCTTAGCGCTTAGCATGTCCAATTGCAGTTTCTACAGAAAGAGTGTTTCAGAACGGCTCAATCAAAAGTAAGGTTCAACTCTGTTAGTTGAATGCACAGAACAGAAAGAATTTTCACAGAATGCTACTGTGTAGTTTATATTTGAATATATTCCTTTTTCCACTATTACCCTCTTAGCGCTCCGAATGTCCACTTGCATTTTCTACAGAAAGAGTGTTCAGAACTGCGCAATCAAAAGTATGGTTTAACTCTGTTAGCTTAATGAACATATCAGAAATAAGTTTCACACAATGCTTCTGTGAAGTTTTTAGTTGAAGATATTATTTTTCCCAATATAGGCCTCTTAGCGCTCAGAATGTCCAATCGCAGTTTCTACAGAAAGAGTGTTTCAGAAAGGCTCAATCAAAAGTAAGGTTCAACTCTGTTAGTTGAATGCACAGAACAGAAAGTAGTTTCATACAATGCTTCTGTGTAGTTTATATTTGAACATATTATTTTTTCCACTATTACCCACTTAGCGCTACGAATGTCCAGTTGCATTTTCTACAGACAGAGTGTTTCAAAACTGCTCAATCAAAAGTATGGTTTAACTCTGTTAGCTGAATGCTCAGATCAGAAAGAAGTTTCACAGAATGCTTCTGTGTAGTTTATATTTGAATATATTCCTTTTTCCACTACTACTCTCTTAGCGCTCCAAATGTCCAGTTGCATTTTCTACAGAAAGAGTGTTCAGATCTGCTCAATCAAAAGTATGGTTTAACTCTGTTAGCTGAATGCACAGATCAGAAAGAAGTTTCACAGAATGATTCTGTGTAGTTTATAATTGGAGACATTCCTTTTTCCACTATTACCCTCTTAGCGCTCCGAATCTCCACTTGCATTTTCTACAGAAAGAGTGTTTCAGAACGGCTCAATCAAAACTAAGGTTCAACTCTTTCAGTTGAACAAACAGAACAGAAAGAAGTTTCACACAATTCTTCTGTGTAGTTTTTATTTGTAGACATTCTTTTTCCCAATATAGGCCTCTTAGCGCTCAGAATGTCCAATTGCAGTTTCTACAGAAAGAGTGTTTCAGAACGGCTCAATCAAAACTAAGGTTCAACTCTGTTAGTTGAATGCACAGAACAGAAAGAAGTTTCATACAATGCTTCTGTGTAGTTTATATTTGAACATATTTTTTTTCCACTATTACCCACTTAGCGCTACGAATGTCCAGTTGCATTTTCTACAGACAGAGTGTTTCAAAACTGCTCAATCAAAAGTATGGTTTAACTCTGTTAGCTGAATGCTCAGATCAGAAAGAAGTTTCACAGAATGCTTCTGTGTAGTTTATATTTGAATATATTCCTTTTTCCAATACTACGCTCTTAGCGCTCCAAATGTCCAGTTGCATTTTCTACAGAAAGAGTGTTCAGATCTGCTCAATCAAAATTATGGTTTAACTCTGTTAGCTGAATGCACAGATCAGAAAGAAGTTTCACCGAATGATTCTGTGTAGTTTATATTTGAAGACATTCCTTTTTCCACTATTACCCTCTTAGCGCTTCGAATCTCCACTTGCATTTTCTACAAAAAGAGTGTTTCATAACTGCTCAATCAAAAATATGTTTTATCTCTGTTAACTGAATTTACAGATCAGAAATAAGTTTCACAGAATGCATCTGTGTAGTTTTTATTTGAAGATATTCTTTTTCCCAATGTAGGCCTCTTAGCGCTTAGCATGTCCAATTGCAGTTTCTACAGAAAGAGTGTTTCAGAACGGCTCAATCAAAAGTAAGGTTCAACTCTGTTAGTTGAATGCACAGAACAGAAAGAATTTTCACAGAATGCTACTGTGTAGTTTATATTTGAATATATTGCTTTTTCCACTATTACCCTCTTAGCGCTCCGAATGTCCACTTGCATTTTCTACAGAAAGAGTGTTCAGAACTGCGCAATCAAAAGTATGGTTTAACTCTGTTAGCTTAATGAACATATCAGAAATAAGTTTCACACAATGCTTCTGTGAAGTTTTTATTTGAAGATATTATTTTTCCCAATATAGTCCTCTTAGCGCTCAGAATGTCCAATTGCAGTTTCTACAGAAAGAGTGTTTCAGAAAGGCTCAATCAAAAGTAAGGTTCAACTCTGTTAGTTGAATGCACAGAAAAGAAAGAAGTTTCATACAATGCTTCTGTGTAGTTTATATTTGAACATATTCTTTTTTCCACTATTACCCACTTAGCGCTACGAATGTCCAGTTGCATTTTCTACAGACAGAGTGTTTCAAAACTGCTCAATCAAAAGTATGGTTTAACTCTGTTAGCTGAATGCTCAGATCAGAAAGAAGTTTCAAAGAATGCTTCTGTGTAGTTTATATTTGAATATATTCCTTTTTCCACTACTACTCTCTTAGCGCTCCAAATGTCCAGTTGCATTTTCTACAGAAAGAGTGTTCAGATCTGCTCAATCAAAAGTATGTTTTAACACTGTTAGCTGAATGCACAGATCAGAAAGAAGTTTCACAGAATGATTCTGTGTAGTTTATATTTGGAGACATTCCTTTTTCCACTATTACCCTCTTAGCGCTCCGAATCTCCACTTGCATTTTCTACAGAAAGAGTGTTTCAGAACGGCTCAATCAAAACTAAGGTTCAACTCTTTCAGTTGAACAAACAGAACAGAAAGAAGTTTCACACAATTCTTCTGTGTAGTTTTTATCTGTAGACATTCTTTTTCCCAATATAGGCCTCTTAGCGCTCAGAATGTCCAATTGCAGTTTCTACAGAAAGAGTGTTTCAGAACGGCTCAATCAAAAGTAAGGTTCAACTCTGTTAGTTGAATGCACAGAACAGAAAGAAGTTTCATACAATGGTTCTGTGTAGTTTAATTTGAACATATCTTTTTTCCACTATTACCCACTTAGCGCTACGAATGTCCAGTTGCATTTTCTACAGACAGAGTGTTTCAAAACTGCTCAATCAAAAGTATGGTTTAACTCTGTTAGCTGAATGCTCAGATCAGAAAGAAGTTTCACAGAATGCTTCTGTGTAGTTTATATTTGAATATATTCCTTTTTCCACTACTACGCTCTTAGCGCTCCAAATGTCCAGTTGCATTTTCTACAGAAAGAGTGTTCAGATCTGCTCAATCAAAAGTATGGTTTAACTCTGTTAGCTGAATGCACAGATCAGAAAGAAGTTTCACCGAATGATTCTGTGTAGTTTATATTTGAAGACACTCCTTTTTCCACTATTACCCTCTTAGCGCTCCGAATCTCCACTTGCATTTTCTACAAAAAGAGTGTTTCATAACTGCTCAATCAAAAATATATTTTATCTCTGTTAACTGAATTTACAGATCAGAAATAAGTTTCACAGAATGCATCTGTGTAGTTTTTATTTGAAGATATTCTTTTTCCCAATGTAGGCCTCTTAGCGCTTAGCATGTCCAATTGCAGTTTCTACAGAAAGAGTGTTTCAGAACGGCTCAATCAAAAGTAAGGTTCAACTCTGTTAGTTGAACGCACAGAACAGAAAGAATTTTCACAGAATGCTACTGTGTAGTTTATATTTGAATATATTCCTTTTTCCACTATTACCCTCTTAGCGCTCCGAATGTCCACTTGCATTTTCTACAGAAAGAGTGTTCAGAACTGCGCAATCAAAAGTATGGTTTAACTCTGTTAGCTTAATGAACATATCAGAAATAAGTTTCACACAATGCTTCTGTGTAGTTTTTATTTGAAGATATTATTTTTCCCAATATAGGCCTCTTAGCGCTCAGAATGTCCAATTGCAGTTTCTACAGAAAGAGTGTTTCAAAACGGCTCAATCAAAAGTAAGGTTCAACTCTGTTAGTTGAATGCACAGAACAGAAAGAAGTTTCATACAATGGTTCTGTGTAGTTTATATTTGAACATATTTTTTTTCCACTATTACCCACTTAGTGCTACGAATGTCCAGTTGCATTTTCTACAGACAGAGTGTTTCAAAACTGCTCAATCAAAAGTCTGGTTTAACTCTGTTAGCTGAATGCTCAGATCAGAAAGAAGTTTCACAGAATGCTTCTGTGTAGTTTATATTTGAATATATTCCTTTTTCCACTACTATGCTCTTAGCGCTCCAAAAGTTCAGTTGCATTTTCTACAGCAAGAGTGTTCAGATCTGCTCAATCAAAAGTATGGTTTAACTCTGTTAGCTGAATGCACAGATCAGAAAGAAGTTTCACCGAATGATTCTGTGTAGTTTATATTTGAAGACATTCCTTTTTCCACTATTACCCTCTTAGCGCTCCGAATCTCCACTTGCATTTTCTACAAAAAGAGTGTTTCATAAGTGCTCAATCAAAAATATGTTTTATCTCTGTTAACTGAATTTACAGGTCAGAAATAAGTTTCACAGAATGCATCTGTGTAGTTTTTATTTGAAGATATTCTTTTTCCCAATGTAGGCCTCTTAGCGCTTAGCATGTCCAATTGCAGTTTCTACAGAAAGAGTGTTTCAGAACGGCTCAATCAAAAGTAAGGTTCAACTCTGTTAGTTGAACGCACAGAACAGAAAGAATTTTCACAGAATGCTACTGTGTAGTTTATATTTGAATATATTCTTTTTTCCACTATTACCCTCTTAGCGCTCCGAATGTCCACTTGCATTTTCTACAGAAAGAGTGTTCAGAACTGCGCAATCAAAAGTATGGTTTAACTCTGTTAGCTTAATGAACATATCAGAAATAAGTTTCACACAATGCTTCTGTGAAGTTTTTAGTTGAAGATATTATTTTTCCCAATATAGGCCTCTTAGCGCTCAGAATGTCCAATCGCAGTTTCTACAGAAAGAGTTTTTCAGAAAGGCTCAATCAAAAGTAAGGTTCAACTCTGTTAGTTGAATGCACAGAACAGAAGGAAGTTTCATACAATGCTTCTGTGTAGTTTATATTTGAACATATTCTTTTTTCCACTATTACCCACTTAGCGCTACGAATGTCCAGTTGCATTTTCTACAGACAGAGTGTTTCAAAACTGCTCAATCAAAAGTATGGTTTAACTCTGTTAGCTGAATGCTCAGATCAGAAAGAAGTTTCACAGAATGCTTCTGTGTAGTTTATATTTGAATATATTCCTTTTTCCACTACTACTCTCTTAGCGCTCCAAATGTCCAGTTGCATTTTCTACAGAAAGAGTGTTCAGATCTGCTCAATCAAAAGTATGGTTTAACTCTGTTAGCTGAATGCACAGATCAGAAAGAAGTTTCACAGAATGATTCTGTGTAGTTTATATTTGGAGACATTCCTTTTTCCACTATTACCCTCTTAGCGCTCCGAATCTCCACTTGCATTTTCTACAGAAAGAGTGTTTCAGAACGGCTCAATCAAAACTAAGGTTCAACTCTTTCAGTTGAACAAACAGAACAGAAAGAAGTTTCACACAATTCTTCTGTGTAGTTTTTATTTGTAGACATTCTTTTTCCCAATATAGGCCTCTTAGCGCTCAGAATGTCCAATTGCAGTTTCTACAGAAAGATTGTTTCAGAACGGCTCAATCAAAAGTAAGGTTCAACTCTGTTAGTTGAATGCACAGAACAGAAAGATGTTTCATACAATGCTTCTGTGTAGTTTATATTTGAACATATTTTTTTTCCACTATTACCCACTTAGCGCTACGAATGTCCAGTTGCATTTTCTACAGACAGAGTGTTTCAAAACTGCTCAATCAAAAGTATGGTTTAACTCTGTTAGCTGAATGCTCATATCAGAAAGAAGTTTCACAGAATGCTTCTGTGTAGTTTATATTTGAATATATTCCTTTTTCCACTACTACGCTCTTAGCGCTCCAAATGTCCAGTTGCATTTTCTACAGAAAGAGTGTTCAGATCTGCTCAATCAAAAGTATGGTTTAACTCTGTTAGCTGAATGCACAGATCAGAAAGAAGTTTCACCGAATGATTCTGTGTAGTTTATATTTGAAGACATTCCTTTTTCAACTATTACCCTCTTAGCGCTCCGAATCTCCACTTGCATTTTCTACAAAAAGAGTGTTTCATAACTGCTCAATCAAAAATATGTTTTATCTCTGTTAACTGAATTTACAGATCAGAAATAAGTTTCACAGAATGCATCTGTGTAGTTTTTATTTGAAGATATTCTTTTTCCCAATGTAGGCCTCTTAGCGCTTAGCATGTCCAATTGCAGTTTCTACAGAAAGAGTGTTTCAGAACGGCTCAATCAAAAGTAAGGTTCAACTCTGTTAGTTGAACGCACAGAACAGAAAGAATTTTCACAGAATGCTACTGTGTAGTTTATATTTGAATATATTCCTTTTTCCACTATTACCCTCTTAGCGCTCCGAATGTCCACTTGCATTTTCTACAGAAAGAATGTTCAGAACTGCGCAATCAAATGTATGGTTTAACTCTGTTAGCTTAATGAACATATCAGAAATAAGTTTCACACAATGCTTCTGTGAAGTTTTTATTTGAAGATATTATTTTTCCCAATATAGGCCTCTTAGCGCTCAGAATGTCCAATTGCAGTTTCTACAGAAAGAGTGTTTCAGAAAGGCTCAATCAAAAGTAAGGTTCAACTCTGTTAGTTGAATGCACAGAACAGAAAGAAGTTTCATACAATGCTTCTGTGTAGTTTATATTTGAACATATTCTTTTTTCCACTATTACCCACTTAGCGCTACGAATGTCCAGTTGCATTTTCTACAGACAGAGTGTTTCAAAACTGCTCAATCAAAAGTATGGTTTAACTCTGTTAGCTGAATGCACAGATCAGAAAGAAGTTTCACCGAATGATTCTGTGTAGTTTATATTTGAAGACATTCCTTTTTCCACTATTACCCTCTTAGCGCTCCGAATCTCCACTTGCATTTTCTACAAAAAGAGTGTTTCATAACTGCTCAATCAAAAATATGTTTTATCTCTGTTAACTGAATTTACAGATCAGAAATAAGTTTCACAGAATGCATCTGTGTAGTTTTTATTTGAAGATATACTTTTTCCCAATGTAGGCCTCTTAGCGCTTAGCATGTCCAATTGCAGTTTCTACAGAAAGAGTGTTTCAGAACGGCTCAATCAAAAGTAAGGTTGAACTCTGTTAGTTGAATGCACAGAACAGAAAGAATTTTCACAGAATGCTACTGTGTAGTTTATATTTGAATATATTCCTTTTTCCACTATTACCCTCTTAGCGCTCCGAATGTCCACTTGCATTTTCTACAGAAAGAGTGTTCAGAACTGCGCAATCAAAAGTATGGTTTAACTCTGTTAGCTTAATGAACATATCAGAAATAAGTTTCACACAATGCTTCTGTGAAGTTTTTATTTGAAGATATTATTTTTCCCAATATAGGCCTCTTAGCGCTCAGAATGTCCAATTGCAGTTTCTACAGAAAGAGTGTTTCAGAAAGGCTCAATCAAAAGTAAGGTTCAACTCTGTTAGTTGAATGCACAGAACAGAAAGAAGTTTCATACAATGCTTCTGTGTAGTTTATATTTGAACATATTCTTTTTTCCACTATTACCCACTTAGCGCTACGAATGTCCAGTTGCATTTTCTACAGACAGAGTGTTTCAAAACTGCTCAATCAAAAGTATGGTTTAACTCTGTTAGCTGAATGCTCAGATCAGAAAGAAGTTTCAAAGAATGCTTCTGTGTAGTTTGTATTTGAATATATTCCTTTTTCCACTACTACTCTCTTAGCGCTCCAAATGTCCAGTTGCATTTTCTACAGAAAGAGTGTTCAGATCTGCTCAATCAAAAGTATGTTTTAACTCTGTTAGCTGAATGCACAGATCAGAAAGAAGTTTCACAGAATGATTCTGTGTAGTTTATATTTGGAGACATTCCTTTTTCCACTATTACCCTCTTAGCGCTCCGAATCTCCACTTGCATTTTCTACAGAAAGAGTGTTTCAGAACGGCTCAATCAAAACTAAGGTTCAACTCTTTCAGTTGAACAAACAGAACAGAAAGAAGTTTCACACAATTCTTCTGTGTAGTTTTTATTTGTAGACATTCTTTTTCCCAATATAGGCCTCTTAGCGCTCAGAATGTCCAATTGCAGTTTCTACAGAAAGAGTGTTTCAGAACGGCTCAATCAAAAGTAAGGTTCAACTCTGTTAGTTGAATGCACAGAACAGAAAGAAGTTTCATACAATGGTTCTGTGTAGTTTAATTTGAACATATTTTTTTTCCACTATTACCCACTTAGCGCTACGAATGTCCAGTTGCGTTTTCTACAGACAGAGTGTTTCAAAACTGCTCAATCAAAAGTATGGTTTAACTCTGTTAGCTGAATGCTCAGATCAGAAAGAAGTTTCACAGAATGCTTCTGTGTAGTTTATATTTGAATATATTCCTTTTTCCACTACTACGCTCTTAGCGCTCCAAATGTCCAGTTGCATTTTCTACAGAAAGAGTGTTCAGATCTGCTCAATCAAAAGTATGGTTTAACTCTGTTAGCTGAATGCACAGATCAGAAAGAAGTTTCACCGAATGATTCTGTGTAGTTTATATTTGAAGACACTCCTTTTTCCACTATTACCCTCTTAGCGCTCCGAATCTCCACTTGCATTTTCTACAAAAAGAGTGTTTCATAACTGCTCAATCAAAAATATATTTTATCTCTGTTAACTGAATTTACAGATCAGAAATAAGTTTCACAGAATGCATCTGTGTAGTTTTTATTTGAAGATATTGTTTTTCCCAATGTAGGCCTCTTAGCGCTTAGCATGTCCAATTGCAGTTTCTACAGAAAGAGTGTTTCAGAACGGCACAATCAAAAGTAAGGTTCAACTCTGTTAGTTGAACGCACAGAACAGAAAGAATTTTCACAGAATGCTACTGTGTAGTTTATATTTGAATATATTCCTTTTTCCACTATTACCCTCTTAGCGCTCCGAATGTCCACTTGCATTTTCTACAGAAAGAGTGTTCAGAACTGCGCAATCAAAAGTAGGGTTTAACTCTGTTAGCTTAATGAACATATCAGAAATAAGTTTCACACAATGCTTCTGTGAAGTTTTTATTTGAAGATATTATTTTTCCCAATATAGTCCTCTTAGCGCTCAGAATGTCCAATTGCAGTTTCTACAGAAAGAGTGTTTCAGAAAGGCTCAATCAAAAGTAAGGTTCAACTCTGTTAGTTGAATGCACAGAACAGAAAGAAGTTTCATACAATGCTTCTGTGTAGTTTATATTTGAACATATTCTTTTTTCCACTATTACCCACTTAGCGCTACGAATGTCCAGTTGCATTTTCTACAGACAGAGTGTTTCAAAACTGCTCAATCAAAAGTATGGTTTAACTCTGTTAGCTGAATGCTCAGATCAGAAAGAAGTTTCACAGAATGCTTCTGTGTAGTTTATATTTGAATATATTCCTTTTTCCACTACTACTCTCTTAGCGCTCCAAATGTCCAGTTGCATTTTCTACAGAAAGAGTGTTCAGATCTGCTCAATCAAAAGTATGGTTTAACTCTGTTAGCTGAATGCACAGATCAGAAAGAAGTTTCACAGAATGATTCTGTGTAGTTTATATTTGGAGACATTCCTTTCTCCACTATTACCCTCTTAGCGCTCCGAAACTCCACTTGCATTTTCTACAGAAAGAGTGTTTCAGAACGGCTCAATCAAAACTAAGGTTCAACTCTTTCAGTTGAACAAACAGAACAGAAAGAAGTTTCACACAATTCTTCTGTGTAGTTTTTATCTGTAGACATTCTTTTTCCCAATATAGGCCTCTTAGCGCTCAGAATGTCCAATTGCAGTTTCTACAGAAAGAGTGTTTCAGAACGGCTCAATCAAAAGTAAGGTTCAACTCTGTTAGTTGAATGCACAGAACAGAAAGAAGTTTCATACAATGCTTCTGTGTAGTTTATATTTGAACCTATTCTTTTTTCCAGTATTACCCACTTAGCGCTACGAATGTCCAGTTGCATTTTCTACAGACAGAGTGTTTCAAAACTGCTCAATCAAAAGTATGGTTTAACTCTGTTAGCTGAATGCTCAGATCAGAAAGAAGTTTCACAGAATGCTTCTGTGTAGTTTATATTTGAATATATTCCTTTTTCCACTACTACGCTCTTAGCGCTCCAAATGTCCAGTTGCATTTTCTAAAGAAAGAGTGATCAGATCTGCTCAATCAAAAGTATGGTTTAACTCTGTTAGCTGAATGCACAGATCAGAAAGAAGTTTCACCGAATGATTCTGTGTAGTTTATATTTGAAGACATTCCTTTTTCCACTATTACCCTCTTAGCGCTCCGAATCTCCACTTGCATTTTCTACAAAAAGAGTGTTTCATAACTGCTCAATCAAAAATATGTTTTATCTCTGTTAACTGAATTTACAGATCAGAAATAAGTTTCACAGAATGCATCTGTGTAGTTTTTATTTGAAGATATTCTTTTTCCCAATGTAGGCCTCTTAGCGCTTAGCATGTCCAATTGCAGTTTCTACAGAAAGAGTGTTTCAGAACGGCTCAATCAAAAGTAAGGTTCAACTCTGTTAGTTGAATGCACAGAACAGAAAGAATTTTCACAGAATGCTACTGTGTAGTTTATATTTGAATATATTCCTTTTTCCACTATTACCCTCTTAGCGCTCCGAATGTCCACTTGCATTTTCTACAGAAAGAGTGTTCAGAACTGCGCAATCAAAAGTATGGTTTAACTCTGTTAGCTTAATGAACATATCAGAAATAAGTTTCACACAATGCTTCTGTGTAGTTTTTATTTGAAGATATTATTTTTCCCAATATAGGCCTCTTAGCGCTCAGAATGTCCAATTGCAGTTTCTACAGAAAGAGTGTTTCAGAACGGCTCAATCAAAAGTAAGGTTCAACTCTGTTAGTTGAATGCACAAAACAGAAAGAAGTTTCATACAATGCTTCTGTGTAGTTTATATTTGAACATATTTTTTTTCCACTATTACCCACTTAGCGCTACGAATGTCCAGTTGCATTTTCTACAGACAGAGTGTTTCAAAACTGCTCAATCAAAAGTATGGTTTAACTCTGTTAGCTGAATGCTCAGATCAGAAAGAAGTTTCACAGAATGCTTCTGTGTAGTTTATATTTGAATATATTCCTTTTTCCACTACTACTCTCTTAGCGCTCCAAATGTCCAGTTGCATTTTCTACAGAAAGAGTGTTCAGATCTGCTCAATCAAAAGTATGGTTTAACTCTGTTAGCTGAATGCACAGATCAGAAAGAAGTTTCACAGAATGATTCTGTGTAGTTTATATTTGGAGACATTCCTTTTTCCACTATTACCCTCTTAGCGCTCCGAATCTCCACTTGCATTTTCTACATAAAGAGTGTTTCAGAACGGCTCAATCAAAACTAATGTTCAACTCTTTTAGTTGAACAAACAGAACAGAAAGAAGTTTCACACAATTCCTCTGTGTAGTTTTTATTTGTAGACATTCTTTTCCCAATATAGGCCTCTTAGCGCTCAGAATGTCCAATTGCAGTTTCTACAGAAAGAGTGTTTCAGAACGGCTCAATCAAAAGTAAGGTTCAACTCTGTTAGTTGAATGCACAGAACAGAAAGAAGTTTCATACAATGCTTCTGTGTAGTTTATATTTGAACCTATTCTTTTTTCCACTATTACCCACTTAGCGCTACGAATGTCCAGTTGCATTTTCTACAGACAGAGTGTTTCAAAACTGCTCAATCAAAAGTATGGTTTAACTCTGTTAGCTGAATGCTCAGATCAGAAAGAAGTTTCACAGAATGCTTCTGTGTAGTTTATATTTGAATATATTCCTTTTTCCACTACTACGCTCTTAGCGCTCCAAATGTCCAGTTGCATTTTCTACAGAAAGAGTGTTCAGATCTGCTCAATCAAAAGTATGGTTTAACTCTGTTAGCTGAATGCACAGATCAGAAAGAAGTTTCACCAAATGATTCTGTGTAGTTTATATTTGAAGACATTCCTTTTTCCACTATTACCATCTTAGCGCTCCGAATCTCCACTTGCATTTTCTACAAAAAGAGTGTTTCATAACTGCTCAATCAAAAATATGTTTTATCTCTGTTAACTGAATTTACAGATCAGAAATAAGTTTCACAGAATGCATCTGTGTAGTTTTTATTTGAAGATATTATTTTTTCCACTATTACCCTCTTAGCGCTCCGAATGTCCACTTGCATTTTCTACAGAAAGAGTGTTCAGAACTGCGCAATCAAAAGTATGGTTTAACTCTGTTAGCTTAATGAACATATCAGAAATAAGTTTCACACAATGCTTCTGTGTAGTTTTTATTTGAAGATATTATTTTTCCCAATATAGGCCTCTTAGCGCTCAGAATGTCCAATTGCAGTTTCTACAGAAAGAGTGTTTCAAAACGGCTCAATCAAAAGTAAGGTTCAACTCTGTTAGTTGAATGCACAGAACAGAAAGAAGTTTCATACAATGGTTCTGTGTAGTTTATATTTGAACATATTTTTTTTCCACTATTACCCACTTAGTGCTACGAATGTCCAGTTGCATTTTCTACAGACAGAGTGTTTCAAAACTGCTCAATCAAAAGTCTGGTTTAACTCTGTTAGCTGAATGCTCAGATCAGAAAGAAGTTTCACAGAATGCTTCTGTGTAGTTTATATTTGAATATATTCCTTTTTCCACTACTATGCTCTTAGCGCTCCAAAAGTTCAGTTGCATTTTCTACAGCAAGAGTGTTCAGATCTGCTCAATCAAAAGTATGGTTTAACTCTGTTAGCTGAATGCACAGATCAGAAAGAAGTTTCACCGAATGATTCTGTGTAGTTTATATTTGAAGACATTCCTTTTTCCACTATTACCCTCTTAGCGCTCCGAATCTCCACTTGCATTTTCTACAAAAAGAGTGTTTCATAAGTGCTCAATCAAAAATATGTTTTATCTCTGTTAACTGAATTTACAGGTCAGAAATAAGTTTCACAGAATGCATCTGTGTAGTTTTTATTTGAAGATATTCTTTTTCCCAATGTAGGCCTCTTAGCGCTTAGCATGTCCAATTGCAGTTTCTACAGAAAGAGTGTTTCAGAACGGCTCAATCAAAAGTAAGGTTCAACTCTGTTAGTTGAACGCACAGAACAGAAAGAATTTTCACAGAATGCTACTGTGTAGTTTATATTTGAATATATTCCTTTTTCCACTATTACCCTCTTAGCGCTCCGAATGTCCACTTGCATTTTCTACAGAAAGAGTGTTCAGAACTGCGCAATGAAAAGTATGGTTTAACTCTGTTAGCTTAATGAACATATCAGAAATAAGTTTCACACAATGCTTCTGTGAAGTTTTTAGTTGAAGATATTATTTTTCCCAATATAGGCCTCTTAGCGCTCAGAATGTCCAATCGCAGTTTCTACAGAAAGAGTGTTTCAGAAAGGCTCAATCAAAAGTAAGGTTCAACTCTGTTAGTTGAATGCACAGAACAGAAGGAAGTTTCATACAATGCTTCTGTGTAGTTTATATTTGAACATATTTTTTTTTCCACTATTACCCACTTAGCGCTACGAATGTCCAGTTGCATTTTCTACAGACAGAGTGTTTCAAAACTGCTCAATCAAAAGTATGGTTTAACTCTGTTAGCTGAATGCTCAGATCAGAAAGAAGTTTCACAGAATGCTTCTGTGTAGTTTATATTTGAATATATTCCTTTTTCCACTACTACTCTCTTAGCGCTCCAAATGTCCAGTTGCATTTTCTACAGAAAGAGTGTTCAGATCTGCTCAATCAAAAGTATGGTTTAACTCTGTTAGCTGAATGCACAGATCAGAAAGAAGTTTCACAGAATGATTCTGTGTAGTTTATATTTGGAGACATTCCTTTTTCCACTATTACCCTCTTAGCGCTCCGAACCTCCACTTGCATTTTCTACAGAAAGAGTGTTTCAGAACGGCTCAATCAAAACTAAGGTTCAACTCTTTCAGTTGAACAAACAGAACAGAAAGAAGTTTCACAAAATTCTTAGGTGTAGTTTTTATCTGTAGACATTCTTTTTCCCAATATAGGCCTCTTAGCGCTCAGAATGTCCAATTGCAGTTTCTACAGAAAGAGTGTTTCAGAACGGCTCAATCAAAAGTAAGGTTCAACTCTGTTAGTTGAATGCACAGAACAGAAAGAAGTTTCATACAATGCTTCTGTGTAGTTTATATTTGAACCTATTCTTTTTTCCAGTATTACCCACTTAGCGCTACGAATGTCCAGTTGCATTTTCTACAGACAGAGTGTTTCAAAACTGCTCAATCAAATGTATGGTTTAACTCTGTTAGCTGAATGCTCAGATCAGAAAGAAGTTTCACAGAATGCTTCTGTGTAGTTTATATTTGAATATATTCCTTTTTCCACTACTACGCTCTTAGCGCTCCAAATGTCCAGTTGCATTTTCTACAGAAAGAGTGTTCAGATCTGCTCAATCAAAAGTATGGTTTAACTCTGTTAGCTGAATGCACAGATCAGAAAGAAGTTTCACCGAATGATTCTGTGTAGTTTATATTTGAAGACATTCCTTTTTCCACTATTACCCTCTTAGCGCTCCGAATCTCCACTTGCATTTTCTACAAAAAGAGTGTTTCATAACTGCTCAATCAAAAATATGTTTTATCTCTGTTAACTGAATTTACAGATCAGAAATAAGTTTCACAGAATGCATCTGTGTAGTTTTTATTTGAAGATATTCTTTTTTCCAATGTAGGCCTCTTAGCGCTTAGCATGTCCAATTGCAGTTTCTACAGAAAGAGTGTTTCAGAACGGCTCAATCAAAAGTAAGGTTCAACTCTGTTAGTTGAACGCACAGAACAGAAAGAATTTTCACAGAATGATACTGTGTAGTTTATATTTGAATATATTCCTTTTTCCACTATTACCCTCTTAGCGCTCCGAATGTCCACTTGCATTTTCTACAGAAAGAGTGTTCAGAACTGCGCAATCAAAAGTATGGTTTAACTCTGTTAGCTTAATGAACATATCAGAAATAAGTTTCACACAATGCTTCTGTGTAGTTTTTATTTGAAGATATTATTTTTCCCAATATAGGCCTCTTAGCGCTCAGAATGTCCAATTGCAGTTTCTACAGAAAGAGTGTTTCAGAACGGCTCAATCAAAAGTAAGGTTCAACTCTGTTAGTTGAATGCACAAAACAGAAAGAAGTTTCATACAATGCTTCTGTGTAGTTTATATTTGAACATATTTTTTTTCCACTATTACCCACTTAGCGCTACGAATGTCCAGTTGCATTTTCTACAGACAGAGTGTTTCAAAACTGCTCAATCAAAAGTATGGTTTAACTCTGTTAGCTGAATGCTCAGATCAGAAAGAAGTTTCACAGAATGCTTCTGTGTAGTTTATATTTGAATATATTCCTTTTTCCACTACTACTCTCTTAGCGCTCCAAATGTCCAGTTGCATTTTCTACAGAAAGAGTGTTCAGATCTGCTCAATCAAAAGTATGGTTTAACTCTGTTAGCTGAATGCACAGATCAGGAAGAAGTTTCACAGAATGATTCTGTGTAGTTTATATTTGGAGACATTCCTTTTTCCACTATTACCCTCTTAGCGCTCCGAATCTCCACTTGCATTTTCTACAGAAATAGTGTTTCAGAACGGCTCAATCAAAACTAAGGTTCAACTCTTTTAGTTGAACAAACAGAACAGAAAGAAGTTTCACACAATTCCTCTGTGTAGTTTTTATCTGTAGACATTCTTTTCCCAATATAGGCCTCTTAGCGCTCAGAATGTCCAATTGCAGTTTCTACAGAAAGAGTGTTTCAGAACGGCTCAATCAAAAGTAAGGTTCAACTCTGTTAGTTGAATGCACAGAACAGAAAGTAGTTTCATACAATGCTTCTGTGTAGTTTATATTTGAACCTATTCTTTTTTCCACTATTACCCACTTAGTGCTACGAATGTCCAGTTGCATTTTCTACAGACAGAGTGTTTCAAAACTGCTCAATCAAATGTATGGTTTAACTCTGTTAGCTGAATGCTCAGATCAGAAAGAAGTTTCACAGAATGCTTCTGTGTAGTTTATATTTGAATATATTCCTTTTTCCACTACTACGCTCTTAGCGCTCCAAATGTCCAGTTGCATTTTCTACAGAAAGAGTGTTCAGATCTGCTCAATCAAAAGTATGGTTTAACTCTGTTAGCTGAATGCACAGATCAGAAAGAAGTTTCACCGAATGATTCTGTGTAGTTTATATTTGAAGACATTCCTTTTTCCACTATTACCCTCTTAGCGCTCCGAATCTCCACTTGCATTTTCTACAAAAAGAGTGTTTCATAACTGCTCAATCAAAAATATGTTTTATCTCTGTTAACTGAATTTACAGATCAGAAATAAGTTTCACAGAATGCATCTGTGTAGTTTTTATTTGAAGATATTCTTTTTTCCAATGTAGGCCTCTTAGCGCTTAGCATGTCCAATTGCAGTTTCTACAGAAAGAGTGTTTCAGAACGGCTCAATCAAAAGTAAGGTTCAACTCTGTTAGTTGAACGCACAGAACAGAAAGAATTTTCACAGAATGATACTGTGTAGTTTATATTTGAATATATTCCTTTTTCCACTATTACCCTCTTAGCGCTCCGAATGTCCACTTGCATTTTCTACAGAAAGAGTGTTCAGAACTGCGCAATCAAAAGTATGGTTTAACTCTGTTAGCTTAATGAACATATCAGAAATAAGTTTCACACAATGCTTCTGTGTAGTTTTTATTTGAAGATATTATTTTTCCCAATATAGGCCTCTTAGCGCTCAGAATGTCCAATTGCAGTTTCTACAGAAAGAGTGTTTCAGAACGGCTCAATCAAAAGTAAGGTTCAACTCTGTTAGTTGAATGCACAAAACAGAAAGAAGTTTCATACAATGCTTCTGTGTAGTTTATATTTGAACATATTTTTTTTCCACTATTACCCACTTAGCGCTACGAATGTCCAGTTGCATTTTCTACAGACAGAGTGTTTCAAAACTGCTCAATCAAAAGTATGGTTTAACTCTGTTAGCTGAATGCTCAGATCAGAAAGAAGTTTCACAGAATGCTTCTGTGTAGTTTATATTTGAATATATTCCTTTTTCCACTACTACTCTCTTAGCGCTCCAAATGTCCAGTTGCATTTTCTACAGAAAGAGTGTTCAGATCTGCTCAATCAAAAGTATGGTTTAACTCTGTTAGCTGAATGCACAGATCAGGAAGAAGTTTCACAGAATGATTCTGTGTAGTTTATATTTGGAGACATTCCTTTTTCCACTATTACCCTCTTAGCGCTCCGAATCTCCACTTGCATTTTCTACAGAAATAGTGTTTCAGAACGGCTCAATCAAAACTAAGGTTCAACTCTTTTAGTTGAACAAACAGAACAGAAAGAAGTTTCACACAATTCCTCTGTGTAGTTTTTATTTGTAGACATTCTTTTCCCAACATAGGCCTCTTAGCGCTCAGAATGTCCAATTGCAGTTTCTACAGAAAGAGTGTTTCAGAACGGCTCAATCAAAAGTAAGGTTCAACTCTGTTAGTTGAATGCACAGAACAGAAAGTAGTTTCATACAATGCTTCTGTGTAGTTTATATTTGAACCTATTCTTTTTTCCACTATTACCCACTTAGTGCTACGAATGTCCAGTTGCATTTTCTACAGACAGAGTGTTTCAAAACTGCTCAATCAAAAGTATGGTTTAACTCTGTTAGCTGAATGCTCAGATCAGAAAGAAGTTTCACAGAATGCTTCTGTGTAGTTTATATTTGAATATATTCCTTTTTCCACTACTACGCTCTTAGCGCTCCAAATGTCCAGTTGCATTTTCTACAGAAAGAGTGTTCAGATCTGCTCAATCAAAAGTATGGTTTAACTCTGTTAGCTGAATGCACAGATCAGAAAGAAGTTTCACCGAATGATTCTGTGTAGTTTATATTTGAAGACATTCCTTTTTCCACTATTACCATCTTAGCGCTCCGAATCTCCACTTGCATTTTCTATAAAAAGAGTGTTTCATAACTGCTCAATCAAAAATATGTTTTATCTCTGTTAACTGAATTTACAGATCAGAAATAAGTTTCACAGAATGCATCTGTGTAGTTTTTATTTGAAGATATTCTTTTTTCCACTATTACCCTCTTAGCGCTCCGAATGTCCACTTGCATTTTCTACAGAAAGAGTGTTCAGAACTGCGCAATCAAAAGTATGGTTTAACTCTGTTAGCTTAATGAACATATCAGAAATAAGTTTCACACAATGCTTCTGTGTAGTTTTTATTTGAAGATATTATTTTTCCCAATATAGGCCTCTTAGCGCTCAGAATGTCCAATTGCAGTTTCTACAGAAAGAGTGTTTCAAAACGGCTCAATGAAAAGTAAGGTTCAACTCTGTTAGTTGAATGCACAGAACAGAAAGAAGTTTCATACAATGGTTCTGTGTAGTTTATATTTGAACATATTTTTTTTCCACTATTACCCACTTAGTGCTACGAATGTCCAGTTGCATTTTCTACAGACAGAGTGTTTCAAAACTGCTCAATCAAAAGTCTGGTTTAACTCTGTTAGCTGAATGCTCAGATCAGAAAGAAGTTTCACAGAATGCTTCTGTGTAGTTTATATTTGAATATATTCCTTTTTCCACTACTATGCTCTTAGCGCTCCAAAAGTTCAGTTGCATTTTCTACAGCAAGAGTGTTCAGATCTGCTCAATCAAAAGTATGGTTTAACTCTGTTAGCTGAATGCACAGATCAGAAAGAAGTTTCACCGAATGATTCTGTGTAGTTTATATTTGAAGACATTCCTTTTTCCACTATTACCCTCTTAGCGCTCCGAATCTCCACTTGCATTTTCTACAAAAAGAGTGTTTCATAAGTGCTCAATCAAAAATATGTTTTATCTCTGTTAACTGAATTTACAGGTCAGAAATAAGTTTCACAGAATGCATCTGTGTAGTTTTTATTTGAAGATATTCTTTTTCCCAATGTAGGCCTCTTAGCGCTTAGCATGTCCAATTGCAGTTTCTACAGAAAGAGTGTTTCAGAACGGCTCAATCAAAAGTAAGGTTCAACTCTGTTAGTTGAACGCACAGAACAGAAAGAATTTTCACAGAATGCTACTGTGTAGTTTATATTTGAATATATTCCTTTTTCCACTATTACCCTCTTAGCGCTCCGAATGTCCACTTGCATTTTCTACAGAAAGAGTGTTCAGAACTGCGCAATCAAAAGTATGGTTTAACTCTGTTAGCTTAATGAACATATCAGAAATAAGTTTCACACAATGCTTCTGTGAAGTTTTTAGTTGAAGATATTATTTTTCCCAATATAGGCCTCTTAGCGCTCAGAATGTCCAATCGCAGTTTCTACAGAAAGAGTGTTTCAGAAATGCTCAATCAAAAGTAAGGTTCAACTCTGTTAGTTGAATGCACAGAACAGAAGGAAGTTTCATACAATGCTTCTGTGTAGTTTATATTTGAATATATTGTTTTTTCCACTATTACCCACTTAGCGCTACGAATGTCCAGTTGCATTTTCTACAGACAGAGTCTTTCAAAACTGCTCAATCAAAAGTATGGTTTAACTCTGTTAGCTGAATGCTCAGATCAGAAAGAAGTTTCACAGAATGCTTCTGTGTAGTTTATATTTGAATATATTACTTTTTCCACTACTACGCTCTTAGCGCTCCAAATGTCCAGTTGCATTTTCTACAGAAAGAGTGTTCAGATATGCTCAATCAAAAGTATGGTTTAACTCTGTTAGCTGAATGCACAGATCAGAAAGAAGTTTCACCGAATGATTCTGTGTAGTTTATATTTGAAGACATTCCTTTTTCCACTATTACCCCCTTAGCGCTCCGAATCTCCACTTGCATTTTCTGCAAAAAGAGTGTTTCATAACTGCTCAATCAAAAATATGTTTTATCTCTGTTAACTGAATTTACAGATCAGAAATAAGTTTCACAGAATGCATCTGTGTAGTTTTTATTTGAAGATATTCTTTTTTCCAATGTAGGCCTCTTAGCGCTTAGCATGTCCAATTGCAGTTTCTACAGAAAGAGTGTTTCAGAACGGCTCAATCAAAAGTAAGGTTCAACTCTGTTAGTTGAACGCACAGAACAGAAAGAATTTTCACAGAATGCTACTGTGTAGTTTATATTTGAATATATTCCTTTTTCCACTATTACCCTCTTAGCGCTCCGAATGTCCACTTGCATTTTCTACAGAAAGAGTGTTCAGAACTGCGCAATCAAAAGTATGGTTTAACTCTGTTAGCTTAATGAACATATCAGAAATAAGTTTCACACAATGCTTCTGTGTAGTTTTTATTTGAAGATATTATTTTTCCCAATATAGGCCTCTTAGCGCTCAGAATGTCCAATTGCAGTTTCTACAGAAAGAGTGTTTCAGAACGGCTCAATCAAAAGTAAGGTTCAACTCTGTTAGTTGAATGCACAGAACAGAAAGAAGTTTCATACAATGCTTCTGTGTAGTTTATATTTGAACATATTTTTTTTCCACTATTACCCACTTAGCGCTACGAATGTCCAGTTGCATTTTCTACAGACAGAGTGTTTCAAAACTGCTCAATCAAAAGTATGGTTTAACTCTGTTAGCTGAATGCTCAGATCAGAAAGAAGTTTCACAGAATGCTTCTGTGTAGTTTATATTTGAATATATTCCTTTTTCCACTACTACTCTCTTAGCGCTCCAAATGTCCAGTTGCATTTTCTACAGAAAGAGTGTTCAGATCTGCTCAATCAAAAGTATGGTTTAACTCTGTTAGCTGAATGCACAGATCAGAAAGAAGTTTCACAGAATGATTCTGTGTAGTTTATATTTGGAGACATTCCTATTTCCACTATTACCCTCTTAGCGCTCCGAATCTCCACTTGCATTTTCTACAGAAATAGTGTTTCAGAACGGCTCAATCAAAACTAAGGTTCAACTCTTTTAGTTGAACAAACAGAACAGAAAGAAGTTTCACACAATTCCTCTGTGTAGTTTTTATTTGTAGACATTCTTTTTCCCAATATTGGCCTCTTAGCGCTCAGAATGTCCAATTGCAGTTTCTACAGAAAGAGTGTTTCAGAACGGCTCAATCAAAAGTAAGGTTCAACTCTGTTAGTTGAATGCACAGAACAGAAAGAAGTTTCATACAATGCTTCTGTGTAGTTTATATTTGAACCTATTCTTTTTTCCACTATTACCCACTTAGCGCTACGAATGTCCAGTTGCATTTTCTACAGACAGAGTGTTTCAAAACTGTTCAATCAAAAGTATGGTTTAACTCTGTTAGCTGAATGCTCAGATCAGAAATAAGTTTCACAGAATGCTTCTGTGTAGTTTATATTTGAATATATTCCTTTTTCCACTACTACGCTCTTAGCGCTCCAAATGTCCAGTTGCATTTTCTACAGAAAGAGTGTTCAGATATGCTCAATCAAAAGTATGGTTTAACTCTGTTAGCTGAATGCACAGATCAGAAAGAAGTTTCACCGAATGATTCTGTGTAGTTTATATTTGAAGACATTCCTTTTTCCACTATTACCCTCTTAGCGCTCCGAATCTCCACTTGCATTTTCTACAAAAAGAGTGTTTCATAAGTGCTCAATCAAAAATATGTTTTATCTCTGTTAACTGAATTTACAGGTCAGAAATAAGTTTCACAGAATGCATCTGTGTAGTTTTTATTTGAAGATATTCTTTTTCCCAATGTAGGCCTCTTAGCGCTTAGCATGTCCAATTGCAGTTTCTACAGAAAGAGTGTTTCAGAACGGCTCAATCAAAAGTAAGGTTCAACTCTGTTAGTTGAACGCACAGAACAGAAAGAATTTTCACAGAATGCTACTGTGTAGTTTATATTTGAATATATTCTTTTTTCCACTATTACCCTCTTAGCGCTCCGAATGTCCACTTGCATTTTCTACAGAAAGAGTGTTCAGAACTGCGCAATCAAAAGTATGGTTTAACTCTGTTAGCTTAATGAACATATCAGAAATAAGTTTCACACAATGCTTCTGTGAAGTTTTTAGTTGAAGATATTATTTTTCCCAATATAGGCCTCTTAGCGCTCAGAATGTCCAATCGCAGTTTCTACAGAAAGAGTTTTTCAGAAAGGCTCAATCAAAAGTAAGGTTCAACTCTGTTAGTTGAATGCACAGAACAGAAGGAAGTTTCATACAATGCTTCTGTGTAGTTTATATTTGAACATATTTTTTTTCCACTATTACCCACTTAGCGCTACGAATGTCCAGTTGCATTTTCTACAGACAGAGTGTTTCAAAACTGCTCAATCAAAAGTATGGTTTAACTCTGTTAGCTGAATGCTCATATCAGAAAGAAGTTTCACAGAATGCTTCTGTGTAGTTTATATTTGAATATATTCCTTTTTCCACTACTACGCTCTTAGCGCTCCAAATGTCCAGTTGCATTTTCTACAGAAAGAGTGTTCAGATCTGCTCAATCAAAAGTATGGTTTAACTCTGTTAGCTGAATGCACAGATCAGAAAGAAGTTTCACCGAATGATTCTGTGTAGTTTATATTTGAAGACATTCCTTTTTCAACTATTACCCTCTTAGCGCTCCGAATCTCCACTTGCATTTTCTACAAAAAGAGTGTTTCATAACTGCTCAATCAAAAATATGTTTTATCTCTGTTAACTGAATTTACAGATCAGAAATAAGTTTCACAGAATGCATCTGTGTAGTTTTTATTTGAAGATATTCTTTTTCCCAATGTAGGCCTCTTAGCGCTTAGCATGTCCAATTGCAGTTTCTACAGAAAGAGTGTTTCAGAACGGCTCAATCAAAAGTAAGGTTCAACTCTGTTAGTTGAACGCACAGAACAGAAAGAATTTTCACAGAATGCTACTGTGTAGTTTATATTTGAATATATTCCTTTTTCCACTATTACCCTCTTAGCGCTCCGAATGTCCACTTGCATTTTCTACAGAAAGAATGTTCAGAACTGCGCAATCAAATGTATGGTTTAACTCTGTTAGCTTAATGAACATATCAGAAATAAGTTTCACACAATGCTTCTGTGAAGTTTTTATTTGAAGATATTATTTTTCCCAATATAGGCCTCTTAGCGCTCAGAATGTCCAATTGCAGTTTCTACAGAAAGAGTGTTTCAGAAAGGCTCAATCAAAAGTAAGGTTCAACTCTGTTAGTTGAATGCACAGAACAGAAAGAAGTTTCATACAATGCTTCTGTGTAGTTTATATTTGAACATATTCTTTTTTCCACTATTACCCACTTAGCGCTACGAATGTCCAGTTGCATTTTCTACAGACAGAGTGTTTCAAAACTGCTCAATCAAAAGTATGGTTTAACTCTGTTAGCTGAATGCACAGATCAGAAAGAAGTTTCACCGAATGATTCTGTGTAGTTTATATTTGAAGACATTCCTTTTTCCACTATTACCCTCTTAGCGCTCCGAATCTCCACTTGCATTTTCTACAAAAAGAGTGTTTCATAACTGCTCAATCAAAAATATGTTTTATCTCTGTTAACTGAATTTACAGATCAGAAATAAGTTTCACAGAATGCATCTGTGTAGTTTTTATTTGAAGATATACTTTTTCCCAATGTAGGCCTCTTAGCGCTTAGCATGTCCAATTGCAGTTTCTACAGAAAGAGTGTTTCAGAACGGCTCAATCAAAAGTAAGGTTGAACTCTGTTAGTTGAATGCACAGAACAGAAAGAATTTTCACAGAATGCTACTGTGTAGTTTATATTTGAATATATTCCTTTTTCCACTATTACCCTCTTAGCGCTCCGAATGTCCACTTGCATTTTCTACAGAAAGAGTGTTCAGAACTGCGCAATCAAAAGTATGGTTTAACTCTGTTAGCTTAATGAACATATCAGAAATAAGTTTCACACAATGCTTCTGTGAAGTTTTTATTTGAAGATATTATTTTTCCCAATATAGGCCTCTTAGCGCTCAGAATGTCCAATTGCAGTTTCTACAGAAAGAGTGTTTCAGAAAGGCTCAATCAAAAGTAAGGTTCAACTCTGTTAGTTGAATGCACAGAACAGAAAGAAGTTTCATACAATGCTTCTGTGTAGTTTATATTTGAACATATTCTTTTTTCCACTATTACCCACTTAGCGCTACGAATGTCCAGTTGCATTTTCTACAGACAGAGTGTTTCAAAACTGCTCAATCAAAAGTATGGTTTAACTCTGTTAGCTGAATGCTCAGATCAGAAAGAAGTTTCAAAGAATGCTTCTGTGTAGTTTATATTTGAATATATTCCTTTTTCCACTACTACTCTCTTAGCGCTCCAAATGTCCAGTTGCATTTTCTACAGAAAGAGTGTTCAGATCTGCTCAATCAAAAGTATGTTTTAACTCTGTTAGCTGAATGCACAGATCAGAAAGAAGTTTCACAGAATGATTCTGTGTAGTTTATATTTGGAGACATTCCTTTTTCCACTATTACCCTCTTAGCGCTCCGAATCTCCACTTGCATTTTCTACAGAAAGAGTGTTTCAGAACGGCTCAATCAAAACTAAGGTTCAACTCTTTCAGTTGAACAAACAGAACAGAAAGAAGTTTCACACAATTCTTCTGTGTAGTTTTTATTTGTAGACATTCTTTTTCCCAATATAGGCCTCTTAGCGCTCAGAATGTCCAATTGCAGTTTCTACAGAAAGAGTGTTTCAGAACGGCTCAATCAAAAGTAAGGTTCAACTCTGTTAGTTGAATGCACAGAACAGAAAGAAGTTTCATACAATGGTTCTGTGTAGTTTAATTTGAACATATTTTTTTTCCACTATTACCCACTTAGCGCTACGAATGTCCAGTTGCGTTTTCTACAGACAGAGTGTTTCAAAACTGCTCAATCAAAAGTATGGTTTAACTCTGTTAGCTGAATGCTCAGATCAGAAAGAAGTTTCACAGAATGCTTCTGTGTAGTTTATATTTGAATATATTCCTTTTTCCACTACTACGCTCTTAGCGCTCCAAATGTCCAGTTGCATTTTCTACAGAAAGAGTGTTCAGATCTGCTCAATCAAAAGTATGGTTTAACTCTGTTAGCTGAATGCACAGATCAGAAAGAAGTTTCACCGAATGATTCTGTGTAGTTTATATTTGAAGACACTCCTTTTTCCACTATTACCCTCTTAGCGCTCCGAATCTCCACTTGCATTTTCTACAAAAAGAGTGTTTCATAACTGCTCAATCAAAAATATATTTTATCTCTGTTAACTGAATTTACAGATCAGAAATAAGTTTCACAGAATGCATCTGTGTAGTTTTTATTTGAAGATATTGTTTTTCCCAATGTAGGCCTCTTAGCGCTTAGCATGTCCAATTGCAGTTTCTACAGAAAGAGTGTTTCAGAACGGCACAATCAAAAGTAAGGTTCAACTCTGTTAGTTGAACGCACAGAACAGAAAGAATTTTCACAGAATGCTACTGTGTAGTTTATATTTGAATATATTCCTTTTTCCACTATTACCCTCTTAGCGCTCCGAATGTCCACTTGCATTTTCTACAGAAAGAGTGTTCAGAACTGCGCAATCAAAAGTAGGGTTTAACTCTGTTAGCTTAATGAACATATCAGAAATAAGTTTCACACAATGCTTCTGTGAAGTTTTTATTTGAAGATATTATTTTTCCCAATATAGTCCTCTTAGCGCTCAGAATGTCCAATTGCAGTTTCTACAGAAAGAGTGTTTCAGAAAGGCTCAATCAAAAGTAAGGTTCAACTCTGTTAGTTGAATGCACAGAACAGAAAGAAGTTTCATACAATGCTTCTGTGTAGTTTATATTTGAACATATTCTTTTTTCCACTATTACCCACTTAGCGCTACGAATGTCCAGTTGCATTTTCTACAGACAGAGTGTTTCAAAACTGCTCAATCAAAAGTATGGTTTAACTCTGTTAGCTGAATGCTCAGATCAGAAAGAAGTTTCACAGAATGCTTCTGTGTAGTTTATATTTGAATATATTCCTTTTTCCACTACTACTCTCTTAGCGCTCCAAATGTCCAGTTGCATTTTCTACAGAAAGAGTGTTCAGATCTGCTCAATCAAAAGTATGGTTTAACTCTGTTAGCTGAATGCACAGATCAGAAAGAAGTTTCACAGAATGATTCTGTGTAGTTTATATTTGGAGACATTCCTTTCTCCACTATTACCCTCTTAGCGCTCCGAAACTCCACTTGCATTTTCTACAGAAAGAGTGTTTCAGAACGGCTCAATCAAAACTAAGGTTCAACTCTTTCAGTTGAACAAACAGAACAGAAAGAAGTTTCACACAATTCTTCTGTGTAGTTTTTATCTGTAGACATTCTTTTTCCCAATATAGGCCTCTTAGCGCTCAGAATGTCCAATTGCAGTTTCTACAGAAAGAGTGTTTCAGAACGGCTCAATCAAAAGTAAGGTTCAACTCTGTTAGTTGAATGCACAGAACAGAAAGAAGTTTCATACAATGCTTCTGTGTAGTTTATATTTGAACCTATTCTTTTTTCCAGTATTACCCACTTAGCGCTACGAATGTCCAGTTGCATTTTCTACAGACAGAGTGTTTCAAAACTGCTCAATCAAAAGTATGGTTTAACTCTGTTAGCTGAATGCTCAGATCAGAAAGAAGTTTCACAGAATGCTTCTGTGTAGTTTATATTTGAATATATTCCTTTTTCCACTACTACGCTCTTAGCGCTCCAAATGTCCAGTTGCATTTTCTAAAGAAAGAGTGATCAGATCTGCTCAATCAAAAGTATGGTTTAACTCTGTTAGCTGAATGCACAGATCAGAAAGAAGTTTCACCGAATGATTCTGTGTAGTTTATATTTGAAGACATTCCTTTTTCCACTATTACCCTCTTAGCGCTCCGAATCTCCACTTGCATTTTCTACAAAAAGAGTGTTTCATAACTGCTCAATCAAAAATATGTTTTATCTCTGTTAACTGAATTTACAGATCAGAAATAAGTTTCACAGAATGCATCTGTGTAGTTTTTATTTGAAGATATTCTTTTTCCCAATGTAGGCCTCTTAGCGCTTAGCATGTCCAATTGCAGTTTCTACAGAAAGAGTGTTTCAGAACGGCTCAATCAAAAGTAAGGTTCAACTCTGTTAGTTGAATGCACAGAACAGAAAGAATTTTCACAGAATGCTACTGTGTAGTTTATATTTGAATATATTCCTTTTTCCACTATTACCCTCTTAGCGCTCCGAATGTCCACTTGCATTTTCTACAGAAAGAGTGTTCAGAACTGCGCAATCAAAAGTATGGTTTAACTCTGTTAGCTTAATGAACATATCAGAAATAAGTTTCACACAATGCTTCTGTGTAGTTTTTATTTGAAGATATTATTTTTCCCAATATAGGCCTCTTAGCGCTCAGAATGTCCAATTGCAGTTTCTACAGAAAGAGTGTTTCAAAACGGCTCAATCAAAAGTAAGGTTCAACTCTGTTAGTTGAATGCACAGAACAGAAAGAAGTTTCATACAATGGTTCTGTGTAGTTTATATTTGAACATATTTTTTTTCCACTATTACCCACTTAGTGCTACGAATGTCCAGTTGCATTTTCTACAGACAGAGTGTTTCAAAACTGCTCAATCAAAAGTCTGGTTTAACTCTGTTAGCTGAATGCTCAGATCAGAAAGAAGTTTCACAGAATGCTTCTGTGTAGTTTATATTTGAATATATTCCTTTTTCCACTACTATGCTCTTAGCGCTCCAAAAGTTCAGTTGCATTTTCTACAGCAAGAGTGTTCAGATCTGCTCAATCAAAAGTATGGTTTAACTCTGTTAGCTGAATGCACAGATCAGAAAGAAGTTTCACCGAATGATTCTGTGTAGTTTATATTTGAAGACATTCCTTTTTCCACTATTACCCTCTTAGCGCTCCGAATCTCCACTTGCATTTTCTACAAAAAGAGTGTTTCATAAGTGCTCAATCAAAAATATGTTTTATCTCTGTTAACTGAATTTACAGGTCAGAAATAAGTTTCACAGAATGCATCTGTGTAGTTTTTATTTGAAGATATTCTTTTTCCCAATGTAGGCCTCTTAGCGCTTAGCATGTCCAATTGCAGTTTCTACAGAAAGAGTGTTTCAGAACGGCTCAATCAAAAGTAAGGTTCAACTCTGTTAGTTGAACGCACAGAACAGAAAGAATTTTCACAGAATGCTACTGTGTAGTTTATATTTGAATATATTCCTTTTTCCACTATTACCCTCTTAGCGCTCCGAATGTCCACTTGCATTTTCTACAGAAAGAGTGTTCAGAACTGCGCAATGAAAAGTATGGTTTAACTCTGTTAGCTTAATGAACATATCAGAAATAAGTTTCACACAATGCTTCTGTGAAGTTTTTAGTTGAAGATATTATTTTTCCCAATATAGGCCTCTTAGCGCTCAGAATGTCCAATCGCAGTTTCTACAGAAAGAGTGTTTCAGAAAGGCTCAATCAAAAGTAAGGTTCAACTCTGTTAGTTGAATGCACAGAACAGAAGGAAGTTTCATACAATGCTTCTGTGTAGTTTATATTTGAACATATTTTTTTTTCCACTATTACCCACTTAGCGCTACGAATGTCCAGTTGCATTTTCTACAGACAGAGTGTTTCAAAACTGCTCAATCAAAAGTATGGTTTAACTCTGTTAGCTGAATGCTCAGATCAGAAAGAAGTTTCACAGAATGCTTCTGTGTAGTTTATATTTGAATATATTCCTTTTTCCACTACTACTCTCTTAGCGCTCCAAATGTCCAGT